>NC_027749.1:23482480-23504417 GCF_000695525.1 Brassica oleracea var. oleracea | reverse complement strand
TAAGATCCTTCTTTTTGTTCTCTTTTGAATCCCGATCGAAACGCTTTTTGTTTCGTCTCAATCGGACTTTCTGTTGAGATTTTACGACGAAAATAAGTAAGACTCGTCTGAACTCCTTCGCTTGCTCCCACTCGCCCTTACCTCCATCTTTGTGTTCTCCTTCCATCTCGATAAACGTCTTTTGTTTCATCTCGATTGGAGTTACCATTGAAACTTTGCGATAAAAAAAACCCGCAAAGACTTGTTTTTTCGCATGGATTCAGATTAATCATATAAAACGGCAACAGTTAACTTAACACCTTATCCGCTTCAACTATACGATTATGTTGAACGTTTTTATAAAAATTGACGTCATATCTAAGGAGAAGATAACAGTCAAGTTCGGAAGATAAATGTCAAGTTTCAAAGGATAAACACCAATGTCGAAAATGGCGAACATACACGAGAAGAGGAAGGGGAAATAAGCAAGCAAAACTGAGAAGAGACAAAACTGCATCTCCTAGAACACTACGGTATGTCCGAATTTTTTCAAGATCAAACTTAGAATTTTCGTAGGAAGGGACTAAGCAACAAAATGCTTTTGAAACTGCCATAGAATTTTAGGGAACTGAAAAACTAGGTGGGTAATCTAGCGAACTAATTCTTAGGCGATTTTTCCTGTCTCCATATATCGTTTCATAACTGTTCAGCCAGATCTTGCAAACCGATCTAAACTGTCCAAAAATCGAGAAACGATTGCCACGCATATCGAACTCGCTTCCTAAAGAGAGAGAAAACTAGAGACACGAACGTCGTCTTAAAACCGATTCGTTTCTAGCAATTTTCTTAAAACCAATATATTCCAAGTCGTCAACCTGGAAACAACCAAATCACAGTCCCAATGTCGTCTTTAAATCGTCCCGGATTATCGATCATTCCAAACCTCGGAAGAAGAAACGTACACAACCCTTCAAAGTATCGGTTCAACTGTTTTCTTTTGTAAAAAAAGGGAGTAGGTACGTATACTATACTTGTATACTCCCAAACTTCAAAAACCTTTGCAAATCGTCAAGAAAACGCTTTCGTCAAAGCAAATCGTCCCAAGTAGGCAAACGACAATCTAAAATTTGTCTAAACACTAGCAACATATCCAGACGATCATGAACATAATCTCAAAGACTATACAACATTTCTTGTCGCAATCATGCGTATAGAAAACCTGTACCAATATCAAACTGAAACTCGACAATTAGCCAAAGTCTTGAAGCCCTTTCCGGCTTTATAAAGCCAGTTTCGTATAAAAATTTCTACAAGAAATCTTCAAGCACCAAAGCATTTCTTTCAGTTTCCGTTGAACAAGGTGAGTCACGGAAAAGCATCGAAAACGTTGGCGATGAAGCAAACTCGAGAATAAATGTAGCATCGAGCACATTAAAGGGAACACTTTCTTCCCAATTGTTGGCTAGATCTACCTCTTGTTGACCAATTAGTTCCAGAAACGAATGTGCCATGAGAATCCTCTCAAAAAACCTATGAAAAACGTTCTGCGACTAGATCGTAATGAAATAATCTTCGGTAACACTCCATGAGTAACCCAAGCAACTTTCACCTAAGATCGAAATCACATCAGAAACGTTTCTCGTAAAACCTGCAGAAACAATGCTACTTTGACATATGTATACATATCACCGGTTTACAACCTTCGTAAAACCGGTCCCCATTACTTACGCGAAAAATCCTTCGTACAATCAGACCAAGTCTTACGAAGAAACTTTCTAAAGTTAACATAACATGTTTTATGAAGAAGTATGTTTTGTATAGCAAAGACAAACCTCCATGCTGCTAGCTGGCTATGGCCTTTCTTTTCCCTCGGTCACATCCGAGAAGACAGTCATCCCGCCGCTGACCCCACACTGGATATGTAGCAAACCTCTTGGGCTTCGTCTTCCTCGGACAAAAACGAATCGATTTTCATAAGACTATAGGTAACATTATACGAAAGATTCATCGTATAACTGAAACCTGGAGCGGAGAATTGTTTTCTATGACTATCGACCATATTAACACGGATAACCCCGACAAAATTGGCCTATCAATCTCGACAAGCGCTCTTTGGCCCTCGGTCAATTACGCCTTCCAGTAAAAATCCGAACCATAGTTCGATATCCCCTTTAAAGACAATCGTAAACTAACATGAACTTAAGGACTATGGTCTAATGCCTGACCTACAACATCCTTTGCTGTCTGAGCGAACACATCCTTCACGCCAACCCAAATTATTTGAGAAACCATCGCTTCATCACTTAACGGCTAAACGACTATCCGCGATTTGTCTAAAAAAGTCATGTGACTATCAAGAAAATAATTATCGTATAACCCATAGTCGAAAATCATATGATAAATTTTTCGTAACAAAACTCAGTCCTAACTACCAAACAGTTAACGGAAAACTTAAACTTGTCGACAATCGACCAAGTTCAATACGTTCCACCAATAACTTAATAGTCCGCTGTGTTTTACTCGTAAAATGCGGCATGTAAGGAAAACTCGTAACAGAGCTCCTAGAGCTGTACGAAACATCCTCAAATATACACGAAAGAAATTTCGGAAGGCCAACACCTCACAAAGCATAGTATAGGAGGATGCCTCTTTCCGGGGACAAAATTACGCAACCCCTCGGTCCTAACTCCTCGATCGCAAATCAAATCCAAACAGGATCATCAATTTTGGCTGCGAACATCCATAGACAAACCAAAATGTTTCTCAAACGCAAGGTTAAGACTAAACCCTTGCAAAACCGCATAACATGTTCAAGCCCGCGAACATTTCGAGCACGAAACGCGGCATTCGAAAAAGAAACCAATCTTCAGCATTGCGAGACGTCGCAGACACTTGAAGAAACATTTTTCGACAAAAATACCTATGTCGATAAAAACACCATCTTGGAGGACCAAACAATCATACGCACTAACACCCTCTTAAAACACGTATCCTTCGCGAAGATTCAAAAACGGTAATATCTACCAATAAGTTTGTTGCTGATCACAACAAACTCTTAACAGTCCTAAACAGACTTAGCCATCTCGTAGAGATAGCTCTCATACACCCGACACAAGGGTAATAGCGCTATAAAAGAAATCCAAAATTTTGGTCAGCACTTCCAGGAGACTTAGAAATTTTCCTTGGAGAGATGCTCGGTTCCAACCATACAAGTCGTATATGCCGAGAACCTATCGCGGACTTTAAATCGGTATGGAATCAGGTTGAAACTGTAACGGGATACGTAAGCCGAATTAGTCATCGCACCCCCTAAAATCAGAAGTAAGCCTAGGTCTTGCCCTAAACCCAGTGCACTGGTCTCTATCATCTCTAGGCATGATATCAAAAGATACAAGATCCCAAAATATGTCTCTTCGCTTGTATTCCAATGTTCATGAAATTCTGAAAAGCAAAATTTTTGTACGTTCTCATCTAAAACGAACAGTGAATATAACGATCTACAAAGAGTTAGATATGAGATGACAACTCATACTCTTCCTTCTTCAATCGAACGAATACAAACATGTTCTTAAAACGCGAAACACAATTTATTAAAAAAAAAAAAAAAGTCGCAAAGCGGCTGGGATTCAAAGCCGCACGCTTTCAGTCCCGAAAGCATAAATACGGCCACACTTCGCCAAAGCAAACAGCCAACAAAGGTAGTTTCAAGGCCGACAAATGTCCGATATAAAATGCCATCAACAACAACATGCCTGATAATCTCTACATGACACATAACTAAACCGTAAATGTCTCAATGGAAAACAAATCGTAAGCATCTTAACTCCAAGACGAACTACGAAAGGCTTGATCCCTTCGACAAGGGTAGGTAGGCAGCCATCATAAGGCGCAGCCCCAATAAAAAAAACTTTTCTTTATATGCATAAGTTTTTCTTCGTCAATGTTTGTATACGAATCTTAGGATACGAACTTCGTCCAACATGCCTATCTTGCCTAACTTGCCTAACCGCACGCTAGAATCTTATCAACGATCCACGATTCTAACGGGCTGGGGGGGGTAACTGTTGGGATCAAAAACGGTCACGACGAAATAACATCCAAATCTCCGTAAAAATCAGCATGAACATTTTTCACAAAAGTTATACTTCGTAAAAAGATTCTATACGAAGATCCTCGCGGTAAAATCTTGTTCAAATCTCAAATCGAACCAAATACCGATTGTCCAAGGGAATGGACACGTAATCAATCCGACCACGGGCAACCTCGAGTATGGCAATCGGACCACAGACAAGCCAAGCTCGGTCGCTACGTAGCGACCGAGCTCAAGCCAAAGCTGGGTCGCTACGTAGCGACCGAGCTCGAGCCAAAGCTGGGTCGCTACGTAGCGACCGAGCACGCATACGGCTCGGTCACTACGTAGCGACAAAGCACGCACACGCCGGTTCGGTCGCTACGTAGCGACCGAGCACGCATACGGCTCGGTCACTACGTAGCGACAAAGCACGCACACGCCTCGGTCGCTACGTAGCGACCGAGCTCGATCTAAATCTCGGTTGCTACGTAGCAACCGAGCTCGAGCCAAAGCTCGGTCGTTACGTATCGACCGAGCTTGTACACGGCTTGGTCGTTACGTAGCGATCGGGCTCTCCATGCATTCTCGTATACTTTTTAAATGTTATCTCTTGTAGACCGTGGCTAAATCATTCTATGTTTCCCGTCACGCGAAGTCATCAGTCAAACTTTACGATAAAAACCGCGGAAAATTTGCTTTTATCGAAGAAACCGTAATAAACGTTTTGAGCCAAAGACGGTCCAAAGAGACCTAAGACGAAGCTCGAAGCCCACTTACGATTTCTTAACCAAAAGCCCATAAGCCGTATGACGGTTTATGCTTTGTTCGTAAGGCAAGATAAATGTCAAGTTTCCGCGGATAAATGTGAAGTTTCCGAAGATAATCACGAAGATCGGAAAAAACGGAATATCTCCATTTTTAAGCTTAAGCTATGACGGCTTAAAGGCAGAAGGGGAAAAGCGTAAACCGACCTAGGAGCAAGTATATAAGGAGTCCTAGGCGAGAGGCACCAGGGATAACTTTTTAGACTTAGAATTCTCTGCACTTAGAAACTTTAGGCTTTATTTTCGACAAGTTCGGTTTCTATGACTGGCACTCAATCACTAGACGAACTCGCCCAGGCAGTTCGATCTCTTGTCTAGCTCTATCAATTGAACTACGTTCGGCTTGATCCTAGAAAAGGATACGTAGGCAGCCTTTAACAAGGTTCAGTCCGAAATCAATCAAAAACTCGCATGTCTCTTTTTTTTCTTTTGTTATCGAGCTGCGACTCAACTAGGTTTGAACTTTTAGGCCGCTAGAACTTGGTAACTCGCTGATAGCCTTTGTGGCCAAAGCTTTTATGATCTCTTGTAATGATCGCAACGCTCTCACGCGGATTCGAAATAAGATCTACTGTTTTCTCTAAATTCATTTGTTATCTCTTGTAATAATTAAAAATTTATCAAATAAGTATATATCATCGTTGGCTCTCGCATCCGGGACCTCTGGAAAATTAGGGTTTTTCTAGTTTCCTAATTTAAACGTAAATCGACAGTGCGAATTTCGGTTCCCACATTAGTGATCATGAGTCTTAAATAAAATTAAATTTAACATTTCTAACGATCTCAAAGACTGGATAGTATATTACATTTGTTTATCACAAATTTATACATAAGTTTTCATGCTCATTCTAGATATATAAAAAAATTTCCTAAAAATCTTGAAGGTTATGTTTTAAATCAAAAGAAAAGAAAAAACTTTTTTATAATTGTTAGATTGATTAGAAATAATTTTGTGATCATAAGAGTTAAATCAAATAAATCATAATATCTCTAACGATCTTAAAGACATGATATTATATTCTACTAGGACCAGCCCGTCCTACGGGCGGAATAAAAATTTAAAAACAATTTAAAAAGTTAGAATGAATGTTTAATATAAATTTGTATCATATAAAAATATATATATTAGTTAAATATTGTACATGTTAATGTATTTGAATACTAAATAGACTATGAAGCTACCAATATTTGCTTTGATTAGGGATATTTGCTTGCTTTGATTACTGTTAAATGAACTATGTAAATTAAATTGGTTGGTAAGGTGTTAGTACAAAACTATATGTCATGTCTTGGGATTTTTGCTCTTATACCATCTTTTTTTGCAAAAAAACTCTTATACCATATTTCTTTTGAGGTTGGGACGTTCGTCGGGTTTAGTTGTACGTGGTTGTTGTTTTGATTAAGTTATTTAAAGTAGTTTTCTTTTCATGGTTATATACATGCAGATTTCCTTTTTCTTTATTTGGCCAAATATTGAAAATTATAAATATACCCTACCACTAAAAATATTTCTATGTATATATAATTTTTACAAAAATATTATTCAATGTTTATTCCGCCTTGATTAGGAAAATAAGTTGAATATATCTTAGACCACAAATCATAAATATTTTCAGTCTTATACATTTTGTTCTTCAAGTTATTGTTACTTTTATTTCCTTTTATACATTTCTCTTAGTATTTATGTATGCATCCATAATATTTTTTAAAAAGGATTTTTCATTAACTAATGTATTTATTGTAGTTTTAAATATATTATAGTTTTCGTGCACTTGATTAAATTTTTTTGGCGTTGGTGGTATTTGAAGTGGTTGAGAACCTGAATGGATATTTACTTTCATAAAGTTTTTGGTGTATGTTTAAAAATAAAAATTTGTAAAGGCTTTTAAATCATATGATATTCAACACATTACTTTTAAATGTTTATATACTTAAAATTATGACGTAAGTAATTGCAAATTTGCTGAACTCATAGATTCGTTGCTACTTTATAAATTATCGCAGGATGAGGTACATAGGGTAAAGATTGCTTTGATGATAATATAACGTCCATATCGTAATGTGTGTTTTTTTTATCTACTATGTATTAAGAAATAATTAACACATTCAATAATATTAAAGAGTAAAAAGCTCTGTCAATTGTTCATAGTATAAGCCTAAAGTTAAACTCAAGCCCAACCAAAAAAATAAAACCCAGAACACGGACACGTGTCGGCCTGTCAGAGAATGACTTTCCACGTGGCATCACAAGAGGGTCACCAACATATTTTTATATATATAGATTTGTTTGCCACAAATTTACTCATAAGTTTTCATAATCAATCTAGTTATTATAAAATCCTCCCTAAAAATCTTGAAAACTTAAGTTTGGTTTCTATATTTTTCAAAAAAAATAATATTTAACATAAATAATCAAACCAAAAAAAAAACATGTTTAGGGAAAGAAAAAAAAACGAAAAATAAAAATTTAAGTAAAAGGTAAAAGAGAAGACCTAATGCAATTTCGATCAAAGCAAGCATCCTCTACAATCTGAAAAAAAAAGAATCGGATTACAAAAGCCACCACCAATGCAATTTCGAACCAAACCTATATAAACTTTGAAGCGGCAACACAGTGATCGGATCACAAGAACACATACCTACGAGAACCATGAAGACGTAGCGTGGAAAAGACGCATTGCAGAGAGATCAATCAACACTTTTCACCCCGTATCGTTCGCTTTGAAAAAAAAAAAAATGACGAAACGTAAGGTGAATTATTATGGCTGAAAAATATGTTATAGTTAAAGACATGTTGAGATTGGTAAGCATTTTGTCGTGGACGTTACAGAAGTCATTGGATGGAGTCGGATCCTGCAAATTGAAACAGTAATAAATAGTATTAAGTGAAAACAGCTAACGGCATTATATAATAAAGGGAAGGCTGAAACTAAACGCACACCCTGTATTTTCCTTGCTCTCTACGCTTCGTGATGATGGTTCACGTTTCAAGCTAGACCTAGACACTCTCGCTTATCGAGCTGTTTTTGTGATCTCGTCTTCGTGTTTATCACTAATCTCCATTTCCTCCTCTTTCCCATATGTAGACGGGATTTTCCATGACGGTGAACCAACTAGGCCGTGGAAGTCAGTCAGCGCTCCATGCAGAGTCGCTTTGACCCTGCAAGCAATGCCACTAGAACATTATGAAGCAATCACTGCCAACAAAAAGGAATTCGCGAGTTTAGTTTTGTGGTTCCGTTTTACCTCAATGCTGTTGACTTCATCAATCTGTGATGACTTATGCTGATTCAGAGAATGAAGAAGAGACGCCAAGGGACTTTCTTCTTAAAAGGTTGATCCGACTCGTTCTCCTTTCTAGCCAGCACAAGTTTCAAACTAGCAGCAATCTGAAAGCAATTTAACAACGTTTAATGATTTTGTACAATAATGGTAGGTATGTATGTACTCAGATAATAATGTGGCAAAAGCATAATGGATAGAAGCAACTAAACAATCGATCTCTAAATCATGTCAACACAAACTAACATAGTGACCAGTCCAGTAGTACCTGAAGGAGAGACAGCAGTGTTGTTTGGCTGAGACTTGACAAGTAGAAGCAACCATTTGAACACGAGTCTTTCTCCTGATCACACAATGACTTTTAGGCTGATGATGTATTCCTTCAAGATTGGTATCAAACTGCACGGATCCTAATTAATAAACCGGAACAATCCGGTAAGAAAAAGCATTAGCAGGGATCAAAACCTTTTAAAACGAAAATTCTAGAAAAAGCTTCGGACCAGAAGAGGGATCGGATCGTCTCTCTAAGAATCGCTTATACGCCTCTGCACTTTTGTATGTGTTCGATCGATCTCGCCATTTCTTTGAGAAATATTGAATATAGAGAGGCGACTATTAGAGATACGTGGGCCGTAAGATGTATATCTTACGGACCAAGATTGTGAAGCCCGTGAAACTCATGAAGACCATCAAGACTAAAAAGAAAAACTTGAAGAATAAGTTAATCTCAAGATATTCTAGCATATTTACATTAAGTGTTTAGGAAAGTTAGCATTATATAGTGTTAACATTATGTTAATGTTACCACTATATATATGCATATTGTATTCTCTTATCAAACACAACACAATAATATATCATATTCTATTATACTTTACAGATATGATTTAGAGTAAGTCAACCAAAAGAGCGGGGAGATTTTCTAGCGCCATTCAGAAGATCATGAGAGCATGATTAATGGAGAGTTCTTAAGGTGAAGTTCTTAGCTTTTTTAGTTAAAAGTTAAAAAAAGGTTTTTTATATTCCGCTAAGAACCCCACCCTAAGAACCCCATTAATCATGCTCTCACCCAACGCAACGGGGAGGAGATAATAATTCTGTAGAAGAAGATCTTTTATTTCATTTGACCCTGGGGATATATATATATATATATATATATGATCACTTTGGTTTCAACGGTCACACGATTAAAAGTTTAAAGAGTGGTTTATAGTTTGACATACTTTAAGCTCTAAACATAACACTTTAAGTTATTTTGTACATGAAGTGGACTTTGAGCTTGTGGTGTGTATTTTTAAGTCGAAATTACTCCAAAAGACAAGTGGGCTTGTGACTAAAGGTGGTTATTTGGTTAGGGTCAGACGACTTATGAGGGGACTCATGTGGAAGATTAGTTTTGGAGCCAGGTGATGTGTGGTCAGATATAGATGTGTTGGTGTCAGTGTTTACGTGGATACTAAAAAGGTTAAGTGAAGAAATTATGTGGTCAGGTGTCTCTCCTAGAGGACAAAGCTTAGGGTCAGGCCTAGTGTGGTCAGATACAGAGAGGATATGTGGTTAGAGGTTATTAAGTAAAGGTCATCGTGGAGACTGGAGAGCAGAAGGGATTTGTGGACAGCAGGTTGTTGAAACGGTGCCGTATCTTCATATCCTTGTACCTTGTTGTGCATGGCCATCGATATCACTCCCTGTCTCGCAAGCCTCTTCTAAATTCATGAACCTTGCTTCGTTTCTCACCGAGTCAAACTTGGAGCCATTGGTATCACCATCGTTTTCAGCAAAGAGAGTTGGAGGAGGTGTGGCTGATTTTAAGAGAACAAGTGAGGGAGATTGTAAAAAGAGTGCGGCGGTAATTTTCTCCGATGTTGAATTTTAGGTGTGTTTACGTACAATGGTTTTGATGTAAATTACAAAGAATAGAGTACATGGAAAGTTCAAAGTATGTATAAGTGTAAAAGAAGTTAAAAGCTGATCAAACTAAGAGGTAAAATTTACGATTGGATCAAACTGCGTGTTGGGAATGGACTTACATGCCGCTTCTGGACAGACAATTGGTCATCCTTTGGCTGTCTAGAACAATACTTTTTCCCAGGATTCAAACTTTTCTCTTAGGATTCCAGCGGCTGCTACGCTCTCCTCTCTTCAACAGGATGGGAACTGGCTCTTGCCTCATGCTCGGTCTGAGAGACAATTGAACCTGCAGGCATATCTCACAATTGAAGGCGCAGATTCTACAAGGTACTCAACAAAGTGCAATCTATTCTCGTTTATATGGAGAAGGTGAAGCTGTACCTTGGGATCAGATTGTATGGATAGCAGGTGGAATTCCTAAGCAATCGTTCCTCTGCTGGCTTTTTGTTCTCAACCGCTGCCCAACAAGAGACAGGCTTCTACGATGGGGTCTTCAAACACCTCCGACCTGTTTGCTTTGTAATTTGGCACCTCAATTCTTTTCGTGCACCTACGCCTGGGAATTGTGGCTATCTCAATCAAGGAGGAGTGGTTTGGATCCCCAGCGGAACTGGGATGCTGTAACAACTCAATTGCAGGCGTTCAGTAGTCGATCCTGGAGGGGTAGACTAATACTACTAAGTTGGCAAAGCTGTATCTATTGGATTTGGCAAGAAAGGAATGGGCGCTTACATCGCAACGCTTTCCGATCTGTTGAAGGAGTAGACAAACTCATCGATCGACAGATAAAGCATCGCTTCCTCAGTTACCGGGAGACAAACCCACGTTTAGCTTCAAGAATGATGCAGAAGTGGACTGCATGAAGCTCTCTCCGTTTCATCGCCATCCTCGCTTTCATCGCAAAGACTCTTCGATTCCATCAACTTTTCTTTTCTCTTACTGGATTCTATTGGGTCTTTCTAATTGGGTCTCTCCATTGGGCTCTTTTATGTATTTTGTTTTGAGTCTCTAACTGGTTTGGCAAACCATAAAACACTTCTCTTTGGGCTTGTAAGGTTTTTCTTTCTTCTACATTTAATATAAAAGTTTGTTCAAAAAAAAAAGAAGTTAAAAGCTATATTACGTGGAAGCAAAAGTGTATAAGCAAAATTTTCAAAAAAATTAGGAAGTGAATATGTGTTGGAAGCGTATCCATATATAAGAATTTTTTAAATATCTAGATCTAAAAAAATTATGATTTAAATTTAAAATAAAGCATTTATTCATTTATAATAATTTTGAAATGATTTTATATTAAAACTGTGAAAATACACATAAATTAAAAATAAATAATTATATTAATTATTTTTAATATTTTATAATTAATTGACATAATATATTTGTAATATGATTTATCTTTAATAAAAACTTAATGCATAAAGATAATTTTTAGTATTAATTTTAGTATTTGTATATTTATATTATCTCTATTTAACACTATTAAATTTGGATTTTATATAAATTAAAAACTATAATTTTATATTTTTATTGATATAAGAAATTATATTTTTTTTTAAGAACAGAAGCCTGATTCCAAAACGGAATCGTAATCTTCCAACGTGTTTTTAAATATAATATTTTAGAAGCGTTTTGGAAGCGAGATTCCGTAAGGTTCCACAAGGTTCTGATTTCGATTCCGGTTCCGAATCGGGAATCGGACGTCCGAATTTGACGTAGGTTAAAAGTATGTCTATGTGTAATATTTTCAAGTTTAAAACTTTTAAACAACTGTCACATATTTTAATTGTAACAACTTTATTTGGCGGTCCAGTTTGTTTTTTGTACCGTTGGACCAATCTATTTTTTCCTTTTTCACTTTGATTTTTTTCCTGTTGGATCAATCAATTTCACGTTGTAATTGCTTCTCAATATATGATATTGTAGTTTATGGATAGTTGTTACCTCATGTGCATGAGACTAAATAAAACAATAACTAAGCTAACATCTTCGCCTTATGTATATAATATTTTTAATCTATTATTATTTATTTTATGTTTTATGTATTATAAAATAACAAAATAATAAATATATATTAAATAATTTAAAATCAAACTATTATGTATATAATTAAGTAGGTGTGAACACATAAACAAAACAATAACTCTTGTTTAATTACATTTATTAATAACAATCACTTTTTTTCTATTTTATATTGTATATAATTATATTTAAATGATATTAATATACATAATATATTTAAATGTGGGCTCTGATTCCATCAAATCTAAATACTTTCCCTACACAATCGGTTTATACTAATATAGATTATCTGTTTTGGAGAGTTCCGCAACCAGGGGATAACCACTAGTTTCCATGGATTCAATGATATATTTGGAAATGGCGGAACAACAAAGTATTCAGTAACATAGACATTGACCCACGGGTTATTATTGCTTTACCATAAACAGAATCAACCCTATGGTATGAGGCACAAGACAAAATGTCCCAAGATCCAGTTCAACATCGAGCGGTCCGGACAGAAACAACACCACATATATCAGGTCGTTGGTGCTTCACGGATGGATCATGAGAAGAAAAGAAAAAAAATTCATGTCTTTGATGGTATAACACTTTGGAAAGTTTTGATGGACTAATGGGGCGACGAATACGCGAGCTAGCCTTTCTACCCTTCATTCGGAAATTGAATCCCTTATTTTGGTAGCTGAATGTATGAGGAGTTTACGGCACTTTCATGTAACGTTTGCAACAAATTGTTCTCAATTGATCTCAATTGGTGAAGATGGTTTCAAAATCTGAAGAATGACATGTGATTGGCATCATATTTGGAAGATATCAAGCGTTTAAAAGAGAGTTTCAATTACTCGGATCTCCTCCATGTACCAAGACCACAAAACAAAAAAGCGGTCAGCCTGGCACGAAGTGTTCAGATTCGACCGTCGTTCATCGTTCACATGGATACAGAGCCCCAGTTTGGTTAGCAGAGTCTTAGTTGAGTCTGTAATTTTGATGACAATTTTTTTTAAACCATTGATATTAGAATTTTCAAAGTGAGACTTTTAATAGTTTTAATAATTTATAATCCTTTTTAAAATTCAATGAAAATTTTGAAATTAAAATTTTAAGTTCTCAATACTTTCAATGAAAATTTCGAAACTAAAATATTATGTATTTTTATATGTTATATAGTTTAACTTAAACAAAAGATATATATGTATATATATATATATATATATATATATTAATCTTACAATCTATTAAATGATACTTTCTACTTGTATAGTTTTATGTTCATTTGTATTTTGTTATAACAAAAAAATAAACAATTCATCACAAAGTTTTTGATGTCAAAACTTTTAATAGTTTTAGTAATTTATAGCCGTTTTTAAAAATTCAAAATATAACATATACGAAAAAAGCTAATTTTTTTATTATATGATTAATGCGATTGTTTAATTTATTTTATAATATAAAATTTAAAAAATGGTATAAGATACCCAAATTGTATCTTTATTATTTAAAATAATTAATTGTCATATATATTTTAATCACATTAGGTAATTCTGTAGTTTATATTTAAAGAAAGAAGAAATATTTTTTTACATTAATATTAATTTTATGGTTATTTTAATGAGAACTATAATATATATTTAGATTGACCAATCTATTTTTCTAAATAATATAAGAATCATTATGGTGATGACAAGTGACATATCTCAAATGTTGTAATATTTTTTAAATAATATATAAAGGATTCTTATGTCAATTTATACAGATATCAGTGTATTTATATTATCAAATTTCAAATCCTAAATAGAGTATTTTGCAAATTATCAGCATTAATAGGGTATTTTGCAAATAATATCATTAAAATTAGATAAATATGTGTGTTGAGATAAACATGTGAATTATGACTTGTTTTGACTTTATCATGAAGTTTATATAGATTTTCCTTTATTTTATTTTCTTCACCTTATATAAACAAGTCACGTTGTTAAAAAAGAAAAGCAAGTCACGTTTGTCTCTACAAAATTTTCATCTTCTCTACCGGAGCAAAGTAAGTTCTAGCTAATATAATGTATTCGGATATGTGTTTTTTTTTTATTTTGAATATGAAAAAAAATTGCACTGATTATTATTCATCGGTTTGTTCTTCTTTTTTCACGTGTCATGAAAATCCAATAAATCTGTTTGAGCCAATAATTTGATTCGTGTATCTTACAATTTTTTTTAATTTATGTTGTTTATATAGAGATGGAGTACAAGATTCAAAAAAGGAAGTAATGGAAAAAGAAAGACAGAGGAAGAACAAACACATACCAATAGTTTAAAGTCACATAAAACAAATGGTGTTGCTTGCATTGAAGTCTTATTGAAATATTACTTTCATGTGTATATGAAAGAGTTGGAAGAAATTCTGAACAGTAGATTCACAAATAATTCCCTATCTCTAGCGATTTTCTTTTAAAATAATTTTAAAAAAAAATTGTTTAATAGGAATTGATAAATATTAAGATTGGACAATTTGATAAATTTATATATAGATAAGTGTATTTTTCAAAAAGCTTAAACAAAGGTGTATTTTTCAAATTATATTCTTATTGAAGTGCATTTATCCAAATTTTCCCTTATATTAATGCTTATGATAAAATAAGAGTCATCCTTTACAAATTCTATTGTGTGACACATTCTTAACTGTGATATACTAAATTTGATCTTATAAACTTGACAATGAAATAAATAAACCCACTATCATTCTCCAATTATTGTTATATATATGAACTATTATTATATAATAAAAATCTAACTATTTGGTTACAAAAAATATAATTATATATTAAAAAATAGCAACAATGACTTTAACCGTTCCAACTTTCAATTTGAGAGGCCAGTGAGAAAAAAAATACTCTTCTAATAATAGTATAGATTCTGAGCCCTTTTTATATAAAATTTTAAGTTTAATAGTTTTATTTTCACTATGCTAAATATTTTATGTAAAATTTTCCTTTATTATATGCATAATATACATTTTTGGGAACTCGAAACTTAGATTTTCTGGTGTTGAAACATCTCATGTAGAATTTTTTTTATTAATCTAAATAATTCATATTTTGAAGGATTCGGAACTTAGAGTTTCTAGTATACAAAAAATAATAAACTTTAGATTACTGGACTAAACTATCTTCAACACAGTAAGTCATGTTTGTTTATAACGACAAATAACAAATTCATGTGGCGGTTTGGTTGGATATAAACATGTAACGAACACGAAGTCTTGTCTAAAGAGACGAGACGTCAATGTGTCTTCCACTGCTTGAACATAAGCGTGACTGATCGTTTTGAAAACGATGTTTCTTGATTCTCTTGTGTATATAAACTGCGTGTGGATGATTCTCTCTGTGTCTCTGAAGATTCCAAGTTGTGACATTTGAGCCGTAGAATGGGATGATGAACATTAATGATAGAGACAACAATATAGATGGTCATGTACTTCCGCCCTTTTTGTTTGTGGCAGACACACTAATCTTGTTTGTATTTTTTCTTTTTTTTGAACTGAACTAATCTTGTTTATATTGTTATTCTTATTCTATCGTTACATTAATTTATTTCAAACTTTTGATCACTTGAGTTTAGAATAACTACATCTCATTTTTTTTTATATGGAGTAAATAATTTTTCCATTCATTATGGCTGCAATCGGAATAGAATGATGTATTCAATCAATTTCATAAAATATTTACTATTTAATTTGAATAAAATAGAATGACTACTTCATCAATTCTACTTCTACATAATAAAATAAATAAAAATTTCTAAAAATAGTTTACTATAATTTTGATGAGAAATGAATAAAAAGATTTTTTTGTTGAATAAGTTGATGAATAATTTGATTAATAATAGTTTTTTTTTTGTTTTCAATAAATTTGTACACATCTCAACAAATTTAAAAGAATTTGGTATGTTAAAGGATTATAATAAACATGTGATTATTCTAATTTTTTGGATATTTTCAGCATCAACCAATCTCTAATCTATTCTTTAAAACTTCTAATACATCAGATGGATCGATAGATTATAGGCTAATATTGTATCATAACATCACATTTATTTATGGGACGAAAACAGTGAAAAACGCATGCAAATTTAAGGAATTATCATTGGTATACTTTTAAGTGTTAGCAAAATCTTATTCTTTTCTTTTTTCGTTGTTGAAGCGTGCGATTGCAAACGTTGAAAAGACCTAAATTCTCTTATTGCTTTTTTGATTAAGTTACAGACGTGAATGAGGAAAACAAGCGGAGGAAGATAGAAATGAAGACATGTGCAAAGAAGTGGTAAATCTTGTTTTTTTGGGGTTATAGCTGTAATATTTTCACTAGTAAAAATGCATCGCATAGCCACTACAATACCGTGGCTATAGAGCGATAATTCGTGGCTATAAAAAAAAAGCCACGCTTTTAGATCATAAATTTATCGTGGCTATAGCCTATAGCCTCGTGGCTAAAAAACAACCATGGCTAAACGTGGCTAGTAACCACGGTTTTACCACGCTATATTTGTGGCTTAGGTAGCCACGATAATAACAGCTATTGGCGTGGCTATACTAAAAATAAAAACAAAAAAAAATAAACAGAAATAAAAACAAACAAATAATTTTTAGTAATTAATACTAAAACAAAAAATACACATTATTGTTATATATATACATAAGTACGTATATACATACAAATACACTACCGCCGCACTACGCTTCACCGGAGGCGCCATACTGTCACACCATCACTTCTCTTTTCCGTTTCATCATCTTCCCACACCACCACTTCTCCTTCCCTTCATCGTCAGATTCACCTTGTGCCTATAAACGCAAAGAGAGTCAAGAACAAATGAAACATTAAGCAAGAACTCAGCTTTTTGGCATCTAAGAACACAAAGAGGGTCAAGAAGAAAGATGAATACTTTATGAATCACAACTACCACATATACAAATTAAAGCATATAAAAAGACGATTAGATCGAAGTAAACGAGGAGAGAGAGGATTTGGTACCTCTTGAGATACTCGCGGAAGGAGTCGAGAGAAGTGAAGGGTCAGATTTGCATTGATCAATGAAGAATTTTACCGTCACACCGTCGTCTCCGTCATCCACGTTCTCCTTGAAGGTTCATCACTGCTCCTTCTCAGATCTATAAACAAAACAAAACATATCAACTAGAAATAGTGAAGGTGAAGCCAGAGAAGAGGAAGACAAAGAGAGGTCGACCGGTGGTGATGGTGAGGAGGTGAATACATGAGTCGATCGTTACAGAGAAAGAGATAGAATGAAAGAAGAAAGATCAGACGAAGGAGAGCGGAAAAGAGAAAAAAAGAAGAAGAAAGAAACACAAAAGGATTTTAATCTGGACCCTTCATAATTTTAATCTAATGGTTAAAATTATCAATCCACGCAACTCCTTCTTATTGGTTGAGAAAAGAGAGGTAAGGAGAAAAGAAAAATAAAGAAATAAAAAAATCTGTGTGTTTTATTTATGTTGTCCATTTCTATTGTTGTTTAGTTTTTATTAATGTGTATAATTTTTTTATAAAAAAGTTTATACTTTTAAAAACAGTGTATAATTCTTCATATACTTTGATAAT
Organism: Brassica oleracea var. oleracea; assembly: GCF_000695525.1. Classification (NCBI taxonomy): domain Eukaryota; kingdom Viridiplantae; phylum Streptophyta; class Magnoliopsida; order Brassicales; family Brassicaceae; genus Brassica; species Brassica oleracea. The sequence continues at coordinate 23,486,718 of NC_027749.1, read as the reverse complement.
TTATTTTATAAAAAAATGGCTAGCGTTTAGTGTTTAGAAAATGTATAGGGAATGATGGTTAAATATAAGATATATTGTTTAATGATTTAATATTATATTTTAATATAGAATTTGTAGTTTGAGAAATAGGATTTGAGTTTAAATGTTAAGGCTTAAATTTAAATGTTAAGATTAAATGTAAGAGTTTATGGTTATATGTAAGGTTTGAGTTTGAGATTTAGGGTTTGAAGTATGATATAGGATTTGAGTTTATATGATATATGGTTTGCCAAATAGTTTTGAAAAGTTAAGTTTATAGTTTTATATTTAAGATTTAGAGTTTAAGTTTAAAATGTTATAATTGGAATTTGTTTTTAAAACATAGGATTAAAGAATGTATAGTTTAAGGTTAAGATTAGGATTTTAAATGGAGCTTAAATATTTGAGATAAAAAAAAATGATTAAATTTTGAGGTTTAATTTAATAATGAAGTTTTATTATGAAAAAATTGTAGTCTTAATGTTTATGTTTAGGGTTTAGAGTTTAAAAATATGTTTAGGGATTAGGGTTTCAAATAGCCACGGAAAGTTCATGGCAACATTGTGGCTATTTTATAAAAGCCACGTTGAAACAGTGGCTATACCGTGGCTATGTACATAGACATGGAAATATTAGTGGCAATACTGTGGTTTGTTACCTAGTCACGAAAATCTTAGTGGCTGTTGTCGTGGCTACTTAGTTTTACTATGGCTAATTTGAAATCGTTGCTAGTCCGTAGCGAAACCATGGCGTTTTTTATATGGCCACGGTTTTAGAGTTGCACTACCGTGACTATGCGGTAGGTTTTTACTAGTGTTTTCACACTGAGTTAACTTATACGGGTGTTTTCTTCGCATCATTTTTTAGTTATGTGAATACACAATGCAAGTGTGTAAAACTATTCACATGATTTGAAAACTTAGGAGAACTTTTTTACCAACAAAAAAAAGGAGATCTTAATTAAGGAAACACATATATAGAACATGAAGATATGTAGCACAAAAGTGTGACTAGATAAAAGAAATAGATAAAATGATCATGATATTGGTGGAAATTATAATCCACTGATGAAAAAATTGGTGTTGTAGAGAAGACTATATAATTTAAATCATGGCAATAATATCAGTAGTTTAGTCATGTCGGAATATCTGTAATTGTATTAAGCTGGATTTTTCCAACTAATCTATGCATGCATGCCAAACAAAAGCAATTTTTTTTTATTTATTCAAAACAAAAGCAATTGCGATGAATAAAAACAAGAACAAGAAAATAGAAAAGTCAGTATGATAGGCTGTGGATGGAGGATTGTTCTCCGGTTCTCGGGGACATCACGTTCCAAGATTCAGGCTGACAGCGTAGTCAACCGGAGGAATGGTCTTGGCCGGTGAAGCGTGGCGGAGCTCTACTTCCTTACGCCGGTGTATTGACTGCATCATCCCGGTGGTTGGAGCTTCGTACCTCCAGATAGCTGCGATTAGAGAAACCGGAAACGACAACTGTTGCTAAGGTTCGCTTTTCATTCCGGATGATACTGTCCGGTTTTTGGCTATGGATCGAGACAGTGGTTGATGAAGAGTATGAGCCGAGGTCAGAATGAACTTTTGGTGTTGATGTGATTGGTACTTGGACTGAATTCTGATCATGAGGAGACCAATTGCTTGGTCGTTGAATCAGAATCCGGTTTAGGTCATAGTCTGTTTGTTTTATCACTGTTTTCGTATCCTGTGGTCTAACTAGGTAGTCAAGGGACTGTTTCTCTCGGGTCGTGGGAGGAACTCGTTTCATTGTGGTGAAAAATACACCGATGAATAGATTGGGTAGTGTAGGATCCGAGTCAGTGTTCCTATAGTGTTCCTATGCGTTACTAGATCCCATCGGTTGTATGTTGGGTTTAAAATCTCTTGAGGTTGTAATCCTGTATTCACATTTGGATAATGAAAAGTTGTTGTTGAGCCCAAAAAAAAAAAAAAAAATCAGTATATGTTTTGGATATTGAGAACGATCTCGCATCCAAAAAAGGCCAACCCACAAAATAGTTGCAGAACACCCAATGCCTGATAGGAAGGAGAAAAAAACACAACTTCTCCATATTTTATTGATTTAACTAACAGAACAAGTTTTTGTAGTAATCATTAGTAACAAACATAAAGAAAAGTTGACTTGAAATAGTATGGCCTCGTAGTATGGGTTTGAAATGTAACAAACGAATTAACTACAATACAATTCTAATAGTAATACCAAAAAAAAAAAAACACATATAGATATAAATGCATATGTAAAAAAAATTGTTATTATTAACTGTGGTTCCCTGTCACTATTTGAAGCCTATGTATGTAATTGTGGGACAATGTATAGGCTTTATTATTGTAAAAGCATGTGAATTTATTGGTCCTAAATAAACTTATTTGTGTTAAGTGTTTTTCTTTTTAATATTGGATAACATATTATATCATCATATAATTTTTAATTCTATTAGATATGATAATCAACTACCTGCAACATATACGATATTAATGTTCAATAAAACATATGTGATGTTGATGAACAGTTCCATGGGTAAAGATTCCATGATTAAGTTCTCTCCGAAACACTTGGATCGGCTGACGGGTTGTTCTGCATGTACAACATCCTTGATGGACAAGTTTTCTCCGCATCACACGACCATAACGAACGGCTCTGTCTACGGTACTTTGGAACTTCCGATAAGCGTCACATCCTACAATTTGCAAGATATTGCATAGTATAGGATTCGAACCCTAGATTTGGGTGTAAAAGTGTTTAAACTTTAACCAATAGGCTACGGTACTTCCACGATTATTTGTGTTAAGTGTTAACACTGTTAACTGATCTAAATAAATATATTATTGGTCATTTTCAAAGTTGAAAATTTTAGTAATTTTGGATCCATAATTTTGGAATTTTCACATTTATTTCTCAAAATTCTGTAGGTATATATACCGTTTGTAGTATTATAAATATATTTCCAATATTATAAGGACATTTATAGCAACTCTAAGAATGATTAACAAGTGTATTGAAGCTTCCACAAGTTTTTCAAAACTTTGAGATGTTTTGAGAAATTTATGTTTTTCATTATCTGAAATCAAATTTTTATATCGTAAAATCTAAATCTAAATTTTAATTATAAAATCATAAATTGTTATTTAAACTTCAGAGTTTATTTTTCAATGAGTTCCATGAAAGAATCTTTTTGCACTAAAATTTTGGAAGTTATAAATACTCCTTCTGAAAGTAAAATTTTCTAAAGTATTCACGCTTATTAAGAATTCAATAAATGTTTATAATTTAATTTTTCTTTTACTTTATTGTACACTTTCCAATAACTTTTCACCAATGAAATTTAATCAATTCAAATATTTTCATTTAATGTTTCTTAAAATTATAAAAAATACCTTAAACATATAGAAAATCTATCTTTGTGGAACAAATAAAAAATTTAAAACATCTTATTTTCCGGAACGGAGAGAGTATATCTTAAGAATCTCTCTAAAAAGAAATTCATAATTTAAAGGATCTAATCTATAAAATGTCACGGAAATTTAGGGGTTAAGACCAATATTCTATTGGACTTGGTCCAAATGGACCAAATCTGGATCTGTTCGCATATAAATAAACTGATATATATGCACTTGAAAAAGCGTAAAAATCATAAAAGAGAATAAAGATATTTGTTTGGAGAAAAAAATGATTTGACCAAAAAAAAAGAATAAAGATATTTGTTTGGAGAAAAAAATGTTCAACAATATTAAAGAAAATAAAATGTAATATTTTAGACATTCAAAGGAGATCATTTCACTCGGTTTATCTAATATAAAAACATACCGGTATGTTGATTAGTTGACAGACTCATTAGTTTGGCTCTGTCATTTAAAAAAACTAAGGTTGAAAACAATTCTGCTTTAGTTATTTCTTTTGCTAGAACTTAAAATCACTTCAGATTCCGATCCGACGGCAACGTGTAAACGCTTAGAGCTTGAATTATTTCTTTTGCAAGAACTTGAAAACAATTCTGCTTTAATATTTTTTTCGCCAGTTAGTTTACTTATTTTCGAAGATTGATACGTTTGGATCGCCATTGTCCGTAGTTTGTCGATTGCAATTGCATTATTCTTGTAACAAGAAAAAAAAAAGTTGTTTCTGTTAATAAACGTATTGAAATTATACGTTAGTGGTTTTTTTTTTTTTTTTTTTTTTTTTTT
>NC_027749.1:23472894-23482445 GCF_000695525.1 Brassica oleracea var. oleracea | reverse complement strand
TTTTTTTTTTTTTTTTTTTTTTTTGTAAGCAGTGGTTAAAGTGGCATTAGTCTTATAAAATGATGAAGGGTCATACTTGTCTCTTCCTTATAGTGTTGTCGCACGTCAATGTGTCTGCTTACTGACATCCACTTATCATCATCACGATTCACAAACGAATCTAACGATCCTCTATCAAATATCAATCAAAACATCGAATGAATATTTTTTTCGTTTGGTTAAAACATGGGATGAATATCTAAACACATAAAAAATGTCTCATGTAATCCTGTTATTAAACATGTGATCTCATGCCGGAAAAAAAACTAATCTTTTGATTTATAGCAAGCCGTTTTAATCAACTTCAAACGTATAGTAATCAGGTAAGAACTCAAATTCACGATTGAAGAGATTTGATCCCTTAAATTACAATAACCAAACATCATTGAATTGCGTGTACGGTGTACACCAGTAGAGTTGTGGTATGCACAGTCATTAAATGTGTGATTCATTTTCGCAGACCTGTGTCTACGTTCTTCAGACAATATGCTTCGGTTCGGAACCTTTCTTTTATAATAGTCAGACGTGTTCTATTTTGTGACTTATAACAAGTATATTATCCTGAATAAATGGCGCGCTTAGTGTATTGGATAAATTAGCGAGAGAATACAAGATGATAACTTGGTCATTTAAGACTTCAAAAGAATGAAGAATGATCATCTCAAATATCTCGAACTTTTATCACATTACCCCTTTTTCTGAACTACACATCACATTACGTTTATCTTGAAATTTAGGTTAAAGTTTGTGGATTAAAAATTCAAAAGAGAAGTGAGAAAAGGAGAGGGAGAGGGACAGAGAGAGAGAGAGGAGACAAGAAGATTCGCTCGTGGGCGAGCAAAGATGATAAATAAATGAACTAAAGTGAGGAAAAAAGGAGACAAAGCAATTAAATATCCCAACTAAGATTGGTCTCCCTCTTCTTCTTCGTCTGTTCGTCATCGCTACTGTCTTTATTGTCTTTTTCAACTTAAAAAGGGATTTGTTTTCTTCTTTTATACGAAACAAGGGATTATCTTCTGTCACAAAGAGGGAAGATGCTAATTAAAATACCATCAATTGTATCCTAAATATACTTTGTAAGCACTAGTTCCGGAAATTTGGAAGCACTAGTTCCGGAAATTTGGAAAATTAATAGTGAACCTCGTCTTTACCATCGATAATACTCCCTTTTTGTAAAAAAAAAAGGGGGTGTTTAGTGAATTTCCATAACAAATACTTATTTTAACGAATGAACTTTCCTACAATTTTTAACTATGTTACATGGAAACGGAAGCGAATACGTGGAAGCGGAAGCGTATGGATAGAGATTTTTAAAAAATTTAGGAAGCGGGTACGTGTTGAAAGCGTATATTCATATGTATATATATACATATATATATACACACATATATATATATATTAAAATATAAAAAAAATGAAAATTAGGACTAAAATTATATGATATAACTTTAAATAAAGTATTTATTCATTTGTAATAATTTTGAAATAATTTCATATTAAAACTGTGAAAATACACACAAATTAAGTTTAACATAAATTATTATATTAATTATTTTTAATACTTCATAAATAATTGACACAATATATTTGTATATATGATATATGTTTAATAAAAACCTCAATACATAAAGATAATTTATAGTATTAATTATTTATATATTTATATTCTCTCTATTCATTACTATTAAAATTTAGATTTTATATAAATTAAAAACTATGATTATATTTTTTTTATTGATACATGACATTGTATTTTATTTTAAAAGAACGGAAGCGTGATTCCAAAACGGAATCATAAGTTTCCAACGTGTTTTTAAAGAGAATATTTTGGAAGCGTTGTGGAAGCGAGATTCCGTAAGCTTCCACAAAGTTTTGATTCCGATTCCGGTTCCGAAGCGGGAAGCGGACATCCGATGAAGCTTCGGTGCAATGTAGATTTTTAATTTGGCGAAAGTGATCTGTCATAATTAAATATATGATCCTGCCCTCCACATATTCTTTGCGCAAATTTGAATAATTTTGATTAATTAAAGATTTAGAACAGTCAAATGCTACTGTCGCTTTGATAACTACAAAACATCATTTGAAAATGATAAAAAAACATCATAAAATATACTCCATCAAGCTAATTAGGTTCTAGATCTTATCATAAGCTGATATAACTAATTAACAAACTATTTTGATGGATTTGATATGTTTTATGATAAAAGTAAACGCTTCTCGTCATATTCAGATTTATTATAGACTTCGAATTTAAAACTACTAGTAGCAAAAGGATTTCTTTTTGTTAGCTTAACCCTTTACATATTAAAGGTAGTAAAAGAATTGCCCTAACCATTTATATATTACTTAAGATTCCTTTAAATTCTCGATGTAAAATCTCTAATACCTTTTTTAGAATTGTTGGCTCTTATCGACCATAAATCACGGAACTGTAAGATATTTATATTCGATCGAGCTAGTTTCGTAAGAAAATTATAATATGCTCTACTACCATGTTAGATTCGAGTTTCTAACGGGTTTCTAACTTAAAAACAATTGGTAATAAAGAAATTAGTTTTAACTATTTATATATTATTTAAGATTTTCTTAAATTTCTGGTGCGGGATATTTTATCTCTAATACTTCTATACCGTTCATATTGAATACCATTATCTATTTTGATTTGCTAATAAATTGCAATATGTTTGGAAAATATTTCCTCCAGTTTAGTTATTCAAACGTATGTATTTTTATAACTTTTAAATACACGAATTGGTTTATATTTGGAAGTTGCAGTATAGTCAATGAAGGGATTTTCTTGACAAATGGCATTATGAATACGGTTGAGTATACGTGTGCCACTTGTACGACCAGTTTCGTCAAAAAAAAAAAAATACTCCTTGCAATGGCTCCAAATAGTAACTTCTGATTGGATGATGCGGAACAAGCTGTTTAGTTAGTGCGGGGAAGTTTAAATGTTATGTTCGCAAAACGCATACTGCGGGACAAGCAGTACATCTAAAAAAACGGATCAAAACAATATGTGAATGGTGACCAAAATAGTAGATAGTACAAAACGAATGTTTGAATGGTGATTACAAACTAAAAAATACGGGAAAAATATAAATAATATTTGACTTGACACTATAAATATATTTTACATCTTCTTACGTCTTGTACATTCCTCACATTTTCAAGAAGAAAGCCGACTTAGATCTTGAGTATATTCATTTGAAAGATGTGTATCAACATCGAGGTTAACACAATATATTTCTTTATTTTTTAGAGTTTTAAGAACATTATTTTGAGGTATGTCATCACCATCGATGTTTGAATTTAAAAATGACACAAATATTATTAATATACTAAAAATATAGTATATATATTAATTAAAATAGTAAAAACATATATTTATTACGTTTCTAAAAAGAAAAATAATATAGTTATATTTTACAAATTAAATAAATAAGCAACACTAAACCATAAATACCAGATTATATTTACAATTACTTAAGGCTATATTTATCATTAATAATAATCATTTAAATCTTAGCATAATTAAATTTGTTAATTAGATAATACACATTTAAAGTTCAATTTATGTTTGCAACAGTATCTTGAACCGTGCCTTCTTTTCTTCTTTTCAACTCAAACTAGTGGTTTGATCAAAAGTGAGTCCCGCTGCTTCCTTTTCTTTTAGTTTTTAATTATTTTATTTATAAAAACAACAGTAAGTAAATCATTTTAGTGATGACACTTTTTTACTCTCTTTAGGTGTTACTCATGTTCTACCCTTCTCATTCATAACTTATGGCTCCGAAAGGTAACATCGGATTAAACAGTGTAGGACAAGCGGATTGAATATTGCGGTGTAGTTTGACTACTGTAGTTTATATAAAAGAAACGCACACTGTGGAACAACTGTAATTCGTCTAAATTAAGTGGTTCAAAACAAAATATAAATGATGATATGTATAATGATTAGTGTAACTGAGGGACACATATAATTTAGTTATATTTTACAAACTAAAAAATCATTGATACTAATATAATTTAAAATATATATATATATATATATATATATATATTATTTTTAAAAATATTATATAGCTGAAATATGGAATTTAATATGCTATTAATGAGATTTTGTAGGCAATATCTAATTATTTTTTAAAATTATAATTGTACTAGTTACCAATGATACTGATATAATTTTATTTCAAAAATTACAATTGCATTACTATCATCAATTAGGTTCATTTTATAAGTCCCGCAAATCATATTCATTTGTTCTCTTGTTCAATATCTCGTGTTTTTGTTGAAGTAAAAACTGCCAAAATTGTGCCAGTTATCATTTATACGATCTTGTTGTTTTGAATCCATAGTATAAAATATTAGTGAAGTATTTGTATAATTGATTAGTATTAGTAAATTTTATTAAATTAGTATTACATGTTCATGATCATCTCACCATTTTCCGAATGAAGAACTTCTTTTATTAAAACTATATGAATTAATAGCTAATTATATTCTTAAACATCTAAATATTTTAAAATAATTTTTTTATAATAAACAACTAAAGTAAAAAAACAACATAAATCAACTGTAAGTTAATGTGCTATACGGTGCATATATAATTATACAAATTTTATTATTAAAGTTAATTACATGATAATATATAAATGATATTGGCAACTTTATAAATGATTTAAGAATGTGTAGTGTTAAATGATTGGCCAATACCATATAATTTTCTTATTAGATAATAGTATGATTACTTAAGAATTAATAAAAAAACTAGACTCTGATCCGCGCGCCAGCGCGGGTTTGAATTTTTGGTTTTTGGTTATTTATTTAACTAAATAATGTATTTGTAATATTTGATGTATTATATTCACCAAGTAAATAATTTTTTTGGCATCTTAAACCATCTATTTACGATGAATATTCGATATCATATAAAAAATTGAACAAATAGACGTAATTAGAGAATTGTAAACGATATATAAAAACAATGGTTATTAATGAAAAATATGAAGAAATATTATATTATGACTTAGTATGGCATAAAAGATTATAAATTAGTTATACATGTTTAAAGAAAATAAAATGATTTTTAAACTTCTATGAAAAATCTAACATATAAAAAAGGGTGATGAATTAGTCATCAAATTGTAAATAATTTATAAATTTTAAATTTATTGTTTCCTCTTCTGCAAGCAAATCAATTACCGAAGTAATAGATCAATTGGTTGGAATCAAATCTATTCTTATAATTAGTGTAATTATGGTTACATTTTCTATATTTAATAGGTACATTAAAGATACGACAGTGAAAATATTCTGTTTTGATTAAAAGAAGATATTGAATTTTGAGTTTGTATTTATTGATTTGTTTTTTAATAAAACTTAGAAAATCAATGGAATAATTGGTTGGTTGATACATCCTATAAAGAAAACGAAAACTATAGGTGGTTTGAATATTGTACATCGATCGATGCATGATGTAAGTTGACTATATAAAGCTTGAACATGATCATTTCAAACTAAAATATAGGTAGGTTATATGCATTTGTTATACTGTAGTTCATATATTTTAAATGATTCACGTTTTCGTAAAAATAAAATTCAAGTTCATTATTGGGCCGTACTCGTACGTAATAAACTACGTTAAATATGATGTATTTTTAGGTTCATTTAATGACATTAAGTTTAAATTTGATTAAGGAAAACCCATTAATTTAACTGGAAAAGACAAGTATTAAAATAAGTAGGTTTATTTAATGACATTAAGTTTAAATTTGATTAAGGAAAACTCATTAATTTAACTGGAAAAGACAAGCATTAAAATATGTAGTTTAATTTAATTCTCGGTGGTATGGAAGTGTAAATAAGTTAGAAAACTGAGGGATATTTTTTAATGAGTATTTCTCTTTTAATAACAGAGATGTGATATAGATGGTAATAACTGTGAAAAGGTGAAACCACACCTTATAGCGTCGGTAATGTAACAAGGTGCGTTTCAATGATTCTCTTTGAAATGTAGACCGCAGTTGTTTTTATTTTTATTTTTTATGATATTTACTTTATCTAGAAAAGTGACAAATTTTTATGTGTGAATGGTAACTTTTTTCAGCCCCGCCCTTTCCGCATCCACCATTCATAACCCATAAGTCAAAACAATAATCAATAATCCCTTCCTTTCCCTAATTACAATTTATTTCGAGAAATTGTTTAAAATACTTGTTACCATTTATCACGTTTCCAAAATATATTCAATCAAAATACTCTAATATTTATGTTTATGTTTAATAATTATTTAAGGTTTAAATTTAGGAGGTGTGATTGAATTTATAAATGTTTTAATATTTTATAAATTTCTTGAATATTTATAAATGATTTATGAGAGTTAATTTAAAATTTTATAATAAATTTATAAAATTTATGAAAATGGTTATCCTTTAAGAATAAATTCGAAGATGGTATCAACATTATCAAATTTGTGGTAAAATTGAAAATTTCCTATTTATTTATGACACAAAATTAGGATTTTATTTTAAATGCTAATTTTTTAACACGGGGAATACGATATATTTGTAGCTCATATACTACAAGTAACCTGTTTAAGAACACTACTAAAAACTTCCACGCGTTCATGTCTTTAAGAGAATTTTTAAAGGAAAAATGATTCCTGACTACATGAAGTACTTGCTTTCACATGGCTAACCATGCAAACTAATGATGTTATGCATGACAACATCTCTCAACTTAATGATGTTATGCAGTTAACATCACAAATTTAATTTTATTCATCCAAAAAAGTGATGTAGATGCCAAAGACCATTTAAATATCTCGTTTCATCAATTAAATATGACTGATTCGACCTTGATTTAACTAAAATTATATTTTAACCCACATTTTAAAAGTGTAAGAATTTTTTTTATAGAAAATCAATATGTTTTAAGATTTTTGATATGTAGTGTTTTAAAATTATTATTATACTGACTATAACATTTTATTTATTTAAATTTATTTGATTTCAACTTAAACCAAACATAATCTCATGTATATAATTATTAATTATATACATTTAAGAATAAAAATCTAATATTAAGAATCTTATATGAAAGTTTTTACTAAGTTTAAATAAAGGAAATTTTTTTTATGAAAATATAAATAAAATAATTCATTAACTTAATTAATTTTATATCAAAAAATAAAATATTAGAGTTATTAAATTGACATTAAATAAGTTTTATAATAAAACAATGATCAAAATAAGTATATATCACAAAATTAATCAAGCGAATTACATAAATTTTATTCAAAGTTAATAAAAAACAGATTAAAATAATTAAAAAACAAATAAATAATATATTATATAAATTTCATATTTAATATAAATATAATATAATAAGTATATAGTTTTTAAATACACTAAAATAAAAAAAATTAAAACACTACTTATCAAAATTTTATAAAACATATTGATTTTTTAAATTAGATTTTGTTGAAAAATATTTTTACGCTTTTAAAACGCGGATCAAAATCTAATTTTAGTTAAATTACCGTCAGGTACGTTATATTTTAATTGATAAAACACGAGATTTAAACGGTCTATGACATTCACGTTACTTTTTGGATTAATGAAATTAAATTCGTGATGTTAACTACATAACATCATTAAGTTGAGGGATGTTGTCATGCATAACATATACTTCATGTAGTTAGGTATACATTAGTTTAGTTTGCATAGTTAGGCATGTGATGGTCAATACTTCATGTTGTCAGCAATTAATTTTCCACTTTTAAAAGAAAGAGTGGTGTCTGGGAATTGTTTTTAACTAATCTGATACACTTTAAACTGAGAAAAAAAAATGATTGCTGACTACATGAAATATTGGTCATCATATGGCTAGCCATGCAAACTAAACTAATGTATACTTAGCCACACAAAGTATATATTATGCATGACAACATCCTTCAATTTTATGATGTTATGTATTTGACATCCCGAATTTAATTTCATTTTTCCAAAAATTGATGTGGATGTTAGAGATCGTTTAAATATTTTATTTAAACAATTAGAATATGACCGATCCGACTATAATTTAACTGAAATTAAATTTTGACCCACATTTTAAAAGCGTAGGAATATTTTTAACAAGGTCTATTTTACAAAATTAATAATTTTTAACATTTTTTGTAAGTAGGGTTTTAACATTTTTATTTTAATGTATTTTAAAACTATATATTGTATTATTTTTATTTATATTAATCTGTTTTGGTATGAACTTTTAATAAGTAGTGTTTTAACATTTTTATTTTAGTGTATTTTAAAACTATATAATTGTATTATTTTTATATTTATTAATTTGTTCTGTTTTTTAATTATTTTAATCTGTTTTGTTATGAACTTTTAATACAAAAAATTGTAATTCGTTTGATTAATTGTATGATATATACTTCTTTGATAATTTTTAATTATAAAACTTATTTGCTGTCAATTTATTAATTCTAACATTTTATTTGCTTAGAACTTACGTGATGTCAACTTAAACCAAAGATAATCTTGCGTATATAATTATAAATTATATACTTTTAAGAATAAAAATAATAAGAGAATATGAATCTAAATGTGAAAGTTTTACCAAGTTTAAATGAATGGAATTTTTGTTGGGGGATTTGCCAAAAATGACTCAAAACTTGATTTTGAATACAAAGTGTACCCCAAATTCAATCAAATGCAAAAGTAACCCAAAAGCCTAGTGAAATTACAACAGACCCCTTATGAATAAACAAAAAACATGTATTCAATTTTACCATTATAACTCTCCGTTAGAGAAGACTTCTTTGTAAGTCTTCTCTAAGATGACTTCTTTGTAAGTCTTCTCGTTCAATAGATCTTAAAAATAATTTTATAATTTTATAAAAAATATTTTGATGGGTAAAAAATTGAAATCATGTAATAATAAACATTCCTCAATGTAAATTTATTTCATCTGAAATTGAATTATTTTCAAGATATTGGCTCAAGAGTCATTGGTTTAGGGTTTGGTAACATATGTTATAGTATTGTATGTATCTTTAGGGTTAGATTCTGAAATCTTACTTTTTTTTTTTCAAATTGACCTGTATATGTTCATTAACTATCTAATAATTTGATTTAAACACTTTCTAAGTTTTTTTTTAAGTTTAAGAAAGTGTTTTTTTTGCATAGTTAATTGATTTTAGGGTCTGGAAAACTCACAGAAGACTTAAAAAGAAGTCTTCAGACACATCCCGCCTAAATTTTAATAGAATTTATGGTTTCCGCCCAAATTTTGGAAAAATTTAGGTTTCCCTCTAAATCAAAGTTTTCCAGGAATCTTCCATAAATCTTCCAGGAGTCTTACATAAGTCTTCCAGAAGTCTTCCAGAGAAAGTCTTCTCATGGATTAGATCTTAAAAATAATTTAATTTTTTTATAAAAAATATTTTCATGGGTTAAAATTTGAAATCATGTAATAATAAACATTTTTCAATG
>NC_027749.1:23459148-23472573 GCF_000695525.1 Brassica oleracea var. oleracea | reverse complement strand
CCGCCTAAATTTTGGAATAATTTAGGTTTCCCACCTAAATCAAAGTCTTCCATAAGTCTTCCATGAGTCTTATGTAGGTCTTCCATGAGTCTTTCATAAGTCTTCTAGAATTCTTCTGGGTCAAAAATATTTAACCGAATTGGAATTTTTGTCTCCATATATAAAGAAAGTTTACACATTCTCTTTCTTCATCTCAAATGACTGCAACAAAAATGTAATGTTTCTCACTCTAAAACTCTCCAACCTCTCTCTAATCTCAACTTTATATCCATTTCTCACTTTTTTTTATGTCTTCTCACTAATTTATCTTCTTTTTACAGGTTTTTTATTACATGATTCTCATCTTTCACTCTTTCAAAGGTAGATCTCTAAATTTTGGATATGAATTTATGTGTGTGTTTATATGTTAGATTCTAAAAAGCTATAGATTCAACATAATGTGACTGTTTTGTTTATTTTGTAAGCATAAAATTTTCATTTTTGAAGTTTTTCTCTGTTTTGAAGTCATTTGAATGTTTTTGAATTTGCAGGTTTTTCTAGATCTGAGAGACTTTGAAAGACTTCTAAGAAGACTCTCAGAAGACTCTCGGAATACTTCTCAGAAGCCTTCTTAAAAAGTCTTCTACAACATTTTATGCTAGAAGACTTCCAATGAAGTCTTTAGGAAGTCTTCTGAAGTCTTCTGTCTAAAGTGATATAAATTTTGGATATGTATTTTGTGTGTTTTATATATTAGATTCTAAAAAATTATAAATCCAACCTAATGTGACTGTTTTGTTTATTATCTGAAATTTTATTTTTGAAGTCTTCTCTATTTTGAAGTCATTTGAATGCTTTTGAATAAGCAGATTTTTTAGATCTGAGATTGATTTTGGAAGACTTCTGGGATAATTCTTGGAAGACTCTCGAAAGACTTCTTGGGAAATCTTCTGTATTTTATGCTAGAAGACTTCCCACGAAGTCTTCAGAAAGTCTTCCAAAGTCTTCTGCCCAAAGTGGTACAAAGAGATGATGTGAAGTGGAGTCCAAGCTTATCTATATTGAGGAATAATATCTAGCTGTGTAGTAATTTTGTTTATGGTCCTTTTATGATTTGTATGTGTAATATTTTAGATGTGAATTATTTTGTAAACTTTAAGAGATGTTAATCAAAAGAATGGAAAATTTGTTCATGTTTTGCCAAAAGTACTTGACTTCATTAAAGTTATTGATGCAACATAACAAAAAATATTTTAATCATTCTATCCACACATAACAAAACACAACAATACAAAAACTTAGTAAAATTTGCTAAAACTAAGAGAGAAGACTTCTCAAAAAACCTTAGTCAAATTCACAAAAGATCAAAATTGAATTTTAAGTGAAAGTTGAAATTTTAAATCTCATGGAAGTTAAAAATTGTATCTTATGAGGAAGACAACACAAATGCAGAACATCAACTTAATAAAACAAAATCATCATAGAAGACTTCTTATGAAGTCTTCTACAACTTACAGAAGACTTCTCCGTTTAGCTAGAAACATTATTAAACATCAATGTTTGTAACTTCATAATTATCACTAATTAAGTTATAAATTCGACTCAGTAGTCCCAATATTGACTAATAAACATGAATTAGCAAGAAGATATTAAAAATTCATTTTAATTTTGGATAAATTCGAAGTTTAATAAAGATTTACGTAGAAGACTTCTTTTGAAGTCTTCCACGGAAGACTTCAAAAAATGTCTACTCTGTGTAGACTTCAAAAGAAGTCTTCCATTTTGGTCATTTTTGCAATTGCAAATTTACGAAGGAAGACCTCTTAAGAAGTCTACTGTAGAGAAGACATCTTCGGAAGTCTTTCTTTGTAAATATTGGCTTACTTTTGAAATCGAATTTTTTTCGAAATTCCCAGAGAAGACTTCTTTTAGAAGTCTTCTCGGATAAACATGTTATTTTTGAATTTGACCGAAGTTAGTCAGAATTTTGACTTTTTGTAGAAGACCTCTAGGGAAGTTTACCTGGAGAATACTTCAAAAGAAGTCTTCTCTAAATCTTCCGGAAGTCTTCTCAATGTCGCAAGAAGTCTGCTGCGTTACTTTTGCAATTGACTATATTTGACTTTTTTAGAGAAGACTTCTTTAGAAGTCTTCCGTCGGATGACTTCTCTAGAAGTCTTCTCTCGTGGGCAAAGGTTTGACCAAAACCCAGAATTAAACTCGAGAAGATTTCTAAAGAAGTCTTCTCATTGATATTAAATGTTTTACTATTATTTTTCAATTGAAAAAGTAATCCACGTAGACATCTTCCGGCATTGAGAAGACTTAGGGAAGACTTTCAGAAGACTTCTATAGAAGTTTTCTCCAGAAAGACTTCCTTAGAAGTCTTCTACAAAAAGTCAAATTTCTGACCAACTTCGGTCAAATTTAAAAGTAACTTGTTTATCCGAAAAGACTTCCAAAGAAGTCTTCTCTGGGAATTTCGAAATTTTTTGTTTACAAAGGAAAGTTTAAAAACACACAAAAGGTCAATTGCAAAACTAACCATTGCATTGACCAGAAGACTTCTAAAGAAGTCTTCTCGATGAAAGAAGTCTTCTCGATGAAGAAGACTTCTAAAGAAGTCTTCTTCGTCGAACAGATCTGAAAAATAAAATGTAGTTCGCGATTTCATTCCTTGAACTCGTGAGATGACTTGCGTGGTTTCTCCAATCACCCAGAACTTCACCACAACAGCTACCTACTCGTTAATCACCAAGAATCATGAACTTATGAACCTTACATAATTTGTAATCAAAATCTTCAGTTTTTTTTGATGAATTTTGAGAGAAAGTGTAAGATATGTGGTTTGTGTGGATAGGAAATGAGAAAGAATGAGAAAAAATCGAAACTTTAGGGCATTAACACTCTCAATTTGGTAGTTCATGGTGGTTGAAGTATTGATATCAATGGCAAAGTTGTAAATATTTGGTGAAGATGAGGATGGTAAGGTAAAAGCCTTATTTTCGAAAAAAAATAAAGGCATTTTCGTGAATAACTAGAACTTCTAGGGTGAATAGGACAAAACAAAGTTTAAAAAAAAAAAAGGTTATTTTTGTGTTTGCCTTGAAATTTTGAGTTTATGGAAAAATATATTAAACCATTCATTAACTTAATAATTTCATATTAAACAAATAAAATGTTATAGTCAATAAATTTACATCAAAGAAGTTTTATATATTTTTTATCAAATAAGTATATATCACACAGTTAATCAAACGTATAACCGAAATTTTATTAAAAGTTCATTCCAAAACAGATTAAAAGAATTAAAAAAACTAAATTAAATAAGATATTATATAAATTTTATTTATATTTAATATATATATAAATAAAATAATTGTATTGTTTTCAAATACACTAAAATAAAAATGTTAAAACACTACTTATCAAAATCTATAAAACATATTGATATTGTAAATTAGATTTTGTTAGAAAAATATTCTTACGCTTTTAAAATACGAGTCAAAATCTAATTTAGGTAAATTATTGTTAGGTACGTCTTCATATTTTAATTAATGAAACGAGAGATTTAAACAGTTTCTGGCATGCACATCATTTTTTGGTTGAATGAAATTAAATTCGTGATGTTAACTACATAACATCATGAAATTGAGGATGTTGTCATGCATAATATATATTTAGTGTAGCTAAGTATACATTTGTTTAATTTGCATGGTTAGCCATGTAATAGCCACTATCTAATGAAGTAGGCAATTATTTTTCCAAAAAAAAAAAACTTAGTCTTACATAAAAGCATTCATCAATCATCAATCACCAATCACGGCATGTAGAAAACGATATCTAAAACAGTTTTGTGACAAGAAATCCAATGAGCTTTACTTCTGTCGTGATTATATTCATTCATACGTGGAAGGAAAATTACATATATGGTTTATTTTCACGTGGGTATGCACATGTGTAATATCCGAACACATGAATATACTGTCGATCTTTCCAAAAAAGCAAAACAAAAAGAAAGAGAAAGATGAAAGCAGACAAGCAACCACAAACCTTTCGATGATTCTATTACATAAGAGCACCGTTAACCCTATCACTTCTAATATGGTGTTTAATAATTTTTTAGTAATAATTATATCTTAAGAACTCAAATTAAAAAACCTCTAAATATTGATCCTCCAATGCAAGGTGCTTAATTTGGGGTGCTTAAAATAACAAATATTAAACATTGTTTTATTTTAGATAAAATTTATTTATTAAATAAAACATATTAAAATATAATATTTTAAACATAGATTTAAAAAAAAATATAAAAATAAAGATTAGTACAATAAACGAGATTAATTTGAAAAAAACATCCGAGCTCATTGGTTTTCTCCATCACGTCCAAATTTACTCCATAAATGTTCAACCAAATCAGCTTTGAGTTGTTGATGTATTTGTCTATCACGAATTCTAGTTCGAACACCCATCATATTGGCATTATTTGTAGGCATATCTGTAAAAAAATCGAGATCGACATGTGAACTTCCGGAGATTTCTCCTCATTGGAACTCTGAAACATCATATTGAGTATATCCATCTTGTTCGTCTTCTACTATCATATTATGGAGTATGATACATGCTCTCATAATCTTTCCAATTTTGACTTTATCCCAAAAAAATGTTGGATTTTTGACAATGGCAAAGCGAGCTTGCAAGACTCCAAAAGCACGCTCGACATCTTTTCGGACAGCGTCTTGATGTTGAGCAAATAAAACCGCTTTTGGCCCTTGTGGCAATGGAATAGATTGGATAAAAGTTGCCCATTTCGGGTAAATACCGTCTGTAAGATAGTAAGCCAAATAATACTCTCTTCCATTGACAGAAAATGTGACTGGCGGAGCTTTACCTTCTATTATGTCATCAAAAACAAGTGAGCGATCAAGAACATTGATATCATTTAAGGTACCTGTAGGTCCAAAAAACGCATGCCATATCCATAGATCATACGAAGCAACCGCCTCCAAAACGATTGTTGGTTTTCCCGAACCACGTGAATATTGACCTTTCCAAGCGGTGGGACAATTCTTCCACTCCCAATGCATACAATCGATGATTCCTATCATCCCGGGAAATCCACGTTGTTCACCAATATAAAGTAGACGTTGAAGATCTGCCGGTGTTGGTCTTCTTAGGTTCTCCTCGCCGAATAAATTAATTATTCCTTCCACAAAATGTTTCAAACATGACCGAGTAGTAGTTTCACCGAGTCGGAGATATTCGTCAACTGTATCAGCCGCACTACCATGTGCCAAGAGACGAATGGCAACGGTTCACTTTTGAAGGGGAGAGAGACTAACCCTTCCGAGAGCATCTTTCTTTTGTCGAAAGAATTCAACTTCATTTGAGAGTCGATGAACGATACACATGAACAATGGCCTGTTCATTCTAAATCGTCGTCGGAATAGATTATCAGGGTAAGTTAGAGTTTCACTGAAATAATCTTTCCATAAACGGATATTGCCTTCTTCATGATTTCTTTCAATATGAATTCGTTTTTTTCCTTCTTTTCCTTTCTTCTCCTTGATCACCCGAAGCATTGGTGAAATTCTCGAAAGCTTGATCAAAATATTGATCAAAACTATCATTGATCGCTACATCTCTCTCTACTTGCAGCTTCGTAAGCCCCACAAAACTTGTTGACTAGATCATTGATCTTTTGCCAACGGTTCTTGCAGTGGGTCGCCTCTCTGACTTCACAGCCTTGCACCTTAGGACTTGCGGCGAAGTATGGTGCGACCCTTTTCCAGAAAGCCCCAGATTTTTGCTCATTCGAGACCACATGGTCTTTGCTTGTATTAAGCCACGAACTGATGAGCAGAACGTCATCTCCTGGCGTCCATTTCCTCCTTTATCGACGCTCTGCAGGAGTGCTGTCGCCAAAGTTGGAACCTTCACTCGGTTGGGAGACATAAAAGAGGGACTTGTGATGAAGATAGGTCGAGACTATCTTCAGACAAACCAAAGACAATGTTTTGTTGACTGGTAAGCAGTTCAACAAACTTTGGCGTTTGCCTATATGGATGAGAATCCATATCCGAGGTTGATTAAAAGAAGAGAGGAAGACAACAACTCTGTTTTTAGATAGATGGAAGAGAAGAAGAAACAATTTATAGAAGAGAGAAAGCAAAAGCTTTGTCTTTAATAACACACCCAACCAAAACGAGGTGACATATATCTAACACACATTCATAACACTTCAACTCTATTTTTATCTAACCATTTATTAGCAACCATTCACTAACGCTAACTTAACCATTTATTACAAACGAATCAATTCAGAAGAGATACACAATCATCCCTATGAGAACCATTTCTAACACAATCATTTATTACAAACTAATCTAACACACATTCATAGCGATAACAATTCAAAATCAACCTCAAAGTGAACCATTACTCAACAACGACCTACCAATCTATTCACAGAACCTTTATCACACTTTCAATCAATTGAAAAGATCAAAGGAATATGATTTACCGGTGTTGCGATTGTAGTTCTCTTGTTTGAGGAAGCTTCATGTGTCTTCAACGATCAAACCATCTCGCAAAGTCAGAAAAAAAATCCAAACAATCAGAGATCACATATAAATTCATCACGAAGTTTAAACAAATACAAGAAATTGAATCAACAGACCCAAAACAACACAAAAAAAAATTCAAAATAAATTAGAACAAGCACAATCTAAGACAAATCTAAGACATGCATGAAAGATTCATAACTAAAACAAATCGTTGCTTTACCTTTCGATTCGACCGAGCTCAAACCGTCGCCGAGAGAGAGAGATGGAATTGGAGTCGACGATCTAGATAGAGAGGCGGAGTCATCGAGTAGAGGAACCGAGCGACACGTCCAGTGATTCATCGTCGACGAGAGATCAACAAAGAGATCCGGAGTCTTCGACGAGATTTCACGACTTTGAGGCGGAGCCACCGAGAGAGACGCCGATGGTGTCATCATCGAAGAGAAATCAAGAAGGAGAGGCGGAATCGCCGATTGAATCATCCGGCGGGGAGAGATCACGAAACAAGTTTCGGAATCGAGACCGACCACCTTCTTCCTTTCGTGAGAGCGATAGAGATGAGAGAAAGAACACGAAAGAGAGAAAGAGATGAGAGAGAGAGAGTCGAGACGTTATGACGCGTGTCCCTAAGCGTCGAATCTTGTGGCGCTCTATTAAGCGTCGCCTCTTCTCTTTACACTTAATTTTCTTTTCTTTTTTAATCAAAATTAAGCTAAGCACCGGGGTTAAGCACCCCTATAATCATGGTCTAAGGATCCAAATATTATGTTTTATATATTTGAGTATTGGAGCTAGAACTAAAGTAATACACATGTACGTAGAAAATACAACATTATAATAATTGAGGACAAATACAGATAATAATATTGGTGTAAGCGTGTACATAAATATTGAGCGTGTGGCTTTGCCTACGAAACATGAGGTACTGTGGGTCTCACGGTTAGCGAGTGCGCGTGGGGTTCGTCCCCACAAAATTAATTATTTCGGATAAACAATAATAATATTTACAAATATTTATATAAAAGTATGTTGAAACGAGATTTAGTACTATGAGACTGTGTTATTCTCCTGGCGAATTACTCATTACTGTATAAGTAATAAGCCATGCTGCCCAAAATATACGAAAGGAAAGGACAAACTAAAAGTCTAAAACCATTATAATGTTGAGTGCATATTGAGGGAATACAGTTATAAACTTATAAACCATTGTGTTTTTTCTGTTTAATTTCACCTTTTTGATTTTCAGATATTTTTGTTTTTGTGGTCAAGATTTTCAGATTAAAAGTTATTTTAGATACTGATAAAAAAAAGTTATTTTAGATACAATAAAAATTAAGAAGAATAATGATTGTTGCGTTTGGCGTGAGGGTTGTCATGTTAGCTAGAACAGGCAAGAAATAAAAGAGTGTGGGAGACACCTTTACCTCCTTTACACATTTTTAAGTTCTGTTTTTATTTTCTGAGAAAACAGAATATAGTACACAAGTTTAAAATCGCGGCCCCTTTGTTTATATGTTTTTTAACATAAAGCTATATGGTTTTATTTAAACAAAAAAAAAAAGCTATATGGTTTTGATTTAACAGTGCCAATCATGAAGTTAAAACCTATCAAAGATTCAGAATGTTTTTGTTTATTTTTATTAACATTACAATGACATTTTTGACTCGGTTTGTCATAATCTCTAACCGGGAATGGGAATACAATTGACCAATGGGTGATTCCGTATGATGTATAATGAAAATTTGGATATTTTAGACAACAATGAACTAGCCATTTATACAAATGATCACTATAACTTTATGAAATCAAAAGTGATGGAAAATGTTAACTAATCAAATTTGTAAAAACAGTATGTAGTGTAAAGCTCACTTTTATAATTTGAATTTGTTGCGAATCAAAACTTCAAATAAAAGCTGGCTTCAGAAATGGAAAGCAATGATTATAGTGATCTTGATAGTATATACAATAATAAGCTTGACTAGAATTTCGGTTTCAGTGATTATAGGGTCTCAAAACCAATATTTGAAGATGATGCTGAAAAGTTTATGATATATATACATATGTTTTTAAGGCCAGTTTTCAAAAAATATATACATATGTTTATAGGAATTATAATATAAAAATCGTTGTGGTAATTGGCGGTAATAATATTATGAATCGTCATATCCAACTTTCTGAAAAGTTGTTGATGAAATAGGAAGACCTTGTTCTTTAATGGTAATTGTGTTCGCGCCATCGAAGGTAAAAGTTGATTGCACCACAGTTTCCCTGAGAATTTGATCATATTTCATATTAGTATATAACATATAACGAAACAATAAAATATATTATAAATTCATTTTCCTAATATTCAGTATCATAATCAAGGAGTGAATGTCCTTGAAAATTCCAGTATATACCAACCTAACAAATTTTTTGTGTGATCGGAGACAACAAAAACATCATTAATATACCTAATTCCATTTCTATTCACTAGTATTTCACATTGTTATAAACTTATAACAATACATATTTAATGGAGATACCATATTAAAAAAAAATGTGGTGGTTCCCACAGCCAAAGGGGAATGAGATAGCCATCTACCTATATTTATATCTCCAATAAACTTCACCCATTTTCCTCAATCAAACTCACTCATTCATTCTCCATCGTCGTACGATACAACGGTCAGTTCCAATGGCGGATAACACCCATAACCGGAGAGCGATATGGGGAGTTCCGGAGAAGCTTCAGCTTCACATAGCCATGCTCACGTTACAATTCGGCTACGCTGGATTTCACGTGGTCTCGAGAGCTGCTCTTAACATGGGAATCAGCAAACTTGTCTTCCCTGTTTATCGTAACATCATCGCCTTGCTTCTTCTCCTTCCCTTCGCTTACTTCCTCGAAAAGTAACCTTTTCATATATAAAACCCTTTTTTTTTATTTTTTGTGATTAACTAACAATAAACTCACTAATCTAATTACCATAACTTTGAGTTATTTAGGAAGGAGAGACCAGGGATTACTCTCAACTTTCTCATCCAGTTCTTCTTCTTGGCACTCATCGGGTATATATTTTATATTCCTCACTTTGATAACAAAATTGGATTATTAATGAATATGTTATTGAATTGTTACACGACACAGAATAACAGCGAACCAAGGGTTTTACTTGTTGGGACTGGACTACACTTCACCAACGTTTGCTTCTTCCATGCAGAACTCTGTTCCCGCCATTACCTTTCTCATGGCTGCTCTTCTCAGGCATTGATCCATCTCTCTTTTTTTTCTCGTGTGCTCAATAATGAAAACAAACATATAATTTAAAACTCGGATAGACAGCAAATGATACATAAGATAACATTAAATGCCATTTCCGGTTAAATTACAAAATAATGTGATCAATTATAGTAATAACACTGTTTATGGTTATATATGTAAAAAACAAAACACAGGATTGAGAGAGTTAGACTAAACAGAAGAGATGGTATCTCCAAAGTCCTAGGAACAGGTCTTTGTGTCGCCGGAGCTTCTGTCATCACTCTCTACAAGGGTCCCACCATCTACACTCCAACTAGCCACCTCCACGCTCACCTCCTCACCACCAACCCCGCCGTATTAGCACCGCTTGGAGACGCCGTGCCGAAAAACTGGACTCTTGGTTGCCTCTACCTCATTGGTCACTGTCTCTCCTGGTCCGCTTGGCTCGTGTTTCAAGCTCCGGTTCTTAAAAAATACCCGGCCAGGCTCTCGGTTACGTCTTACACTTGTTTCTTTGGAATCATTCAGTTCCTGATCATCGCTGCTTTCTGTGAAAGAGATTCTCAGGCCTGGGTTTTTCACTCTGGTTGGGAGCTTTTCACCATCCTATACGCCGTTAGTTTTTTTTACCTTTTCATTTTTATCCCTCAATTTGTCAAATATTACATTATTGGCTTGTATGTTTTACATTTTATAATTTTGGTCCTCAGGGAATAGTAGCGTCTGGAATCGCCTTTGCGGTTCAGATTTGGTGTATTGACAGAGGAGGTCCAGTCTTCGTTGCTGTTTACCAACCCGTTCAGACTTTGGTCGTTGCGATTATGGCTTCAATAGCGTTAGGAGAAGAATTTTACTTGGGCGGGTATGTAAACTAATAGAACTATATATATGGGTGCTTTACAACAATTTATTAATTCTAAGGACCGGACAACAATTTAAACTGTTTTATGCCACGTGGCGACTCTCTAATGGCAGGATTATTGGTGCTGTGCTGATCATAGCGGGACTTTACTTTGTGCTCTACGGTAAGAGCGAAGAGAGGAAATTTGCAGCTCTTGAGAAGGCAGAGATCCAGACCATCGTGGAGCATGGTATTGAGCGTGTACCCGTTTCTCGCGGTTCCATCAAGTCGTCCATCACAGTTCCACTGCTTCATCAGTCAACGGACAATGTTTGACTTGTGGAGGCTCTCTCCAGCTAATAATTACAAACGCCATTACCCAATTAAAAGGGAACAATGGTGTGCCGCTGTGTTTTATGACTTTTGTGTCTGTGTTTTTTCTTCATAATATTAATCACCAAAGAAAGGTTTTTTAGAGGGGGAAAAGAGTGGATGAGACATCATTGTTCATGAGGATGGTGGTGTAGATGAAGACGATGATAAAGACTATGTGGGGGCTTGGATTGGAACTTTCAAATATTTATATATCTGGCTGATAATTAGTGCTCTTTTGTTACATTTTTTTTGTGGTTTTTGGCTTTTTATATAATAGAATGTTATAATTTGCATTTAAGGTAACCATTATTTATCATTGTGACGATAATCAATTAGGACAGGTTCATATGAATTCAAGTAAGGAATTTGGTAAAAATGACATAATAATATTCAAGTATTTAAAATCTTGAAACTGATTTAAACCAAATGAACAAAAGGTCAAAAACTTATATTTTGGAATATTATATCTCGTTCTCTTTATATACAACATCTTCATTTAAAAAAGACCAATATACTATGGGTCTGAAGTTGGGTCTGAATGTTGCAAACCGCACTAAACAAAAATTTCTATGTATACTCTTTTTACTATTAGGATAACACCATAGTTGTTCCGCACGGACTCTATACTTATATTACTATAGACGCACCAATTGTAGTAGAGTAGACTATGTGGATTCAAGATTTCTTCTTTGCATCAAATATTAGGTGGAGGCCAAATATATGGGCCGCAAATATACTTTTGGGCTTAGTATAATCGCGCTAGTGTAGGTAGTGTACCTTGCCATGTAGCAAGGACACGCAAGGTTACCTTAATACAAAGGCCGAGGGAAGATGGAAAGAGATAGCAACAACCAACAAGAATACAAAAAAGATACAACACAACAAACAAGACAATAGTCAAGCCCACATGATACAGACATGCAGTCTTTAACACTAACCGTTACACAACGTAGTATCACGTTTTCATTACACAGATACATTGCACTTCTAAATTTCCCATGACCCATGTCTGTATTCGAGACAAACAAATGTCGTTTTTATGTTTTTGATGTAGTAAGAATCTGCTTTTACACTACAGACAACCACACGTATATGTACATATATAATTACACGAAGTTTATATATATTATTCACACATATGCCTATATGACATTGATTATTTAATGTATGTATATTGTATATGATAAGGTTTTGATTAGGAGAGTTTAGTGAAACCTTAAAGTGGCGAATGAAAGGATTCCCAATTAGAATAGCCACCATTAATACAAGTAGTAAACGGAGAAATATCATCTCCTTCATGAACCCATGGAAACCCCAACGACATTGTAGCTTCTTCCCATATAGAAGAATCATCGGTCACAGGCAAATCAGCGTTCATATGTCCCCATGATATCTCCTCTGTTGTTCCCCACGATGACATCTCGTTGGATGAACTAGGCGACGACTCGTTGATAGAGTCGCTGCTTTTTCCACCGGTGTTGCTGCTTGGCGTATGGGATACTTGTGTCCCAGGCAACACTGTTTCCGGGTAAATTCTTAAGGACTCAGGGAGGTTGAGGTGAGCCTCGGACCCATAGAGCTTACGAGCCGCGGAGTCATAAGCCAAGGCAGCCTCGCGGGCGGTGTCGAAAGTACCAAGCCAAAGACGAGCTCCTCGGTTAGGCTCACGGATCTCAGCGACCCATTTGCCCCAAGTGCGTTGTCTAACGCCTTTGTAAGTGCAAGATGCGTTATCGGGTCCACCTTTTCCTCTCATGCAGCCTTTCCTCGAACTAGCTTGGACCGTTCGTTGTTTCTTATTTGCACCAACCATTGTTACCTTTGGCTCTCTGGAGTGGATAAGGCAAAAACATGAGGGATGTCTAAGTGTGTATATATAGTGGAAGAGAGTGATGAAACGTGGCAAGAAGGACACATAGCTGTCCTAGACATGACGGAGGGTCGTGTCGAGAAGAGGAAGTTGGTGTAGTCTCTTTGTAATCCTGACACTACACTTGTCTCGAGAGGCCCTTCTCTTTTTGGCAACAAAGATCGTGAAACCAGTAGACAAAGATCGAGAGATGAGTTTTAGATTTTCTAGTAAGAAAAGAGAGATATGGATAAGGTCTCCTGTGATTGGGGAAATATAAAAATAGACTTTTTCTTGGGTTCACCCCCTAGGGTGAACCTTTAGGTTCACTAACCAATAGAAAGTTGTCATTTTAGATCTAGTATCTTTTAATTAAGGAAACAAAATAACTTACCAAATTATATTATGTTTTTAAAATAAAAAATTAAAAATTAAATAAAGAGAAATAACAATAGTTCTAAAAAAATATTATTTAAAAAAAATATTTATTTTTAAGATTTAGAGTTTAGTGTTTAAGATTTATAATTTAGAATTTATCCAAATGTTTAGTGTTTTTCCAAGGGTTTAGGG
>NC_027749.1:23457215-23458445 GCF_000695525.1 Brassica oleracea var. oleracea | reverse complement strand
ATTATTTAAAAAAAATATTTATTTTTAAGATTTAGAGTTTAGTATTTAAGATTTATAATTTAGAATTTATCCAAATGTTTAGGGTTTACCCAAGGGTTTAGGGTTTACCCAAGGGTTTAAGATTTTCCCAAGGGTTTAGGGTTTAGGATTAGAGTTTAGGGTTTAGTATTAGGGTTTAGTGTTTTGTTGACAATATTTTTTTTTTAATTCGTTTTTTATATATTATTTTTATTTATTTTTAAATTTTATTTTGAAAAAATAATATAATTTGCCAAGTTATTTGGTTTCCTTAATTAAAAGATACTAGATTTAAAATGACAATTTTCTATTGGTTGGTGAACCTAAAGGTTCACCCTAGGGGGTGAACCCAAGAATAACTCATAAAAATATATCACTGAATTACAGGACCGGTGTGAACGCTCTCCACTCCAATAATTAAAAATTAAAAATTAAAAATTTCAAGTAATATAAAACAGTTAAATATGGAAAACATATTACTTCTTCTTACCTTTTCTTGCTTAAAGGTAATTACTTTTTACTGATAAACAAAGTTAGATTGCTTTGTCCGTCTACGAAATATTACACCCTTATTTTATATATTAAAACAGAAGTCACAACTTTGATTCATATGTAATTTTTTAAAAAAAATGAACATAATGAACATATTCCTAGAAATTAATGTTACATTTAATTTCTAATCTTATCATTTAAATTTTGGGCCTACCAGAAATTTTTTTTGGAGTATCAATAATTTGAAGTACATTGAATGTCATGCTCTTGGGATGAAATTTCCCAAAGCGTTATGTCCTAGAAAAGGGAAGGCCATCAGGGAGAAGATGGCGGTGGATATATTTCAATAGCTTCCTATGTGACATGAATGGAAAAACCAAGACAATGATGAGAGCCTGGGAACGTATGAGTAGATATTGGATGTGTTATTTGTATTTGAACTTGATGCTTTTGTGTACTGTTGTATGGTAGATTAGACTACGTTAACAGGGTCAGGATAGGATGTTGTTTTTTGTAACCTATCCTCATACCAAACTAAAATTCCGTAGGAAATTAGTTTGGTAGTGCAGTAACCTTTTGGATAATGTAATGTTTGTAACCTTTCGTTGAACGACTAACCAGAAGGTCTTCTAGACGATTTACCAGAAGGTCGTCTAGGAGAAGTTCATAAAACATAGCACTACAAGAAAACACACCGAATTCCGACGGAGGTTCCGACGG
>NC_027749.1:23455399-23457115 GCF_000695525.1 Brassica oleracea var. oleracea | reverse complement strand
CCGACGATTTCGGCCATCAGAATCCCCCTGTTTTCTTGTAGTGTAGAGTCTACAGAGAAGTTGATAAAACATAAAGTCTACAGAGAATTTCATAAAACATAGAGTCTACAGAGAAGTTCATAAAACATAGAGTCTAATAGATAGATAGATAGATTCGAAGACATGAGAGAATTCTAGTTAAGTCGTTGGACGACTAACCAGAAGGTCGTCTGGACGATTTACGAGAAGGTCGTCTACAGAGAAGTTCATAAAACATAGAGTCTACAGATAGATAGATAGATTCGAAGGCATGAGAGAATATTAGTTAAGTCGTTGGAAGACTAACCAGAAGGTCTTCTGGACGACTTACTTGAAGGTCTTCCACGTCAGTTCTTACATTGTGGACGCTTATGGCCAGTTTCTTTGCAGACTTAGCACGTATAAACCCTGTGTTGCTTCCGGGGTGTGCGTCCTCTCATCCTGGATAGCTCCAACCAAGATTGCCATCTTGATTTCTTCTGTCTCCCTGGACCACGCTTTACTTCCGGAGGAAAGCATGTGCGTGCCTCAACTTGTTGTCCAACACAAGGATATATATTCTCTGAGTATCCTGCAAACAAAGTATCCTTTGAGTAGACCGGCCATACAAGTGTGGAGATATGCAAACCAGCTGCTGTTCCAGCTGCTATAACATGAGAGCAAGGTATTTTCTCGACTTGATAGACACCACAATTACACTTTTGAAGTTCCAGATCAACATTACAGTCCCTATTGCCACCTTTCACAAAGAATTTCCATCCATCAATTTATTGGACTCTCAGAGTATACGTGATCTCCTCTCGAACAGCGAGCAAGTGTTCAACACCCCGACTATGTTGAGTTGTAAGACTCAAAGCATCTCCTCTCCTTTTCCAATACCACCTTCCTAGCTTCTCCCTTATGAACTCCAGCAGGAACTGAATAGGAAATCCTCTTGCTCGCTTCAGTGCGAAATTAATCGATTCAGCGATATTGCTCGTTTTTAAGTTGTACATGTCTCCCTGACAATGAACCCTTGACTATATGCTCACATCGGCATCCTCCAGATACTCAGCAAGATCCGGATTTGCACTCCGTATCTCATCCATGTACCGATCAAAATCGTAAAGTGTATGAGCATAAGCAGCACCTTTCACCAAGTACAAGAGATGTTTCCCTTTATATTTTTTTTTTCAGCTTCATCCCCCTCCTCAGCTTCATCCCTTTCCTCAGCTTCATCCATTTCCTCTGAATCTGTTCTCATCTTGCTAAATCTTGATACACAAAGACGTACTTCATGCGTTTTAGTTATCTCAAGTAAGTTCTGAACTTAACCCATTCCCAAGATTCATCATTTTCACCATCTACGATCCCAAAAGCCAATGGATATATCTGAAAATTACCGTCTTGTGTGACTGCAACCAACATAATACCCTCATACTTCCCACTTAGGTGAGTCTCATCCACCACAATGACCCTTCTCTGATACTTAAAACCTCTGATAGAAGCTCCAAAAGAGAGAAATAAATACTTAAATCTATTTAGAGAATCAAGTTCTATAGCAGTGATAGAACCCGAATTTGCTGCCTTGGTTTGCTCCTAATATGAAGGCAGTCGCTCATACCCATCTTCCGTTGATCCTCTCACCATTTCTTGCGCATATAACAATGCTTTGTATGAAGTGCTGTAATCAAGTGTCATGCCAAACATGTTCTTCAT
>NC_027749.1:23429575-23454535 GCF_000695525.1 Brassica oleracea var. oleracea | reverse complement strand
CGAGATTCTGGTCAAACCTCGTAAATCCTGGACGACTTACATGTATGTCGTCGGGCGGACGACTGAATTGTAAGTCATCTATATATAATTAAATATTGAAGTTTTATTTTTCAATTGCAAAACTAACCTATGACGACTTACATGTAAGTCGTCTAGGTTCTTTGGAGATTTTTTTGTAACAAAAAAAAAGCAGACGACTTATATTTCAGTCGTCTCAGAAAATAGATTTCAAAGTCAATTGCAAAAATAACCTCTGCATTGACCAGACGACTTCCGGGTAAGTCGTCTACAGCCAGACGACTTACCTGGGAAGTCATCTGGACGAACAGATCTAGAAAAAAATTTGATTTCTTACATTAAATTGGTGAGATAACTTCCTTAGCACACATAAGGCTTCTCCAAGCACACATATTCTCAAACGAAAGTGACCCACCCAGAATCGTTAGCTTCTATGACTCTATGAACCATAAAAAAATTAGAATCAAAATCTTGGGTTTTTTTAGCTGAATGTGGAGAGAAAGTGAGAGAGATGTTGTGTTTAGTTCATAAGAATGGAGAAAGAAGAAGGATAAATCGATTTTGGGAGCATTAAGAGCTTCAAATTGGTTGTTCATGGTGGTTGGGATATTGACGACAATGACAATCTTGTAATTACTTGAAGATGTTGAGAGTGAGAGAGTAAAAATGTCATTTTCGAAAAGAAAAAAAATTGATGGCATTTTCGTGAATTATATGAACTTGTGGGGTGAATAAGGCAAAACTAATTTCCAAAAAAAAAAGGAGATTAGTTTTGTGTTTGACTATGAGTTTTAGGTCAATTTTGCAAAAAGCCAAAAAATCTATGTGGAACTTTTAATAATTAAATTACTATTTTTATTTTAGTTACATATATATAAAACATTAAATATCATGTATTAAATAAAAATTCCCCTTTTAAATAATGATATTGTTTATTTATGTTATTTATAATTGTGAAAATTTAAGAATTATTATGTAAACAAAATAAATGTGTTGTTATATGTAAAAAGAAATTGTATTTTTTCATAGACATATAATTTCAAAAAATTAAAAGACTATTTTGTAAAAAAAATGTATTTATTATAGATGAATGCTATTTTCACCTCTAAATATAGAGGAAAAATAGCAATCTCTATTTTAAAGAAAGAAATAGAGGTGAGTTAGACTAAATTTTACTCTATTATAGCATATAAAGGCAAAAATAGCATAGGGTTGGAGATGCTCTAATAAACTTTTGTTTGAATATATTTTTGGTCAATAATAAACTTATATATTATATCAATAAATGTGAATTAGTATAAATATGTGATAAAATATATTTTAATTTGTTTAAAGCACTCACATAAGTAAACATCCATCCAGTAAATTCTCTCTGCTTCATTTCTTCTAGTTCGTCCTCTGTGGCGTATCTATACTCGAACCGCTTTTCTGCCATGAAAATCCTGTATATGATGACAATAATGTAATTAATTAAGATTTAAATTTCAACTTGTTAAAATAAAAATTTGTAAGCTCATTTATTTACCTCTCATATTGAAGAACGTCTTCGCAGTTGGTGAGCAAATATGTTTGCAAATGACTGCGCTCCTGCTCAGTAAGTCGACGGTCCTTTGGTTTTCCGCTAAGTCGTCCAACGTCTGTGAAAATGTCTGGAACCGTAACATGATATGTTGCCCGTTCGCCTCTATCATCATGCCGAGCAGGTCTTCTGTTTTTGGTCTGAACTTCTGCTGGAAAGTAGTACTCGGCAAAGTTTGAAGTTTCTTCATTGATCATCTGTGCGACTATAGAACCTTCCACCCTACTTAAAATTTTCACCATCTTCTTCAAATGGAACATATACCGCTCATACAGATACATCCATCTATACTGCACAGGACCACCAAGTTCCAATTCTCTTGCCAGGTGAATAACAAGATGCTCCATAACATCAAAAAATGAGGGAGGAAATATCTTCTCAAGGTTGCACTGAATCACGGCTATGTTAGTCTTCAAATTTTCAATACCTTCAAGAGTCACTGATCTCGTGCATAAATCGCGGAAGAAACCACTTATCCCTGCAATTGCTTCATGAACATTTCGTGCTAATAGTTCCTTGAAGGCGAACGGAAGGAGGCGCTGCATCATTACATGGCAATCGTGGCTTTTCAAGCCAGAAAACTTTACTTCCTTTCTGTCGATACAGTTACGCAAATTTGATGCGTAACCGTCTGGAAATTCCACATCGTTTGAAATCCAATCAAAGAACGCATCTTTTCCCGCTGCATCAAGTCGGTATATGGGAAAAGGAGCCCTACCATTCTCATCAACATGAAGTTCTGAACGAGCACATATATCGACTAAATCCAGTCTTGACTTCAAATTATCCTTTGTTTTACCTTGAACATTAAGGATCGTGTTCATGAGATTGTCAAAAAAGTTCTTCTCAATATGCATGACATCTAAATTATGCCTTAGCAGATGATCCTCCCAGTATGGCAGATCCCAGAAAATACTTTTTTTGTGCCAGTTATGTAGTTCTCCAACAGCATCTACCGGAAAACGCTCATGTCCACCGACGTCTGGCGTCCTTTCTGCACCAAAATCTCTTAGTTGTATCTTCAAATCTTTCCCACAAATTTCCGGAGGTGGACTGTCAAACACCCTCTTGTTCTTCGTAAACAAATTCCTACTCCTACGATATGGATGATCAGGTGGTAGGAATCTCCTGTGACAGTCAAACCAACACGTTTTCCTTCCGTGCTTTAGTTGGAAAGCATCAGTGTTATCTTGAAAATATGGACATGATAGCCTTCCATGCGTTGTCCATCCAGACAACATACCATATGCTGGAAAATCACTTATTGTCCACATTAGTACTGCCAGCATTTGAAAGTTTTCTTTACACGAAACATCGTATGTTTCAGCACCTTGAGCCCATAGTTGTTGCAACTCATATATTAGTGGCTGAAGAAACACATCAAGTGATCTCTTAGGATGCTCTGGTCCGGGAACGAGAATCGAGAGAAACAAAAACTCTCGTCGCAAGCACAAGTTTGGAGGGAGGTTGTATGGTGTAAGAATGACGGGCCATAGAGAATACTGTCTTCCACTCTTGCCAAACGGACTGAAACCATCAGTACATAATCCAAGGTAGACATTTCTTCTCTCATACGCAAAGTCGGGATACTTTGATTGGAAATGCTTCCACGCTTTTGCATCTGAAGGATGTCTGATCTCACCATCTGTTGAGTGCTCCGCATGCCATCTCATTGGTTGCGCTGTGCGTTCAGACAGATACAACCTCTGCAACCTTTCCGTCAAAGGAAAATACCACATCCTTTTATATGGCACTGGAACTCTTCCAATTGTATCTTTATAACGAGGCTTTCCACAAAATTTGCATGTAACACGTTGTTCATCCGCCCTCTAATAAATCATGCAGTTGTCGCTGCATACATCTATTACCTGATACGATAAACCAAGACCAGCTACGAGTTTCTAAACCTCGTAGTATGAACCAGGAGCTACATTATCCTCGGGTAAAATTCGGTATATTCCGAGGATTTCATTTTCCGTCGGAATGTCCGTCAGAATATCGCTGTTTTCTTGTAGTGGTGGTTGTCAAGACATAGAGGAGCAATGTTGGATCCAAACGAAGGTCTTCAAAATATTGTGGAGCAGAGAGACCTGGTAAAATGTGTAACTTTCTTTCTCATGTGTAACTTTTACGAAGGAGTTAAATGCATTAAAAGACTTATCTGAAGGAGTTTCTTGAAGAGGAAACAACAGAAAACTGAAAATAAATGAAAGCATAAATCCTAACTTTATACTGCAATTTCAACATCTTGAGTTTGGATCCAATGATTTAAGGGATAAAACACATCTCTCTGATTTTTTTTATGGTACATATGTTGAAGGTTTATACTATATGATATACACAAAAGAGAGATGGCAAAAAAGAAAAAAAAATAGATTACACAAAGAGTTCTAATTTATAACGTAACTAGTTAATTAAGCATAATGAAGCCCGTTTCAAGTTGATTACAATACATTTATAAAATACTAAATGATACGATTATACAAAAGAGTTTAACACAAGTGGGGCATTTTATTAATAAATCAGCTTCAAGCTGAAAATAAAGAAGAAAATACATTTCAGAAATAACAATAATAATAAAATTACCAATTAATTATTTAGGATCTTTATGATCATTTTTGTTAATCGCATGCTTAATTTTGGTAAATGTAGTTTAAAAGCAACTTGAGGGTTTCACTCCAGACTCGAACATTTCTTAGTAATTGTGACTTTAAGCCCATGCTTCATGTAAAGAACAAGACCAGGTTTTGGCTCAATCTTTTTTCCATTGATGACCTTAATCTCATAGTTCTGTAATATTTCCACGATCACTGCCTTCATCAGATTTATAGCTAAATTCTTACCCAAACATGTTCTTGGACCGGCATTGAACGATAGGAACTTGTACGAAGGCTGATGTTTGAACCCTCCTGTATCTGAAATCCACCTCTCTGGCTTGAACTCCATCGCGTCTTCTCCCCATACGGTTTTCATTCTCCCCATCGCATAGATAAAGAACATAATATTGGTAGCTGATTTGACTTTATGCCCACTTGGAAGCACATCCGGTTTGATTGGAGACTTGCGTTCGAACGGAATTGGTGGGAAGAGCCTCAATGATTCACTCAATGCACAATGTAAATAAACCAGCTTGTTCAAGTACGATGTGTCTTGGTTACTTCCGGTTGTTGTTGGTAGATTTGTTTTTATCTCTTGAAGAATCCTTGTTAAGACTTTAGGGTTTTCAGACATATTCCAAAAGAACCAAGTGAGTCCAGAAGCAGTGGAATCTCTCCCTGCCGCCATGAAACCCACCGTGAAATCTTTGAGGAACTTATCATCACTCGGGTTCAGGAGCTCGAACTTGGTTGTATCAAGCTTCATGAATAATGTCAAAAGATCTTCACCACTTTTTCCTTTTTTTTTTATCTCATCTCTCTTCGCTGATACGTATGTTGCACAAACACGATCAAAAGTGGCATTAACTTCCGTCATCTTCTTCTCTCTTCCGACTCCAATCCATTTTTGTAGCTTCCATAAGAATCTCGGCGTAATATGCCTATACATTATCGCATCTCCAACATCATCAAGAGCATTAGCAAACCCAACCTCCGGCATTTCGAGGGAGAGACTTTTCATATCGAACCCGGTTAAAGAAATAAACGTTGTATCGAACATGAACCTCTGGAACACATCTTGCAAGTCCACAACCATTTCTTCCTTTGCAAAATGATTGAAAAGAGGCACAAGACCGTCTTTGAGTTTACTCCTGGTGGTACTTGTTGTGAAGTTTTGGAACCCTTGATCGCCGAATATGACCTGAGAAGCCTTCCTCAAATTCCTCCATAGCTCCAGGTCCGAGTTGTTAGGATTTAACCTTAACTCTATGTTTTGAACTTAGAATGAATTTAACTTCCCCGAAACCTTTAACCTCTTATTAGAAACCCAAAACCTTATTACAACTCTTGAAAGATGAAAGCACAAGTCTTTTGCTCTCTATCTCTCGTATGCTTGTTAACCGTATGACTAACGTATGAAACCCTCGTGCCTTTTATATAGGTCTACAAAGTTCCTAATTCATATCGCATTAAGGAAAAGTTCCTAATCCTATTTGTCATAACACAAGAACTAACCGACATCTCTTTAGTTTCAGGATTAGGTAGTTGGACCAGGACAATTGAGGCCTTGATTATTTTATTTTATTATTATTTTTTTTTTTCAGCTTCTCTTCTCTTCTTCCTCGATACCACCGAAGACGTCTCGAGCTTCTTCCAAGGTCGACGACTCTTGCGGTGATGATGATTCCAAGCGATGATGGCTTCTAATCGAACCGTTCCTTCGTCAAGGTTCTTCGATCTTCAACTCCGTATCACCTTTTTGAAGAGATTTGACTCAGCCCCTCTACGAGCCCTCCGTCAACGTTTCCCTCGTCGCCGTCTCTTACTCCGATCCTGGTTTATATTGAAAGTAGATCGCGACTTCTTCTTTCTCCTGAGAAAAAATGTTCTCTCAAACCATCGGGAAGAGAGAAACTTCACCGGAATTTTGACGTCCCATTTCCCGGTAAGTCTCCTTTGATTCTTCACCTTTGAGCTGAAATCTTCTTACTCTTCGTGCCTTTGTACTGATCCCGTTAGTAACTTCTCAATTTTCTGATCTTCTCTCCGCTTTCCAGGCGAACTCTTCGCGCTTCCTCCGCTGTGTAAAACAACCCCATGTCTCCCTTCAGCTCCTTACTTAGCTGTTTAAGGCTTTACTTATGTCGTTTAACTCGATCAATTGAGCTTCCTTGTGTAATTGAGGTACTCGTCTCCCTTCAGCTTGTGGCCGTTTAAGACGTTCTCTCCAATAACTTAGTTTCTTTGTTCCCGTTAGCCATCCTGGTTCTTTTAGAGATCCTGTTTCGGTCTTTCTCAGCTACTCCACCTTAAGCTGAAACCTCCTTGGCTTAGAACTCCTTGCCTCGCATCTTCCTAGCAGGTAACTTCCTTGTAACCATTGAGCTCCCTTGTTATCGATAAGAAGTAACTTGTTTGCTCTAACCTTTATTACTTCTTCTTGTGCGAGGTGAATCGATAACGAAGTTACCTGCCGTGCCAGTCTCTTAGGCTATCTTGAGGATTTCACAACAGAGATCAAACTTTTGCCCTGGTAAGGCCTTAGTTAGAAAATCTGCTGGGTTCTTGCTAGTATGGATCTTAGATAGAGTAACACTGCCATCTTCAACTACATCTCTGATGAAATGATATTTAGTGTCAATATGCTTTGTTCGTTCGTGATGAACATGATTCTTTGCTAGGGCTATAGCGCTTTGTGAATCGCAATTGATCTTGACACTTTCTTGCTCGAATCCTAGTTCCTTGCATAGTCTTCTTAGCCATAAAGCTTCTTTCGCAGCTGCGGTTAAAGCCATGTACTCAGCTTCAGTTGTCGAGAGAGCTACTACGTCTTGTAATCCTGAATTCCAGCTTATAGTATTTCACCAAACTTGAAACACATATTCAGTAACTGACCTTCTTCTGTCAAGGTCTGTTGCATAATCAGAATCACAAAATCCTTCTATGCTGAATTTCGAATTCTTGGTGAATGTAAGACACCTTCCTATAGCTCCTTTTAGGTATCTTAGAACCCATTTAGCAGCCGCCCAATGTTCTCTTCCAGGTTCAGACATGAACCGACTTATCAATCCAACTGCAAATCCTAGATCAGGTCGAGAGCCAACCATAGCGTACATAATACTTCCTACTGCACTCGCGTATGGTATCTCTTCCATGTAACTTCCTTCCTCTTCCTTTTGCTCCGGTGTGAGGCTCCTTAGTTTGAACTGAGATGAAGTTGGGGACACCACAGCCTTTGCATCAGTCATGCCAAACGTTTCTACTACCTTTTTTAGATAGCTATCTTGCGATAGTATTAAGATTCCTTTTGATCTATCTCTTATGATATCCATTCCTAATATTCTTGAGGCTTTTCCCAAGTCTTTCATCTCAAATTCCTTGCTCAAACTCTCTTTTATTTTTCTGATTTCTTGATGATCTCCCGAGGCTATGAGCATGTCATCAACATATAGTAGTAAGAACACAGCTTGGGGTGTCTTAACATTCTTCATGTAGACGCATGGATCCTCTTTACTTCTCACGAACTGTTGAGTCTTCATAAAACAATCAAACCTATGATTCCATCGCCTTGGTGATTGTTTAAGCCCATATAAGGATTTCTTGAGTTAGCATACTTTGTTTTCATCCCCTTTCTTAACATAGCCCTCAGGTTGCTTCATAAGAATTCTTTCTTCAAGGTCGCCGTGTAAGAAAGCCGTTTTCACGTCCATCTGTTCAAGCTCAAAGTCGTTGTTAACCACAATTGAGAGCATTATGCGAATTGATACGTGTTTTACCACCGGAGAAAACACTTCGTTGTAATCAATTCCCTCTTGTTGTGAGAAACCTTGAGCCACCAATCTCACCTTATATCTCGGCTCTTCTACTCCTGGGATTCCGGGTTTTAACTTGAAAATCCACTTGCATCCTACTATTTTTGCATTTTCAGGTTTCTCTATCAAGATCCATGTACGATTTCGTTGGAGTGAATCCATCTCTTTATCTGCTCCATTCTTCCATTGCCTTTGTTTCTTACTTGTCATTGCTTCATTGAAGGTTTTTGGTTCTTCAATCTCTAACTCGTCTGCTGCGGCTAGTGCATAGGCTACGAAATCTTCATCTTCAAATCTTGATGGTGGTTTTATTTGCCTTCTAACACGATCCCTAGCCAGCATGTAGCCGTCAATGCTTGACTCTGCTTCGGGCTCGTTTTCATCTTCTTGACTTGTCACGTCCTCTTCCGTTTCATTCGATATCTCGGGTAATAAAGCTCCACCTAGAAACTGTAACTCCTCGTCTTCGTTCTTAGAAGGAGTAGGACCTTCGATAAGATTTTCTTTAAACGTTACCCGTCTTGTCTCGGTCTTCTTTTGATTTCTCTCTGCGTCTTTAACCTCTTGTACCGTGTGTTTGTATAACTCTTCTTCATTGAACACAACGTTTCTACTTGTGTCACATCTTCTATCTTCTTCAATCCACACACGATATCCTTTAGTACCGAACGGATATCCCATAAATACTCCTTTTATGGCCCTTGGACTCGTTTTTGCTTGAACCTTATGGACAAAAGCCGAACACCCGAACCTCTTAAGGTTGCTTAGGTCACACTTTGTACCTGTCCATCTCTCCTCAGGTAGTTCATAATCAATTGCAGAGTTAGGAGATCGATTGATCACATATGTGGCCGTTGAAGCAGCTTCGGCCCAGAACTCTTGCCCTAACCCTGTCTCCACAAGCATGCACCGAACTTTGTCCATGATTGTTCGGTTCATCCGTTCTGAAACCCCGTTCTGCTGCGGAGTATACGGACAAGTCTTGTGTCTCTTAATGCCTGAGTCTTTGCAGAGTTTATCAAACTGCTGATTGCAAAACTCAAGGCCATTATCCGTTCGTAAGCACTTTATTTTCTTCTTCGTCTGATTTTCAACAGCTTCTTTCCACTCCCTAAATTTGCTGAAGGCTTCATCTTTTGTTTTAAGAAAATAAATCCAGACTTTTCGAGAGTAATCATCTATGAAGCTTATGAAGTACTTACTTCCCGATAGACTTTCTGGAGTTGATGGAGCTCCCCATAAATCTGAATGTATGTACTCTAGGATTTCTTTAGTGGTATGCTTCGCAGCAGGGAAGCTTTGTTTGTGAGATTTTCCCAAGACACACGTCTCACAGAACTCGAGTTTGTCCACCTCCTTCTTTGGTACATATCCTTTTTCAACCAGAACATTCAGATTCTTTAAACTCATATGACATAATCTGGAGTGCCATATAGTCGTCTTATCTATCTCTGCCCTTGACACGTTTGCTTCTCCTTTAGATACGGTCCCTTGTAAGTAGTATAGGCCTTCATTGAACTTCCCTGATATGATCTCCTTTCCATCCTTGTAGAATCTGATCATAAAGACTTTCCCTTCGTATTGGCATCCTGATCGTTCGAGCATCCCGTAAGATATCAAGTTCCGGCTCATAGTCGGC
Source organism: Brassica oleracea var. oleracea (assembly GCF_000695525.1). Lineage (NCBI taxonomy): Eukaryota > Viridiplantae > Streptophyta > Magnoliopsida > Brassicales > Brassicaceae > Brassica > Brassica oleracea. The sequence goes on along the minus strand of NC_027749.1, from coordinate 23,444,890 downwards.
ATGTATCTCACATCCTTGAGAACCACCACGGTTCCATCGGGTCTCACAATCCTTATCTTGCCAATTCCTTTTACATCACAGTGGGTATTGTTAGCCATAAGAACTCTCCCTCCTTCGAATTCTTCTAGGTCAAACAACACGTCTTTGTTTGGTGTGATATGGAAAGAACACCCTGAGTCCATCACCCATTCTTCTTTTGAGTCGTTAGTACTAACTGTTAGCACTAGTGGCTGTTTCGGTTCTGCAGCAACATTGACAGATTTATTGGACCTTCTGTCGGGACATTCTCTCTTCCAATGTCCCTCTTTGCCGCATATGAAACATCCTTTATTGTTTTTATCATACTTTGGCCTGGACTTTGATCTACCGTACGTGCTTTTAGACCTTCCTTTCCCATTCCCGTTGCCTCCTTTGTTTGGTCGGTTTGATGACCTTCCTCTATCCTCAACGTAAGCCCTCATCTTGAGACTTAGATAGTTTACCACTTTCCAATAACTCTCTCTCCTTAGATCGTGCAGCCCCGGTTGCTTCGTTAATCTTGAGAGTGTCTCTACCGTATTTAAGGGTCTCCTTGAGTTGATCATATCGCTGAGGCATTGAGTTTAGTAGTAGTATAGCTTGAACTTCTTCATCAACCTCCACGCTCAAGTTATTTAAATCTGCTACTAGCTTTAGGAAGTCATCAACGTTTGCATCAATAGTCTTTGAATCGTTTATCTTGAAAGTGTAAAATTTGTGTTGCAGGTAAATACGATTCGGCAAGGACGTCTCCGTGTACAGCATGTTGAGAGCTGTCCACATCGCAGCAGCCATATCACAGTTGCAGATCTTCCTCAGGACTTGGTTTCCCACATTCACAACAATGAGATCTTTCGCTTTCTCTGATTTTCCGAGCTTGACGGGATCAATGGTAGGGATACCTTCAGCTTCTTTCTTCTCCGTGTCCTTCAAGGTATCAACTCCTTCTTCCTTGTTGACTGGTGAATCCATTAGAAGCTTCTCATCTGTTAGGATATCCTTTAGCCCTAGGACACCAAAGTGAGCCATCATCCGAACCTTCCATAGCGAAAAATCTCCTGTTCCATCGAACCGATCTATGTCGATTCTCTCGATCTTTGGTTTAGTCATTCTTGTTCAAGCACCCTTGCAATCAAAACCTGGATTGCTCTGATACCACTTGTTAGGATTTAACCTTAACTCTATGTTTTGAACTTAGAATGAATTTAACTTCCCCGAAACCTTTAACCTCTTATTAGAAACCCAAAACCTTATTACAACTCTTGAAAGATGAAAGCACAAGTCTTTTGCTCTCTATCTCTCGTATGCTTGTTAACCGTATGACTAACGTATGAAACCCTCGTGCCTTTTATATAGGTCTACAAAGTTCCTAATTCATATCGCATTAAGGAAAAGTTCCTAATCCTATTTGTCATAACACAAGAACTAACCGACATCTCTTTAGTTTCAGGATTAGGTAGTTGGACCAGGACAATTGAGGCCCATTAGATCATCACGAGTTGACGATCCCATCTCCATAAGCTTCAAAAACTTCTTGGTACTCAGGACCTTTGATGTAATTTGAGAAGTTTGAGCTCAGTATGTAATTGATATTTTCTGGATCAACCGTGATCAATATGTCCATTCCAGACAACCATGGACCTATGAACTGAAACGTCAAGTTGGCGTTCTCGAGAACCTCAACGCTACAGTCATATAGTCGATGGAGAATCACAAGCGCACCAGGAAGCATACCGAGAACGGGCCAGTTTCTAGGGTTGCTATGAAAAGCTTTTTTGAAACCTAAGGGTTTCTTGATGAGGAAGTAATATAAAATGAGAAAGCAGAAGCAAAATAATACTTCAGATAAACCGATTGAAGCCATTAGAGAAAGTTGTGGTTGGGTGTACATAAGGAGGAGAAGAAGAAACTTCATTTATAGACGCATGAATATTGCACATTAACCAGACAAATTGCAAAGTCTCGTTAAATGATTTCACAGACAGATAAGGCTTCCATCTTCCATGCAGCTTCTCATCTAATTGAAAGAGATGGAATTTATATTAGGGTCGATCCATCTTCATCTTCATTTATTGAGGAGAAATTTGCTGACTGCATGAGGCCCGTGCCTCTGGTAACCTATATACTATTAATATAGTTACTCTAAGGGGGGTGTATTGGACTGAGTATTTTAAGTAGTTGTGGAGTGTTTTAATTTTGGTGGGATTTAGGTGAGTTTTGAATTTATTTGAGTGATTTTAGTTAAAGTTTAAAAATTTAAATAAAATCTGTAGGTGATTTGGTAAACTATTTTCTAAAAAATTCAGAGTTATTTAGGTGATTTGCTTACAAGTTACAAGTCTTTCTATCAATGTATTTGGTAAACTCGGGTGCCACAATTCCTTATCATAATCTCAATTCTCAACTATGATCGTTTCCTAAATGCACATCTTTCTCTTAAGTCAATCATCACGTTTTTGAGGGAGGAGAAGTAAACTAAAGTCAAAGTAGTGCACTACTGTCGTTGTTACCTTCGATTTAAAGTAAATGTCTTGAAACAGGCGACTAGGGGAGACAAAAAAAACTTTCACAAAACCCAAAACAGCCAGGAGATGCACGAAAACTGCATGAAAAACTTAAGGAGAAAACCAAAACTACATACTTAGAGCAACAACAGCCTGTAGACTTACTTTTATAATCTCAATGGATTTGGTGTGAAGCAATGATAAAACAGAGTAAAGAAGCTCAGGTGACGACAATAAGCATATCTCAGTCTCTTTGTATATCAAGACAGATACCTGAAGACCTCATTCATATGACATATAACGAGAGTGGACTAAATTGATACTATAGTTCAAGGTCTTTTCATAGGATGGCTACATCCATGGTGACCTGTGCAGCGACTCATTAGACATGTAGTTATAAAGAAGAAGCTTCTCTTCTTCCACAAAGCAGAAACCGAGAAGTGGCGCTAAGTTATGAGAACTTCTTTTCCCCTAGCTTACATGTGCTCAAGTGCTTCACCGCAAGTGCGGAGCCATCAAGAAGAAGCGCCTTATACGTTTTCGATATCCTAGTGTATAAGATAACGTTCTCAGAACTGAAACCATTAGTTGCAGCCATCAATTCCCCATGTTTAACCTTAACCACTAAGTCTGACCAAACTACTAATTTCTCCTTACGTTAATCTACTTCTCTTTCTCTTTGTCTACTATGTTCTCCTGATTGTTCCAACAAGACAAAATTGCAGAGGAACCCAAGAGTGGTGTTTGCAAAGTTCCATGATTTAAAAACTCAGTGAGAATCAGTGATAAAGGTCTGGGTTCCTCGTAAGCATCTTGTGTCATCTTCATCAGCAACCATCGCAGGAGAATAACAGAGGAAGATGATGAACATAGTAGTGATGATTAATAAAGGAAGAAGCTTTATGGGGTTTGAGTCTCCATTGATGAAGTGTTCAGAGATTTGTTTTTTTTTGTATCTTCCAATGGAGCAGAGAGAGAAAGCTACAAGTCATACGCATTTAAAAATCGTCTCAAGGGTTAGATAGATGCAAAGTAGCCGTCAATTGTCTTCTGTTTTATTTTTATTTTGAAGTCTCTCCAAATAACACATGTAGAGGTTGGAGTTTTATAGCGACACTTTATAACTGGAATTAATGTAAAGTATCCCAAAATCACATTCACAGTTTTTTCTTTCAAAATAATGTTTACTTTTCAATAACATTGGATTTGATATAAGTTTTGTGAATGATTAATTGAATAACAGGAGATTTGCAAGTGTTTCTAATGATTTTACATAAATTTCATGTTCAATAACAAGAGATTTGAAACTAATTTTTAAAATCCTTAATTGAATAACAGAGGATTTAAAAACAACCCCAAAACCTTTTAAAATCATAGTTTCAATACATATCCAATTACAAATGTTATAAACTTATAATATGACCATTATATTAATAACATAACAACTTAAATTACAATATTAATAGGTCGTATGATATTATTATTACCTATCAATTATTTATAGGGATTTTCCATGTTCAAATAGTTTGTAAACAATTTCACGAATTTTATAAGATAATTATGAAAAATACATGAACTTTTAGTATATTCGATTTATATAAAAATCCGGGCCACTAACTTTTAGCATATTCATTAATACATCTTTTAGCATTTACGAATATTTCGAAAGATTTAACAGGCTACTACAAAATCGTGCACCACCTAAACTAATCCACATACTTTATAGACCTAATATTTTTCCTATAAATACTAAGCCATTTTCGACATCCAAAACATCGATCTATTCTAAAATCGTTATATAAAATACTTATGTCAGTGTTTCAAAAAAAAAAAACTTCTGTCAAAAAAACGCTAAAGAATTTTATATAAGCCATTTTTGACACCCAACAACAAGGACCTGCTTTTAATTTACAGCCTTTGTAAGTTTCAACTGAATCCAATGTGCTCCAATGGCTTTCTTGATTACATATTAGTTAATAAAAATGATTAAAGTTGGGTTTTAATAAACATATTAATGTCAACCAGCTATCAATGTGCTTAAAGAAACCAATGACTTTCTAGAATCGAAATTAGACGAGATTTTTAGCATCATCTAGGAAGATTATGGGAAATCTCGACTGGGATTAAGCCGCTAGACTAAGGTTAATACATTTGGAAAAACCAATTTTTGACACATATTGTTTTGATAGTTTGGATATATCCAATGCTAGAGTCTATCATGATTTCAAGTGTTTCGAAAAAAAAAAACGCTAAAGAATTTTATTTAGGGAATTGGTCTCTTTCGAACGCTTACAGTAGTTTTTATCGCAAACCTAGTCACTAATTAAACAAGTACGCGGAACACGAATCAAACAAGTAAAAAAGGAATACAAGACGCTTTTGTTAATCCGGTGTGCACCTCCCTTCCTCGATGTGAAGAATGAGCTATACTCACCGGAGAAAAAAAAATCGGTCTCTCAACCTTCCATTATATCAAAACACGAGAGTACAATATCCAGAGATTACAGTTCCTGTCAACCTCTCTTGATCTCTGTTAGAAATCACCTAGAGATACAAGTATATAGAGAAGAACCTAGCTAGGGTATTGAGAACCTAGTTCTCTCTAGCTCTCTCTCTTCAGACCAAGCCCTGGTCTCGAGCTCTCTCGAGCTCCCACTCTTCCGTGTCTTTCCTCTGTGTTTCCTTTGTGTCTTCTTGTGTTAGGTCATCTGTCGTGACCTCTCCATCTGATATAATTAGAACTTGACCTAACGGGCTTTGTCGATTAGGCTCATAGTTCATACACGCGAGACTTGTGCAAGTTAGCCCAACTTGTGCCCAACTTGAAAAAGTCCGGCCGTCTTGACCAAACTTCAATACATAGTTTATTTGATGACCCAGAGTTCACCGGTGGGGCTACGTCCCTGGGGCCTGGCAAGGCAAGACACTAACATCCTTAGTGTACAACACATGAGCCTTGCTTTTATATTAGGCAAAGGTAGTTACAACTGATAACCGGTTTTCAATAACCGTAAACCACTGAGTAATATTTAACCGACCGTTTAACCAAAACGCCATATAACCCAATTGTCAATCTCGACATGGTTCAAGCTTCCAATATAACTGATTATTCATCACCAACATAACAATCTCCACCTTGATGATTAATCAGCTCTATCTGCAGCTACCATGTTGCCAACTCGTGAAATACCAGACAGTGCCAAACACCATAGTGCTTGACCACTCCGAGAATCCTCAGTCACTTCAAACTTTCTTGAAGCCAGAGCAAAAGACATGCTCACCTTCTGCATCTCTTGCAGCCTCCTGAGAACCGACCTTCTCAGCCTCACATATTCTGAATAAAGCTCATCCGGCTTCATCCACCTGTTGAGCTTCACCTGCTCAACTTCAATACGCCTTAAACAAGTTTCCTCCCAGCATCACACATGTATCCAAATCGATAGAACCTGAAGACTCCTTCATTGCTTTTCCTTGGAATCTCAAACTCGAAGCTCTACTAATAACAACCATGCAGTCCTATTACTTCAGTCACCACCATGCACTTGATTATTTCCATCGACACTTCAGCGTTAACCTTGAAGCAATGTCAGACTTAATCAACCTCTTGTGACTCTAATTCAAACATGTACTGTATCAGATTACTTTTGATACAAACTTTGAATCCAATCTTTCTGCAATAAACCTGATGCCGATGCTGGCCTGAAACTCTTACGGAACCTGAATCACCACTGCCTCAAATCAGAAACCCCTTTGACTCAAACAACCTCAACAGCCAGTAGACTCACTGAATCCTGAGATTTTCCTTTACAATAATCTGAATGAATACCTTATCTTGAACATCATTCTGCACCGCTGTTGTTGCCAACAGAACCCACCGCTTAGCCAGCTAAGAAGACTCTCGATAAAAAGAATCTCTGCTCAACCACTGCTCAAACAAATCATTACCAATATGCAACTATGATACCGTTGTAGACTCTTCTGATTCACCTCATATCCCTGAGATACAGAAATAAATTTCTACAGAATACCATGCAGAAGACCCGAAACATACATGTTTTCATCTTGAATCATCCTCTGATTCGAACAGCTACCTGTCCAGCAAGACTCCACCTTGAACACACTCGTAACTATGTCGATATTAACTGGTCACACCACACAACTCCACCTTGTTGTGAATACTTTCGACACAAGTCTCATGTTCAATTCCCTGAGTCTAAGAAAACAGTTACCAGTAGATTTAGCCCACTACTAGTATCCTTTAACCATATCTCGCATCATCCAAGCCTGTGATGCTCTCTTGAGATACTCCCTTACACATTTTTCCATGTCAAAATCAAGCCTATGGTGAGTTTCTTCAGCTATATTTTGTTCTGCAGTACTATCACCACTGCGCAAACTCCACCAAGAAACCTTTGGTGCGTGCATCCTCTGTAACCTGTCGAGATACACACTTAGAGCTTCTTCCATGTCAAACTCAAGCCCATGGCGAGTTTCTTCAGCTGTAACTTGTCCTACAGCACTATCACTACTGCGCAAACTCCACCAAGAAACCTTTGGTGCGTGCATCCTCTGTAACCTGTCGAAATACACCCTTACAGCTTCTTCCATGTCAAACTCAAGCCCATGGCGAGTTTCTTCAGCTGTAACTTGTCCTGCAGCACTATCACCACTGCGCAAACTCCACCAAGAAACCTTTGGTGCGTGTATCCTCTGTAACCTGTCGAGATACACTCTTACAGCTTCTTCCATGTCAAACTCGAGCCCTTGGCGAGTTTTTTCAGCTGTAACATGTCTTGCAACACTATCACCAGTGTGCAAACTCCACCAAAAAAAAACCTTTGGTGCTTGCATCCTCCTTCCTCTCAGACCTGGCCGTGACCCATCCAGCCTGATTTCATATTTGTCAAGTCCGCAAGTATTTTCTCCTTGGAAGATTACAACTTCATCCTTTTGATGATTCAGAGCTTTACCTCTTTGTCCGAGAGCTCCACCTTGACGACTTTGCTCATGACATCAAGCTTGTCGTCCCTTATTTATTTTTAGTATGTTCCTCTGAAACCTCTGACTCAGACCACCATGACGATTCTTCTAAGGTAAACTCACACACGCTTCTCCTAGCTGTGGTAGTGAACAATGCTTCCTGAACAAGTGTCGCTCAACCGGTTCTACCAGATTCTTCCTGCGCATTTTCCTCTGCTTTTGACCAGAATCTCCAAGCAAACTCTAACCTTGAATCTCCAAGCAAACTCTAACCTTGAATCTACTTCTCCCATGGCTTGTTCTTGTCACTCACACGACCACACCAGAACTACTACATGTTGTTACCACAAATGGCCATTTGCTCCAACATATACTTGTGTAGGCCTTTACACAATTTTCCTTTGTTCTAGTTCTTTCTTCGTGGAGATACAACATGTTTCTATCAACCAGAAACATTACATCTCATGTACCCAATGATATTCACTCATGCTCTTGCGCTGACTCAAAACAGAACGCCATCTGTTTTGTCACATCATTGCCACAAGATACCAACATGTGCTGCTACAAGCTCCATTGTGATCTTTAACCTTGATCATCCTCACTTGAGCTTCGTTTTGACCACAAGAACTTGATCCTTAACCTCTCTGTGACTGAACCTGCAACCATGCAACTCAAATCTTCTTAACTGAACTGACTTTGAAGCCTCACAGTACAAACACCATGTCTCGTTCCAAACCTGATCAACGCCTCTTCACGTTGAACACTTCTCCGCAACTTCTTGTTCACACCTGAACCTTGGAACCACTGATCAAAATCCGAATAGCCTCTAAACACACATACCATCTTCAACTTCTAAGGCGTCTCCTAGACCTGAGATAATAGAGTGTCACCAACTGCCATTCTTTACACCTTTCTGAAACCACACAACATATCTCTTCCACAATCAAACTGACCAACGCACAATCTGACCCATACTAGAACCTTGATCATCTTTTGCAAAGACAACATACATCCCTTGTGATCCTAAAAGCTTCAGTTCTAACCTGTGTAACCAGCCATCACAACCTTTCTTGTGACTCCATTGGAATGAGATCATTTATTTTGAAGATTTGAACTTGAGAAATTGATAACCAGACTTTGATTCCATCTCCTTAAGCCTTGTTCTGACTTAATATGAATATGTATTCAACTTGAGATATCCTCCATCTCAAACAACCATCAAATCAATCTCTAACCATGCAGACCACGGACACGCTTAACTGTGCCGCTGTTCTTGAACAAGCTCATCTGTGCAGGTGTTCTTACTTCAGTCTTTGGATCTTCCTGTTCTCGCAAACCCTGCAGCATCCCTTGCTTGCGTCTAATTTCACAGACCCGAGACCATTAGTTCCGATTGGACCTTCTTCCGTTTCCGACGTTTCCTTCGCATACCACACACGAACGTCATCTTCTTCTTTCTTTGATGCTGCTTATCCTTCAGCATCATCTCTGATTCGTTACACTTGAACCCGTGACGCGATCGGGACTACTAATCCTCTGATTCTACTTCTTCAGAATCGATCCAGCTTCGACCTAGACAAACCCTTAATCGCCACAACCAGCGCCCTGATACCACTTGTTAGGGAATTTTTCTCTTTCCTGGAATGCTTACAGTAGTTCTTATCGCAAACCTAGTCACAAATCAAGTACGTGGAACACGAATCAAACAAGTAAAGAAGGAACACAAGACACTTTTGTTAACCCGGTGTTCACCTCCCTTCCTCGATGTGAAGAAGGAGCTATACTCACCGGAGAGAGAAATCGGTCTCTCAACCTTCCATTATATCTAAACACGAGAGTACAATATCCAGAGGTTACAGTTTCTATCGACCTCTCTTGATCTCTGTTACAAATCACCTAGAGATACAAGTATATAGGGAAGAGCCTAGCTAGGGTACCGAGAACCTAGTTATCTCTAGCTCTCTCTCTTCAGACCAAGCCCTGGTCTCGGGCTCTCTCGAGCTCCCACTCTTCTGTGCCTCTCCTCTGTGTTTCCTTTCTGTCTTCTTGTGTTAGGTCATCTGTCGTGACCTCTCCATTTGATATAATCAGAACTTGACCTAATGGGCTTTATCGATTAGGCCCATTGTTCATACGCGCGAGACTTGTGCTAGTTAGCCCAACTTGAACAAGTCCGGTCGTCTAGATTAAACTTCAATACATAGTTTATTTGATGACCCAGAGTTTATCGGTGGGGCTACGTCCCTGGGGCTTGGCAAGGCAAGACACTAACCTTCTTAGTGTACAACACACGAGCCTTTCTTTTATATTAGGCAAAGGTAGTTACAACTGATAACCGGTTTTCAATAACCGTAAACCATTGAGTAATATTTAACCGGCCGTTTAACCAAAACGCCATATAACCCAATTGTTAATCTCGACGTGGTTCAAGCTTCCAATATAAGTGATTCTTCACCGCAAAACATTTTATATAAGTAAGCTTAACATTATATTGTTTGTTTCTGTTTTTCTAAATCATGTTTACTATTATTTGACACAATATATTTCCCACTAAAACTTAATAGAAAATTAATGGATACGGTATTCCCGTGTATATGATAGGTGTTGTGGCTTTGATAGACAAAGTACACATGTGCATAGATTCAATTTACCAATAACAGGTGAGATCGTTGAACTGTTTATCAGATGTGTTTTTTTATTTGATAAACAAATTATTGATGTTAAATTCTCTTCAATTTGTATATATATATATAATTATTCTTTCAAGTTAAAAAAAAATTATGTGTTCTTTTTTGTCATTTGGTGGATTGAATAAAAAAACAAGAAAATATAACGGTGAAATACTTCCTCTTTCCGGAGCCAAAACCGACAACCCCAACGGTGAGATCTCACCAAAATTCAATAAAATGATTTTAAAATTGAATCTAAAAATATGTTTATAAAATAACAACTTATTTAAAAATCAAATGTAAACAATGTATCTAATAATCAATCAATTTTTGGAGATATTATTAGAAAATAATAATAGTGTCGTATAATATTCTTCAAATAAATCCCAAACCTGATTATTTATATGGTAAATGATAAAATACAATCTTATATAGTTTTAGTAATATAATTAATGGATTAAATACAAAGATATTTTGATAATATAGCTATTTTTGAAGAACATAAATGAAAAATTACATTCTTCATCGTAAGAGAAAAATCAACGGGCTTCAAAACACAATCCAGACGGCGAACAACTCAAAACTTAATATTTAAAGATCCAACAATTAAAACGATCAGGCAGGAGATATCTAATCTCTGACTATAACCATGAATAGCATCAGAAGTTCAAATAAAACAATGCACTAAACTCTAGGCACATTAAACATTTTATTCTTTCCCTTACACTAATAGATTAACTTCAGGGCCGGACAAAATATGTGAATCTGAAAAACCGAACCGAAGTCAGTCTGATAATGTAGTACCGAATCCGAACCAAAACTAGTTAAATATCCGAACAAATTTAAAATTTTTGTATCTAGAGAACCGGAACCAACCAAGATATATTCGGATACCCGAAATATATCTAATTCGGATTTATATACTTAAATATATTAATTAGTTTTTTTGTCATCATTAGTTTGTTTTAGAATTAATATCCAAAAAATATCTAAAATATATAAGATATTTTTATGTCCAAAATACTTGAAAATATATACAAATAGTCAAACTAAGTATCTAAAATAGCTAAATAATGCTCAAAACACAAAAAAATACTTGAATTCACTATACTATTAAGTCAGTTTCTTATGTAACGCACTCACGTTGATTTTCACAAAATTCAATTATATGAATACCCTTAATAAACTAAAAATTATACCCAATTGCCACTATTAAAAATTATTTTTTCCTTTTTATAAATAAAAATTTACTTATATTTTAATTTAAATTATATTATATAAATTTTTATATATAATGTTTTTTACTTTATATTTTCCCTAAACAACATAAATAAAACAATTTCTATAAATTTTCAGAATATATAAGTTTATATATATAAAACATAATTTGCAAAAAGATTGAAAAGTAAAATAATTTAGATATTTGTTTTATAATATTTTTTAAAATTTCAAAATATATAATTTTATATATAAAAAAATAGTTTGAAAATATTTAAAAATAAAAAAACTTTAGATAATTATTTTTTTATAGATAAAAATTTGATAAATTAATTTCATATGTGTTGTGCTCATGTTAATTCTCACAAAAGTCAATTACACGAATATTCTTAATGAATTAAAAAAAATTATCATGTTGCCATTACTAAATAAAAAAAATTTAAACAACATAACTTATCATCTAATATTATATCCTATTTCTCAAATCATATTCTAAATTGAGAAATTGCTACAAATACCACATTCATAGTACTATTTTTCATCTTTACACTAATCACTTTTATCATTACTTTTAATGAAGGGTAAAATACACTTATAGCCATAGGGTTAACTAATTTAGACTTAGGGTTTAGAGTTGAGGGGTGAGGTAGGGTTTTTGGAATGTGAAATTTAGAATTTTGATAAATATATAAATAATAATTATTTTTTTTAAAAAAAAAATTAAAAAAATAGTTTCAAACATAATTTCGATTTTCAAAAAGAAATTTTGGAACAAAATAAAATAAAAAAATTCGAAAAAAACTAATTCAAAAAAAAAATTTATAAAAAAAGTTCGAATCTGAAAAGTATAATTCGAAAACATAAATTTATTTATTTATTTATTTATTTCAATAATAATTTATTATATATATAGATAATAAGGGTATAAGAGTCTTTTGCCACTTAATGAAGAATATATTTTTGAAAATGTCTCTTTACTGGTGGTAAAGATGAAAAGTGGCAAACATAAAATTTATCCTTCTAAATTTAGAAAAGTTGCAAAACTATTAAATAATACTATTGTACTTCAATTTCGTAGATATAAATTATAAAATGTTTTCACAATCCTATACAAATTATTAAACGGTTAGTAGGATTTAATTATTTTATAAATATTCATATAAGTACATGAATTTTCAAAATATTATAGATTATGTTTATTAATACAACTGCAATATTATATTTATTTTCATGGATTTTCAGAACAACATATATCAAATTTTATTTGATTTATAAAATACATTTAGCTCTAAGAAGATGAACTGAAATAAATGAAGCTAGGAAAATAAAAATAACTTAATTAAAAATTGTTGTTTAATTTGAAAAATATATGGAGCTAAACATACCATACAGTAACCAATCCAAATTATTATACATAAAATTTCATATATAATTAAAAACTAAAATAATATTACTTAATATAATATTATTTTCATAAAATAAATTAAAATTACTTAAAATTACAAACCAAAATGTAAACATTTATATCAATGCACGAGAACATAATGATACTTAATTCATTTTTTTTATTCACCATAAATATAAATTATAAAATTACTTTAAAGTTATAAGCAACGAAAGAGAATATTTAACAATTATTATGATTTGATGATTTTATAAATATTTATTTTCTTGCATGAGCCAAACATAATTTATGTTAATTTTAGCTATTTTTGCATACATTATTCAAATTTTATGTTATATATTATCTTATTTTTATATTTTAAGAAATTTAAAGTATATATGAATTTAAAATTTTAAAAGTAATTTAAACAGGTTATCTGAACCCAAACCGAATCCGCAAATATCTGAATCGAACTTGAATCAAAATTTGTAAATATCAAAATGTGGCTGAAATCTTTAACCCTGAAAATTCATAACTTAAATAGACCTGAACCAAACCCGGACAAGTAAATGAATGCCAACCCTAATTAGCTTTCCACTTAGTAAGCTATATAAAGGAATATAACTCACGTTTTAACGTGTATCGTATCATAGTATATATGAAATCACATCTATATTATTATTTGAGAAGTGATTTTGATGATTTATTACATTTTCCATAACTTTAGGATGAATCATTAATTTTGATAAACAAATTTTATAATTATTATTTTTAATAAACGATTATTGTGATTATCTTAATATATTAGTTAATAGAGATTAGCAAATTCTATCAAAATTTAAAATTTAAAATTTTATTTATTTAACTATATCAAGTATTTTGTTTGAACCAATTTTAAAAATATTTTTTTCTACAATATATGTTGGGTAATTATTTTAAATTAGCTAATTTTCTTTTAATAATGAAATAGATAATATTTTACAAAATATAGAAAAATTATGATAATGACAATGTATGATCTACATAAATATTTGATATTATATTATTTATTATTTTACAGAAAGAAAGTTACCCTCTCTTATATGTTAAAAAATAATTATATTGTTGTGGGTTTCATTAGAGTTATATATTTTTGGGTTTTGTTAATATTAGATCAACGATCAAAAGCTATGATCCGAAAAAGATAACACTTTTAACAGTTACAATAGAAAAATGCCAGATTTTAATAGGTGTATGTAATTGATTAGTTTTAGTTTATAGATGTGTAGTCAAAAGGAAAAAAGAATCCCAGGGTTTAATAGGTCTATGTAATTTACTTTTTTTAGTTTATAAGTATTTAGTTAAAAGTATGTTTTTAACAACCGTAGGTTTTGCTAATAGTTATCACTATAAAAGCAAATACTTATGCTCCACCGATACCAGCATAGTGTTCGATTACAAATCGTATTTAAAAATAAACGAATAGAAAATTTGCAAAGAAAAGAAGATGAATATTTTGAAACATAAGAGATTACGTAAACATACTCAAGACACTGGTTCTATTAATCTACGTTATAATAGAGCAATGCGACACATCAGCGATACGTGGATCCCACTTTTAAAAATTGTGAAAAAAGTGTCAAGTCTGTGACTCGAACCCGAATTATTGAAGTTTAAACAACAACATTTATACCACTAAGCTAAAGGATTCTTTGTACATTGATGGCTGAAACAAATATATATTTATGAAGGTCGGAAACCTTTGCTTCTTCGGTTTACTCTGTAGGACCCACATTTATTTATTTTATCTAATGATTTAATATATACTTTTTAACTCACGTTTTGAAATGAGATTCATTAAAAAAAAGCTCAATAAACCTCTTTGGTCAGTAAGCGTGCTCTTCAATGGAAGTTTAGGGCTTTCAATTTTTAATCATCGGTTCATCACTCATCTAAGAAATAAAGATTCGCTCTTTGAGTTTCATGAATCAGTTTTTCTTCTTTAGTCTCAACATCTCTCCATCTTTAATAAATTCATCATCAGTTCTTTTATTTTGCCTGATAAATCATGATTGTGTGGTTTTAATTTTCTTTGGTCATCCTTAGCTTGCACCCTTTGATCTAACCAAGAAGAAGAAGAAGACATTTGTCGTTCAGGATGCCATCGAGGACTCAGCTGAATCACACGGGAGACATACTATCCGTTGCCTGATTGTTCAAGAAGAGTTTATGTGCTGTGAAACATATTTGTTTCTTTTCATCAGTTGCTTTGTTTAATCTTTTTTTCCTGCAAATAATGATGGCTTTGACAGTTCATTCACGGGAGCCAAGAAGTAAAAGAAGAAGAAGCCAGTGAGTGTTTGACATTTTCTGTCTTCCTGGGTTTTTTTTTCCATTCATTAAACTTGGATTTTGAAGATTATGTGCCTCACATTCTTTTTATTTTGATGGTTGTTAGGTTGAATGAAGATCATTGAATAAAGAAAATGTCGATGCTCCAGAAGATTTGGAGGGTACTTTATATTTCTTTCTCTGATAATTCTAGCGACATAAATTTGAACCT
>NC_027749.1:23409712-23428349 GCF_000695525.1 Brassica oleracea var. oleracea | reverse complement strand
ATATCATCTTAGTTATAATCGTAAGGATTTATTAGAATAAATAAACAGTTTCAACAATATTTGATATGTGATTTAATAAACAAAAGAACATGTAGGATTTTTAGGATTTAAAGAGATTGGAGACAATAGTTAATGAATATGAAAAGAATACGAAGCAGATGATGAAAAATGATTCGAACAAATTAGTGGCAACACAGAGATAAGCGAGATAAAAATATCAATCAATAAAGAATGAAAGAAGAATGAGCAAGGTTAAGTTATTACACAAGCAAAAACTAAGACAAATCAAACGACAGAACGTGAAAACAAATGTAAACAAGACAAGAAGAGATGGTGAAGATAAAATGCATTGAAAAACTGAATGCTAGATTAGTAAGCAAGAGACAAAAATAGATTAAAATGCAAAAACCATGCGCATTGGCGCGGATAACGATCCCTAATGTCTATAATTTGAAGCAACATCATGATATAGATGGTTTCTTTTATTTTGTTGCTATAAATTTAAATTTTATTGAAGATGAAAATTATCTAAACTTTAATCAAACTAATGTTAATAGGTCATCAAAAAGAAAAAAATACTTAATCAAATATATTGCTTGATGAAAGGGTGTTTGCTATCATAGGCCTTATTGATAAAGGTAATAATAGTTTTGTTTTTGTAAATTAATATTTTATGCTATTTTAAATTATTAATAAAATTCTACTAGGCTAATACGATGACGGTGATCTTTCCTAGGTTTATTGTGAAACTTTATATGATTTTGTGAAAAATAAATAAAAATTTGTAAGTATCAAGCTATTATTTATGTTGTGTATTTATAAAGGAAAAAACAAATTCTCTTATTAGAATACCATTTACTTCACTGTTAAAACTTTTTACAACAAGGATGAAATGAGGAACAACCATAAAACAAATTCTTAAATTTTTTGAGCGATATCTAGCATATTAATTGTTTTTCTTAAACATTATCTAAACATAAATTATTCCAAAAAGACTTAATTAAAGTCAAACCAATCAAAATAGACAAACATGCATCATTTCTTTAATCTTGAAAGAAATTTCGGTAAGAAAAAATCCATTGGGTCATTAAACAAATAATTATAATATTGATCCGGCTAAAAGATTCCTACAAGACTAAAATTAAGATGTTGAAAATTTGAAATACAGGGAAAACAAATCGTTTCGATTGAATTGGTGTTGGTTGATACCGTTGTAAGTGTTATAATTTTTTTTATTGATTCGCATTGATTATATAATCTGGTATTAATCACTTATTTTTTAATTTAAAAATTTAGGAAACTATGATTCATGCTTGTTCTCTTGGTAAATTCTGATCTAAGTTATTTCAAAGATATTTTTTTTGTTCTAAGAATTTCAGAATCGGTGATTATATTATATCATATAGAACAAATCATCTAGCTTTCAAGATAAAATTCTATAGAACAATCAAAATCACTCCTTGTGATAATTTCTTGAAGGAGGTGAAAAATAGTTATTTCAAATAATTTTTCAATATGAAAAGGAAGTTTTAATCGGTGAGTTTTCTATTTCATGTTGTGTTTTTATTAATGTCACTAGGATAAGATCCGCGCCTTACGCGAGATGAGATGATTAAATTTGTAATTTTCGAGATAAAAAGACATTAAATCTGATTAATTTGGATATTAGTTTGTTTTCGGTTGATTGTTTTGGGATTTAATGAGGATGATATAGATTGGCGACGTTAATATGGTTGAAGTTTTTGATTTTATGGTCATAACCGGAAGACTACAACTACTTGTTTGGTTTCATGTAATATGAAGTTTAGACAATACTGATGTTAAGCATTCATATCATATTCAAATTTCTAAACACATGGAAAATTAAATCAATTCTAGATAATTGTTGCAGAAAAAGGAATTTTAAAAAATACATTTCATTACAATTTAGTTAATAGTCAAATGAACCATTAAAATTCTGTTTTTTGTTTCAAAATTGCTATAGATTTAAAAACCTCACTTACGGTGAACATTTAACCGTATAGGTATTCACTTAAATTACATATATATATATATATATGTATATGTAAAAAAAAAGTGATTGATAAATATATAAACATACCGTCAATTAATATTGAAACAACTGTTTTGGTCAATATAACAATTGAAAGTTAATACGCTTACATAAAATAAATTAAAAATAAAATTGATTCGTCATTAAGAAAAAAAAAGTTTTTACATATACCAAAAATTAAAAATTGTATACATAAAAAATAAAATTAATATATATACAAAATTGAGCCTGCTGAATTTGTTCTTATATTATGTTATAAATTGGCCCAATCATTTTTTAAAATTATATATTAATGGTTCAACATATATTTTATAATTGGGCCAGCTTCAAAACAAATAAAGCTACCATTGTAAATCATGTTTTTTTTGGGCTCAGATTCTTAAAAATGTTGTCTAAATTACGGCCCTTAACTTGCAAGTGATGTACCCAATGGAAAAAAAATAGAAGCCTGCTGTTCAAAAACAAAAAAAATTATCCCGATTGAAACCGTCGAGGGTTTCGTCCCCACGCGATAAACGCCGGTAGTTTGCAGTGTTTGATCTGTTCAGTCGATCCTTCTGAATCACTCAATCCATCATTTTTTGCTAAAGACGGTTCGAAAATTCAATCTCATCAGTCGTTCTAATCGGATCCATCGGCTATTTTTCTTCCCGTGATCGGCGCATGTACTTCAGTCGAGAATACGATTCGTGTTACTAACCATTCCAATCACAGACAACAGTGTATTAAGGTAAGTGTTCTAGATTCGTTTCACTTTTTGATTACGATTTAATAGTATCCAATTATAAAAGTCTTGAATACGATTGGAAATAGTGATTGTCTGTAGTAATTATATAAGAACTACATAGTATTCAGTAAGATAAAGAAATCTATTTAAAATAAAAAACCTCAATTCCATTATAATAAGTATGCATATCTCATTCTTTCAAATACAAAGAATGGTCTAAATATAAATAGGTATTGTAAAAAACAAATTCAAACGAAAAATAAGATCGAATAACTTGAAGACTTCAGAAATCGATGCTTTGAATCCTGCGATAAAAGAATTTCAATATATTAGGAATAACCAATGGTTTTTCTTATATATACTACTCATATAAAATAACAAACTTAGAATACTATGCTTACTGGGATTTGAAGAACTGAATCTAAGGGATGTCAGAATCAAACAAAATATCAGAACCATCTTCCATGTTTGTAATATAATTGAAGCCACTTGTAATGTAATATCGACAATAAGTACACAAACCAAAAATTCTGAATGGAAAATTAAAGATTGCAAATAAATATACTATACCTGCTCCCCACTCAATTCGCCATAACCTTAAAACACATACTACAACATCTGCAGTATTAGAACGCCAGAATGCATTTAAACGATGGGCTAGAGCTCCATAAGTAACACACTGTATATGAGTGTACCTGATAATATCGGGAAAGATATCAGTCAATATAACTTCTACACACATGGTCGTATTTAAAATTAACAGATGTATCAAATGAAAAGTTCAAACCCGAGATTTATTAAGGAGAACTCCAACGAATATAGAATAGAGTTGTAAATGTTGGCAGGTTGAGCTAGCTTAGTAGCTATAAGATCTCCTACACGCACCAATGCTCCGCATAGATCTACATAAGAGAAATTGTTATCCGATTTTAGTACCATTAATTAACAATCTAAGAAAGAGTAAAGGATAGTTAACATACCAATGCAGTACATAGGATGATAACGACCTCTCTTTATACCACGAAAGTTTGAACAGCAGAGAAAGTTGGAACCATTCACTGGTTGTATCTTCCTAAACAATGTCGATTCATTGAACTTGATGGTGTATTTGTGCTCTGTGGTTCTATAAAGGTGTAAAGGTGTAGATTAAATCATAACAAACTTTAATCAATCGAGGTATACATAAAGTCCAATATTAAAATAAAGCACAAATATCTTTCCAAACTTTAATTTTTCCAAACCGCAACACACAAACGATTGCATTATCACCACCTCTTTCAATAGCCTCATTGACATCCGTAGCAAAGTTACCTCATATCACCAGCGGGAGACGTTCATCCCTAAAATCACATTGTCAAAGTAAAAACTCAGATAACTTACCAATATTGATCTGAAAATGAGACAAAAATATAAAAATGTTTTTACTTTTTCTTAAGAAGTTCCACTGTGATTTTCTTTGTGTCTTTTCCATTAGCTAATACAACTTCAATTGGAGTCACCTCGACAATCTGACCTATTACATCTGATTACCAAAATATATGCGTTAACTAATATAGAAGCATTTCAAAAATATATACAAAAAATACAATTTTTATAACATACCAACCAAATAGTCAGTATTGAGTGAACCATCAAGAATGTCCCTGTAGTTGACTGGTTCAAAACCTGTTAGCTCATCGGGCAAAGCATCACAACACCTCACACGTGTTGTCGAGAGGAATCCAATCTTGTATGGATGTATGGTTGTTCGGTATGAACCCCAGGAGGGGTTGAGTGAAAAGTTGATGAGAATCTTGGAACTGCCTTGTGACAGAAATGCATCAAACTGATTCACCAGATCTTTTTTTACGGACGCTTTAATCTTAACAACCTACATAAATTTATAACAATCCACGTCAAAAATAAGCATACGATCATTTAAAAATAACGGAACAGAAAGAGTAAAGATACCTTACATTGGAATCAATTAGAACCATTTCGATCGTCAGACCACCAGCAGCAGAATACTGTTTCCACAAACGTAGGATCTTCACCCTAATCTTCTACATTGACTTGAATGGTTTCAAATCACACACGTCGGTTATCGCAGCCATTGTTATAAAATGAGATGAGATTGTAAGCTTTTGACTGTATGAAATAAATTATATGAATGGGAGAAATGTGTCTTATATAGCGAGGGCCAAACCTAATTCAACGGAGAAGAGATGTCGTGTATTACAAATTTAATAGCATATATTTTTACCTTGCATATCACTCTAATATCTATATATTACCATAACATAAAAATGTCAAATATATGCTATTTACTATCACTAAATTGCCTTGCCAATCACTCAAAACAATTAAATTCCGACCAAGCAATTCACGTTGGTTTAATTCGGTTTTTTTATTATTAATTGAATCACGGTTTGTTTATTTTCGTACTTGCATTTTGTAAATACCGTTCCAAATTTAGTTGGCCAACAACGTAGGTGCATGAACTCACACACACGTACCTGCCACAACTTCTTTCAAGACACCGAACACTAATGGTTAAAGCAAACATCTATCGTCTGGATTTTTTAAAACATATTCATAACTCCCCTGATGCTACACTGAACATTTTCCGACCATTCTTTTCCTTCAATGCAGCATTTCTTGGATCAATCCGCAGGTACTTTCCGCTTCGTGGGGAAAGAAGCTTGTTCTCGTGTGTCGTTGTACTCTTTCCAAACCTGAAGCCTCTCAGCGACAATGGTACAGCCTTTTCAATTGTGTGTCTGAACACCCATCAACTTCGGTGCCTAATATCCGATCCTCTTCGTGTGTGGTTTAGGCTTCTCAGGAAAAAAGCAACTAATATACGTTTTCCCAAACTCTATTGTTTTCTATGCTTCATGTATAGATTATCAACGTCAGAACTCATCAACTTCGTGCTCAATAGCCGATCATCTTCGTCTGTGGTTAACGCTTCTCAGCAAAAATTAATTGTTTAGAAGCCCTCAACGAATGAACGTCTTCCTCAGCAAAACGCAGAAAGCCAATAACTTGTGTGGCTGCTTCAAATGAACGTCTTCCTCAATGTCCTTACATGGACATACGAAGACGTTAATTCGTTGTGATAGGCTACGTATGGTTCAACTTTGTGCTTCAAATAATTGGTTATATTCTACTCGATGCAGAAATCTATTGTCTCAACGATTGTTTTCTTCGTCGTCGTATGTAGACACGCAAGATAACATAAATAAGGAAACTTTTGGGTTTGATACAGAATAATTATTTCGAGAAGCTCTATACGCCGCCACGTCAGCACTCTTGAAGTAAAAGCTCTCTGAAGCTGCCACGTGTGATAGGTAATGTGAAAACATTTAAGACAAATGATTCTCCTTTAATATAAAAGAGATAAGCCAAGGCTTCGGTTTTTGACATTGAGGCAGGGTTTTGCAGGCAATGTACCACGACATATCAAAAGCCTCATCAGCAATTTAGCTCGACAGAAAGAAGCATCATAAAGAGTAATTTGATTCATGGAAATAAACACACCACTAGGCTCATCCTGCTCAACCTTAAACCCTCCATCCAATGAACCATTCGTAGATCAGAAAATACTCTTATGGCATAGACATAATACCGGTTATCCAAACCGGAACCAGAACACGCAACTGACGCCAATCTATCCCCTAACATTGACCCAGTGGCTCCACAAAACCACTGAGTCAATCCATAGCTCAAGCAGTTAACTCAGATTTTTTCATAAAGTTTTGTATATTCAATTACTGACAAGGCGGAAAGATATATATCAAACGCATAATATGTACTACCAGTGGATATCACCATCATTATCATTACTCACTAAGAGGACGAAGGGAAGACATCTTTGACAGCAGAAGCAGCAGTCAAGTAATTGAGTGTATTCCTCAACGTCTCTCTTTCCCTCTTCAACCTCGCCGCCGTATCCTCCAGCTCCAGCAACGCTTGCTGCTCTCTAGGCGCTCCTTCGAACGTGCTTCCGACAAAGAACGAGAACGGTGTCGGAAACTGATTCCTCCTCAGATCCTGAACTTCCTTCTCCGCCTTCCCATTCAACCTGTTCGACAATCTAATCACTTCCTTCATCAAAACCTCCACCTCACTCGCCAACGCGTCAAGATTCTCTTCCCCGGAAGGACGGTCCTCCAGCCACGTCACCTCCCCGACGAGGTAAGGTTTCGTTCGGACAAGATTCGCGACACGAAACCTCTCTTGTCCTTTGCATATCAAAAAGAACCTGTCGTCGACTAGCCTCTCGTGCTTGACTACCTCCCCGACGCATCCGACCTCTGCGGCGGAGCCGGAGACGGCGTCTGAGTAAACGACGCCGAAGCGGAGGTCGGACTCGAGGAGAGTGTGCATCATGATGCGGTAACGGAACTCGAAGATCTGGAGAGGGAGGATTGCGCCGGGGAAGAGAACGAGAGGGAGAGGGAAGAGAGGAAGCTCGACGATGTCATCGGGTTTTGGAGGGTTCGCGTTGTGATGCTTCTCGGAGAAAGAGGACGACGAACATCGGAAGGAGGTGAGCTTACACCGTCGGAGATTACTAGCAAAGGCCGGTGAGAGAGGCGGCTTTGGTTTGAAAGACGGAGATAACGAAGTTGAAGACGGTGGTGAAGAGAGTATGTGTGGAAGCGCCATTACAGGGGAAGGAAGAAAGAAAAAAAGTTTTAAATTTTTTTTTTGAACTTACGTAATTTTTGTGTGTTTAAATAAAAATATAAAAGATGTAATAATTGGCATGTCACGATTACTACAGATGTTCGAGTGATTGCGTTTTTGGTGGATAATAAACGAGAGGAGAGGAACAAGTATGAATCTGGGTGTGGTGTTGAATATCCCAGGAGTTATGTTATCCATTTAGATAATTATTTAAAATGCCACGTGCTCTATTAGATACCTCACATAGAATCAGCAACACAGAGTCAAAGAGATGTTTGTAAGACTGAAGAAGACAGCCTCTGAAAAACAGAGCAAAGGCAAGCAGTACATGGCATGGGCTTTACGAAGTGCTAGACCTGAAACCCATTAACTCAAGTATGAAGCTCACTTGCTCCACCCAGATGTAACAACAGTTCTCAATATCATCACACCAAAAACATAAATAAACTACAGATGGGCATGGCTGTCATGGCCCTTAGACAAAAGAATTTTAGCAAATCAAAAATTAAAAGATTACTCTGATAAAAAAAAATTAATAGGATATACTAAAAATAAACTAAGAGCATGATTATCGGCTGAAACTCATTTGGGTTTCTAAATTTTTTTTTCTTTGTTTTATCTGATTAAAAAAAAAAAAACGGAACCAATCGCGGACCGCCACGTGTCGTGGGCTCTACAAAATAATGTAAGAAACTGACCAAGAGCGATCCGTAATTGGCGACGTTGGTGACCGTTTTTTAAAGAAAATGTGGAGTCCACACACTGATTTCATGCAGAAACCCATTTTGGGTTCCGCGATAATCATGCTCTAAGTCGGTGAAAATCATCATTTTTTTGTCAACAAATCATCATTTAATTATAGACAAATTAATGATGAAGGTTATATAATTAAATTATTCATTAATCCACTTTGATTTTTTTTTATTTAATCGATTTATACTAATTTAGATGAATTTAGACTGATTTAAAATAATTTAAATCGATTTAAACTGAAACCAAATTAAGCAATTTAAATCAAATTTTGAGAAAATATCATTTCGATTACCACCGGTTTACACGGACACATAGGCGCTATACCGATTTTTTGAATATTGCAGTATCTAACTGGTTACATAAAGTCCGGACGAGGTAGTCCAAGTGGCAGGACGGGCCTGTGGTGGCAACCACCATCCGGGTTCGATTCCCCCCCCATGCGGAAACTACCCTGCCTCTTCTGGACACCAAAGCGGTACTGGGTTCGATCCAGCCCAGGTAAAGCCCTCCCGGGCGAAGTGGACCGCTGCCTGACCGGACCCAGGGGAATGACCCGCGAAGCGGGAAACCCCTGGATTATCAAAAAAAAATAAAAACAATAGCAAAAGGAGAGTTAAGCTGTAAACGAGGATGAAAGGAATTAAGAAGAGAAAAGTGTTGTTGATGGTGACATAATCAGAGGGGAAAAATAATTGTTGATATTGTATTCTTCCTCGTGTATATATATGACCTAATAGAGATGCATCATAGAGATCAGGTTAGGGTATTTTCTTAGTAGGATTACAAAAAATAGAATTAGAAGATTCAATTTAGTCAAATTTTACAGTTTTGGTTCCTTTACATAGTGGCTTAATTAAACCCGGTTAAAATTAAAAATAGACAATAAAGAAACCTCAAAGACTGTTTCAGCTTCTCTTTTATATATGCTTTAATGCTATTTGGTAACTAAATCTAAAGGTATCAAAACTGGTTCATAAATGCTCGAGTTTGGTGATTCCTCAGATGAATCCATGCAATAAAAAACACAACAGAGGTTCCAAGCCATCTAACTCGATCCATAAGTGAGTTGTGTCCCTTCTACTTTACGTTTCTGATCTCTACTCTCTCAGAAACCAGCACTGTAATGTGCACTGGACTCAAGTTTCTTCGCTTCGCCTAGTTTCGTTACAGCCTGAAAACAAGTTTAAGTTATGATCATAATTCATAAGAAGAAAACATTGCAACAACGTTATATAATAAGCAGAAACTTACATACCTTAATGAAGTCGTTGGGGACAACGTAATCGTGCCCTGCACGTAAAGATAACATCCCTGCTTCGGTACATATGTTACGCATATCTGCTCCACTGAATCCCTGTAAAGACAAGTTTTAAAATGCAAAGCTTTTGTTCTGTTTTGCATAAACAAACAAAAGACATGAGAGTGTGTAACGAACCTCAGATAGCTTCACGACTTTTTCGTAGTCGATATCTCCTTGTTTAGTAATTCCAGAAGCATGAATCTTAATGATTCTCATTCTGGAATCTTCGTTAGGCAATGAGAACTCTATCTTCTTATCGATTCTACCAGGTCGAAGAAGGGCAGGGTCAAGAACATCAGGTCTGTTTGTTGCCATTATAACTGTCACCTGAAGAAACAGACATGAACTCGTTTAGACAAAAGTTCATCAAAATTTCAAGATGAAAGAAGAAGATACCTTATCAAGTTCGTTGAATCCATCAAGTTGAGAGAGAAGCTCGATAAGAACTCTGTCACACTCACTAGTATCTCCTTCTCCGTAGCTGGATCTACGTCTACCAATAGCATCAATCTCATCCATAAAGATGATGCATGGCTACATAACCAGATGAAAAAAACTAGCTTATCCATAAGGAAACAATACAAGTCACACCAACAAGTAGTCATCAAGAGAACTTATTTGATGTTCACGAGCATACTTAAACATCTCTCTCACCAACAATGAACTCTCTCCCACGTATTTGCTAACAAGCGAGCTAGAAACAACCTACAAAACAACATATTCTCCTAAAACTTAGTATATAGCCACAAAAATAACGACTAGTTATACAAACTCTTAAGGTCACTAACCATCAAGAAAGTTGAATTGATATTGCTAGAGATTGCTTTGGCTAACAATGTCTTTCCAGTACCAGGAGGTCCATAGAGAAGCACTCCCTGTTACATTAGGTCAACATAATGAATCATCTTGCAGGATAAAACAAAACAAGAAGGGATCCAAAACCAACCTTGGGAGGCTTTACACCAACTCGTTCAAAAATGTCAGGATCTATGAGAGGACGTTCAATCCAGTCTCTTACATCTCTGAGCTGATGAGTTAACCCACCAAGATCTGAGTAACTAACATCACCACCATCATGTTGATACACCATCTTCTGAACGAATGGATTAACCTTAGGAGGGAGGATTCTCATTATAGTAAACGTTCTTCTCTGAAGACTAACTCTGGTTCCAGAAACTAGCTTTGAGTGAGCTGCTAAGCTTGAGCGATTAACTATGTAACGAACTCCTTCGTTTACTTTCACAAGAACTGAGATCAAAATTGTATATATAAGCCAATGATCTGAAACAAACCAAAAATCAAGAAAATCAAGAACGTTACATCTTTCTTTGCCTAGAGGTTGCATAACTTCTCCAACCAATTCCGCATTAGTAGTGGTAAAGTACTTGAGTTCGTCTTCAGTTTCTTCGAGTCTTATCTTTAAAGCTTCCAGATTCTCTTTTACTGATCAGAAACACGCAAACTTGAAGCACAAGCAATCGAATGGAAACCTTAGGGTTTAGAAAGAAGTATTTACCAGTTTTGGTTCTTTCTTGGTTGATGTTGCGAATGTGGAGTTTAGACTTGCATCTCATAATGGCTATGCCTCTCTTCACTTTCTCGTCATTGATTCTCCTCACTATCTCTTCATCTACGTCTTCCATGGAAGCCTTTGAAGTTACACAAATCAACAAGAAGAAAACTTTACTATTGCTCTGCAAGCACACTTATGCTATCATTCCAAGTTTCCAACGTATCAAATATGATTTTTATAACTGAAACTACCTGAAACTTTTCCTTTATTGAATCCCGCTATTTTACACATATTCAACTTCTGCGCATAAAATTTTTGGTTTTATCAGTTCAACCCCCACAGAAACAGATGCACATATTCTGAAAACATCATTAGTGGTAAAATTTCTCATATGAGTATCTATTTAATATTAGTATAATTTATCTGGTAAATAAATTTTAATTTAAAATAAATAAGACCATTTAAAAATAACACATGCGTTGTGGATCTCTCACTATTATAAGAAAATCTCTAAAAAAAGAAATTGTTTGAAATATCACATATTGGATATCACTTTTGACAATTCTCTCAAATATTCTCTTTTAGGTTTTTATCACAAATTAGTCATCAAGAAAGAAAATGACTAAAATAGTCCCTTTTTATTTTTAAACTTTTTATATTTATTTTTTATATTTTTAAATTTGAAATCCTATCCTAAAACTCCACCCCTTAATTCTAAACCCTAAGTCTAGATTAGTTAACCCTAAGGTAAAAATGTATTTGTACCCTTTAATAAAACTTATTTTGATCATTTTCTTCGAGTGCTATTTTTGTGACAAAAACTTAAAAAGTGTTATCATAAGAAATTTCTTTATCAAAAACTTTTCAAGAATACTTTTGATCAAAAATATCACAACATTTGGTTTTAGTATATAATGATTATTGTTTAAATTTTAGTATTTAGGGGTGAAATTAGATTATAAACTTCTATAATAGTTTTTAAACATTTATACCTGATTTAGGAGAGTTAATTTAGTCTTTTTTTATCATAATTTCAGACAATAAACAAACCTCAAAGACTGTTTCAGCTTCTCTTTCATATATGCTTTAATGCTATTGGTAGGTATCAAACTGGTTTATAAATGATAAAAGACATGTACAGAGAAGAGCTTGGAGTTTGGAGATTCCATCCATGCAAAGGAAAAATACAACAGAGGTTCAAGTGAGTTGTGTCCCTTCTACTTTACGTTTCTGATCTCTACTCTCTCAGAAATCAGCATTGTATTGTGCACTAGACTCAAGCTTCTTCGCTTCGCCTAGTTTCGTTTCAGCCTGAAAGCAAGTTTAAAGTTATGTTTATAAGTAGAAAACAGTGCAGCAACGTTATATAATAAGCAGAAACTTTACTTACCTTGATGAAGTCGCTGGGGACAACGTAATCGTGCCCTGCACGTAAAGCTAACATCCCTGCTTCAGTACATACGTTACGCATATCTGCTCCATTGAATCCCTGTACAGACAAGTTTTAAAATGCAAAGCTTTTGTTCTGTTATGCGTATAACAAAGACAAGTCATGAGAGTGTGTGACGAACCTCAGATAGTTTCACGACCTTTTCGTAGTCGATATCTCCTTGTTTAGTAATACCAGAAGCATGAATCTTAAGGATTCTCATTCTGGAATCTTCGTTAGGCAATGAGAACTCTATCTTCTTATCGATTCTACCAGGTCGAAGAAGCGCAGGGTCAAGAACATCAGGTCTGTTCGTTGCCATTATAACCTTCACCTAAAGAAAAAAAGCCATGAACTCGTTTAGACACATGTTCATCAAAACTTACAAGATGAAAGAAGAAGATACCTTATCAAGTTCGTTGAATCCATCAAGTTGAGAGAGAAGCTCGATGAGGACTCTGTCACACTCTCTAGTATCTCCTTCTCCGTAGCTGGATCTACGTCTACCAATAGCATCAATCTCATCCAAAAAGATGATGCAAGGCTACATAACCAGAAGAACGTTTCAACGTTTCAGTACAAGTCACAACAAGAAGAAGTGAGAAAGAAAGAGAACTTACTTGATGTTCACGGGCATATTTAAACATCTCTCTCACCATCAATGGACTCTCTCCCACGTATTTGCTAACAAGCGAGCTAGAAACAACCTAGGAAACAACATATACTTCTAAAACTTAGCATAACCTAGAAACGGCTAGTTATACAAACTCTTAAGGTCACTAACCATCAAGAAAGTTGAATTGATATTGCTAGAGATTGCTTTGGCTAACAATGTCTTTCCAGTACCAGGAGGTCCATAGAGAAGCACTCCCTGTTACATTAGGTCAACATAATGAATCATCTTGCAGGATAAAACAAAACAAGAAGGGATCCAAAACCAACCTTGGGAGGCTTTACACCAACTCGTTCAAAAATGTCAGGATCTATGAGAGGACGTTCAATCCAGTCTCTTACATCTCTGAGCTGATGAGTTAACCCACCAAGATCTGAGTAACTAACATCACCACCATCATGTTGACACACCATCTTATGAACCAATGGATTAACCTCTGGAGGGAGGATTCTCATTATAGTAAACGTTCTTCTCTCAAGAGTAACTCTGGTTCCAGAAACAAGCTTCGACTGATCCACTAAGCTTGAGCGATTCACTATGAGACGAACTCCTTCGTTTACTTTCACAAGAACTGAGATCAAAACTGTATATATAAGCGAATGATCTTGAAACAAGAATCAAACATCAAGAACGTTACATCTTTCTTTGCCAAGAGGTTGCACAACTTCTCCAACCAATTCCGCATGAGTAGTGGTAAAGTAGTTGAGTTCGTCTTCAGTTTCTTCGAGCGCTATCTTTAAATCTTCCAAATACGCTTTGTCTGGATCAGAAACACGCAAACTTGAAGCACAAGCAATCGAATGGAAACCTTAGGGTTTAGAAAAAGGAGTCTAGACCAGTTTTGGTTTCTTCTTGCCAGCTGTTGCGAGTGTTGAAAACACACGTGTACGTAAAAATGGCTACGAGTCTACTCGATATCTCTTCTTCTCCGTCTTCCATGGAAGCCATATACATTGCCTTTGAAGTTTACACAAATCAAGAAGACGAAAAGCTTTTTATAAACACCTGAATTTTATTTTTATTAAACCCCGCTGTTTTATACATATTCGAACTCTGACCATAAAATTTTGTTTATCAGACCACAGAAGCTATTCGATGTGACATATGATGTTCCGAAAACATCTCTTTGACTTTCTCATACCCATTTCTCCCCATCCTTAGCCTTGGCGAGAGATGTCGCGCCTTCTTTACCAGCAGTGTGCAACATGATTATTCCCTAGGTGCACGACATAAGTCTTAATCATCGCCCCTGAGTTCTGTTTCTCCAGTACTCAGCTGTAGCGTGTGAATCAATCATCGCCCCTGCAACAAACCGGACGTAGGTGCTTAACCAACTCTTGTTTAAAATAATACGCCCTCTCATCTCATGAATCTTATGAAGAAGAGCTTTGCCAACATCTTCCTTGAGGACAGCATCCAACCATTTCCTAGCCACAGCAGTATTCAAAACAATCAAATCAGCCTTGAGAGCTGTATCTATGGCTTCCTCATGAAGTCGAGAGTACTCGGAGCTGAACCAAGCTTCTCCTCCACGAATTGGTGGCTACTGATCTTACCACCGATGATGACGCTACATGAGTCCAAGGTGGATCTGACGAGGATCACACACACTGTTGATACTGATAACACCAATATAATCATCAGAAACCATCTCGTAGTCGTCGACGGCTTCGCCATTGTATTCTAGGGTTTCAACATCCAAAATCTTCGGAGATTCCTTGTTGAACAAGGTACTGATCTCTGAGGAACGATTGACAACTATTTCGGCGTAGAAGGTTGTGTGGTTGCTAGCCCGCCGCGGCAGATAGGAAAGGCTTCACCGCTTCAAGTCAGTGAGACTGAGAATCTGGAGAAGGAAGATTGATTGGTCTTTTTAAAGCTTTGCAATTTACGCCGTTTTTATTATACTCATGAAGAAAGTCAAGCCGTTTTTATGAGAGCGTGTACTCTCTTTTGTGTCCCTTTAGGCCAGAGAGAAGGTTAGCGGCGAGAATCTTACCCTTCGTTTGTAGTATTGTATATATACTTAGGGTTAGATTTTGGAAAGCTTAAATATTTTTTTGAAAAATTAATTTTTTACCAATACATGTGTATTTTTGTGTATAGTAAACACTTTTGAAGTTTCATTTGATTTTATGAAGTGTTTAGTTAGTTAATTAAGTTTAGGGATTATGTTTAGGGTATAGACGACTTACATTTCAGTCATCTGGTGAAGAAATTAAAACAGACGACTTACATCACTACAAGAAAACAGGAGGATACTGACGGACAAAATCGTCAGAAGTTCGTCGGAATAGAGACAATTTGACGAATTTCTGACGAAAGTGGTCGTCGGTATCATTTCGTGGAAAAAAAAAAAATTCGTCGGAATTTCGTCAGAGTTTCCGACGACTTTCTGACGAATACCGATAAACCACATTCTGACGAACTTTCGACGACTCTCCGATAACATATTCCGAGAACAGAATTCATCGGAAACACTATATTCCGACGAATTTGGTCGTCAGAATATACTGACGAATCATAGTCGTCGGAACATAGCGACAAGCAGGTTCGTCAGAATATTTCGACGACACAAATTCGTCAGTATATTCTGACGACCTGTACTCGTCGGTATATTCCGACGACTATGATTCGTCAGTATATTCTGACGACCAAATTCGTCGGAATATAGTGTTTCCGATGAATTCTGTTCTCCAGAATATACCATTTTTAAATATGAATAAATTTTGCATTTATAAATATTTTTTTATATTAAAAATTAATATATACACAAAATCTGAAATTTAAAACTAATAAGATTATAGAATTTAAATTCATAGAAACTTAAATAGAAAAAAAAACATTCATCAAGTTTTAAAATTCATAAAAAACTTAGAACCCTAAGGCAACACTACATTATAAAATAAATATATTAATAAAAAAATTATCTTTTCGACCATCTCATTTATTTGCAATCGGAACATGTTGGTTGAAGCTCCCGTAGAATCGCCGTCATCAGAGAGAGGCTGAGAAGATAGAAGAGCTTCTTTTCGAGTTTCCACCAAGTCAACGACGGATCTGATCACGGCGTCCTGAATTTGACTCGTCTTCTTGTTAGTGTGAGCCTCCTTAATAAGTTGAAGACGATCAACGGGATTACCGTCATTTGCTTCAATCTAAAAAACAGTCATTAGCCAAAGAATATATAAAAATATTTATTTAAATAAATATAAAGATAAAAAAAAAGATATTACAAGTTGATCCTCCTTAGAAGACATAGAGCAAGCGCCGAGGTTGTGCACATACATACCTTTCCCGCCACGATCGCTCTTCCGGTTCTTGGAGTTCTTACGAGACGTCGCTGCAGTGTCATCCTTCTCCCAATGGACTATCAACTGCTCCCACACCGTCTCATTGATGTACCGTGGCCTCTTGTTGTTCTGCCATACTGTCTTCCAAGTGTTGATCTGCTTCATATAAGAGTCCATGGCCTTTTCGTTGAATTTCTGACGGACTGTTTCCGTGAGACCGGACTCCCAAGTGAACTCTTGCTACAAAACACACATAATTTAATTAGTAGATATATATATAAAAAAATTTGAAAAATGCTTTAAAAAAAATTGAAGAGTTACCGCAAACTGACGTAACCACAACTCCCGGTCCTCGCGAGGAATCACACTCCACTTCGAATATCCGGTATGGAGCATGGAATACATCATATTTTGATGCTCTTGCTAATGCCATTGCTCGACTTGTCGAACCTTTAAAAAAAATGCATGTTAGAAAGTTAATTAATGGAAAAACACTACAAATAAAATAAAAATACTAACCAAGTTGTATGTCCCGGTCGTGGGTTGGGATGGAGAACCGGGAGATGCTCTCGACCTGGTTGTTGAACCAATTGTTGAGCTGACATGACCCCCGGATCCTCCTGAGCAGCTGGAGCGGAAACATATGGAGCGGGAGCGGGAGCGGGAGCGGGAGCGGGAGCGGGAGCGGGAACATATGCGGGAACCGAGTTTTGTTCGTGAGATGATCCCGATGGACGGGAACTGCTCGCCGAACTACCTCGGCCGCCACGAGGTGCAGAACGACGGGATGCGGAATGGCGTGCTTCCTCGGACCTAAAAAATAAATGTTAATACATCAAAAGATTGTTAAATATATTAAAAAATGATTTTCTATTTAAAATGTTTTAATTTATATATTTAAATCTAAAAATAATTTATATATATATGTATGTATAAAAAAATTATAAATGTTTTAAAAAACTATAAATATAGAAATGATTGTTAAATATATTAAAAATTACTTTTACATCTAAAAATGATATATATATATATATATGTATGTATAAAAAATTATAAATATTTTTAAAAATGTTTATAAATATAGAACAGGTTGTTAAATATATAAAAAATATATATACGTTTTTATCTATATATAAAAATATAAAATCGGTTTTTCTATAAAAAAATATTTATAAAATGTTTATAAATATAGAAAAGGTGTTAAATATATATAAAACTTTTAAAAAACGTTTTATTATATATAATATATTATTGGAAACCCCAAAAACAATTTTAAAAATACAAAAACGTTTTCAATCCAAAAAAAATTAAAACAACAATCCTAACTAATAGATCCTAAACTATCCATTCAATCTTAAAGTTTTCAATCAAACAGCCTTAAATCCTAAGATCTAACTTCCTAAACCCTAAAAAATTGAAATACACAAAGGTCTTATAGAATCTTACATGATTTGTGGAGTGGGGAAGAGATCTGACGGTGGGAAGAGGAATCGCTGGAGATGGTAGCTCGCAAATTGCCGGAGTCGCCGTCAAAGAGAGAGAAATCGGAGAGAGTTTAGAGAGAGAGGCGGAAATGATACTTATACAATCATATTTATATAAGCTTACACTACAAAAAATATTGTTGTGTAAAATCGTGTTATAAAACATTTTTATTGTTAAATCTTTATGCAAATACTATATATATTATCAAAGATTTGAATTTTGCATTTAGAAACTTGTGTTCAACCCCTAAACACTACGTCGTCGGAATTTCGTAGGAAAAACTCGTCAGTAATCCGTCGGAAAATACCGACGACTTTCTGACGGATTTAATATCCGATGAAATTCCGACGACATTACTAATTCCGTCGGAAATCCGTCGGAAGATCAAATTACCCGGGAAAACAAACAGCTTGAAAATTTTCGTGAACCGCCAATTGGTATTATATTTAATGATTCCGACGAAATTCCGATGGATATGTGTCATTTCCGCCTCTCTCTCTAAACTCTCTCCGATTTCTCTCTCTTTGACGGCGACTTCGGCGATTTGCGAGCTCCCATCTCCGGCGATTCCTCTTCCCACTGTCAGATCTCTTCCCCACTCCACAAATCATGTAAGATTCTATAAAACCTTTGTGTATTTCAATTTTTTAGGGTTTAGGAAGTTAGATCTTAGGATTTAAGGTTGTTTGATTGAAAACTTTAAGATTGAATGGATAGTTTAGGATCTATTAGTTAGG
>NC_027749.1:23404223-23409670 GCF_000695525.1 Brassica oleracea var. oleracea | reverse complement strand
ACATTCCGTCGGTATATTCCGACGGAATTCCGACGACTTAGTGTTTAGGGTGTTATTTTCAAGCGGTTTGGTTCTTCCGGCTCTGAATGTACGACAGCATCATGTCCAAACACAGTCAAATTCTCAACGAGTTGAACATTTTCCAAATCTTCAACTGCCTGGGCGTTGCTGGTAGACTCTGGTTGCAATGGTTCATCATCATCAGAAGTTCCATCCACTCGTCCTCTTGGGTTGATTTGCGTTACAGTAACCCATGGATCGTCTCTGTACGTCACCCGAGGGTAACTGATGTAGCACACCTATACATATCAATTATACAAAGTATTAGTTCAATATATAACATTAATTAATTATATTGGTAAAAAATTATGAATATATTGACATACCTGATCAGCTTGCGAACCAAGAATGAAGGGATCATAATATTGAAGTTTCCGCCGCGAATGAACTGATGTAACACCAAACGCATCAATCTTCACTCCTCTATCTGGGGTGGTGTCATACCAATCACAATAGAATACTACACAACGCAATCCAACCATTCCAGGAAATTGGATTTCCAATATTTCTTTTATGTTGCCGTAGTAGACATCGTCACCAGAAGAAGATGAAACACCAGCATCATATGTTGTCTTAGAATGACCTTTCCTTGTGAATGCATATCCTCGCGTACAATATTTTGGATATGATTTGACCACATAGTTTGGTCCCCGCACAAATTCGTGGACCCAATCATCGAACACAAGACCTCTGGCCAAACCATCATTCACCTATAAAAAAAAACATATATGATTGCAAAATTAATTAGTTTATATATATTAAATTTAAACTAATCATTTGCATAGGGTAATATGATATATGACTCACATAACTAAGAAGCCATGCAGTAAATCCGTTATGTCTGAGTTGTTGAAGCTCATCTTCTGTCGCAATCCTGTGAGTCATACGCAACTCTGCCATATAAACACTATATAAAAAGATATTATCAATCTAAAATAAAATTATTGAATATTAATCTAACAATAAATGAATAAATATTTTTACCTCTCATATTGTAGAACATCTTCACAGTTGGTGAGCAAATATGTTGCAAATGAGCGTGCTCAGTCTCTGTAAGTCTCCGCTTCGTGGGTTTTCCACTTAGTCGTCCTATATCCGTGAACATGCTTGGGACAGTAACATGACATGTTGCCCTCTCCCCTCTGTCATCATGCCGAGCAGGTCTTCGGTTTTTTGTATGCACTTCTGATAGAAAATAGTTTTCAGCAAAGATTGCAGTTTATTCATTGATCATCTGGGCGACTATAGATCCTTCCACCTTGCTTAAATTTTTGACCTTCTTCTGCAGATGATGCATATAACGCTCAAAAAGATACATCCATCGGTACTGCACAGGACCACCAAGTTCCAATTCTCTTGCGAGATGAATAGCAAGATGTTCCATTACATCAAAGAATGATGGAGGAAATATCTTCTCGAGGTTGCACATGCTGACTGGTATGTTTGCCTTCAGATTACTAATAACCTCTGCAGTCACTGCTCTGGTGCATAAATCGCAAAAAAAACACTTATACCTGCAATTGCTTCATGAACATTAAGTGGCAATAGTGCGGAAAAAGCAAACAAAAGAAGGCGCTGCATAATTACATGACAATCATGACTCTTCAAGCCAGAAAACTTTCCTTCACTTCTATCAACGTAGTTTCGCAAATTTGATAAATAACCGTCTGGAAATTTCAATCTATCTGTAATCCAATCAAATAACTCTTCTTTTCCAGCACCATCCAGCCGATAAATGGGAAAAGGGGTTGTACCGTTCTCATCAACGTGAAGTTCAAAACGATCACAGATATCGACTAAATCCAACCTTGACTTCAAATTATCCTTCGTTTTAACTTGGATGTTAAGGATTGTGTTCATCAGATTGTCGAAAAATTTCTTCTCGATATGCATGACATCGAAATTATGCCGCAATAGATGATCCTCCCAATATGGCAGATCCCAGAAAATACTCTTTTTATGCCAATTATGCAGCTCTCCAACCACATCGACTCGAATGTTTTCATGTCCACCTACGTCTGGCGTCCTACCTGCACCAATATCCCTCAACTGCTTCCACAATTTTTCCCCACTAACTTCCTCACGTGGACCATCAAACACCTGCTTGTTCTTCGTAAACAAAGTCTTACTTCTACGGTATGGATGATCAGGTGGTAGAAATATTCTGTGACAGTCAAACCAACACGTTTTCCTTTCGTGCTTTAGTTGGAAAGCATCTGTGTCATCTTGACAATATGGACATGATAGCTTCCCATGTGTTGTCCATCCAGATAACATACCATATGCCGGAAAGTCACTTATTGTCCACATAAGTACTGCCCGCATATAAAAGTTTTCTTTGCACGAAACATCGTATGTCTCAAAACCATGCGCCCATAGTTGTTGCAACTCATATATCAGTGGTTGAAAAAACACGTCTAGTGATCTCTTAGGATGTTTTGGCCCAGGGACGAGAATTGAGAGGAACAAAAACTCTCGTCGCATGCACAAGCTCGGCCGTAAGTTGTACGGTGTCACAATAACTGGCCATAGAGAATACTGCCTTCCATGCTTTCCAAATGAGCTGAAACCATCAGTAGATAATCCAAGATAAACATTTCTTCTCTCTTCCGCAAATTCTGGATATATTGACTGGAAATGTTTCCAAGCCTTTGCATCTGAAGGATGTCTAATCTCACCATTTGTGGAATGCTATGCATGCCATCTCATTGCTTTTGCTGTGCACTAACACTAATACAACCTCTGCAATCTTTTCGTCAAAGGCAAATACCACATTCTTTTGAATGGGATCGGAACTCTTCCCCTCGTCTCCTGATAACGAGGTTTCCCACAAAATTTGCATACATTCCGTGTCTCATCCGCTCTCCAGTAGATCATGCAATTGTCAATACATACATCTATCACTTCATACGGTAGTTGAAGACCTGCAACAAGTTTCTGAACCTCGTAGTATGAACCCGGTGCAAGGTTATCCTCAGGTAGAATACCTTTGACAAAATCAGTAATCGCATCCATACATTCTTCAGCAAAATTATAGTCTGTCTTAATACCCATTAATCTAGTTGCAGATGATAAGACTGAATGACCATCTCTACAATTTTGATACAAAGGTTGTTTTCCTGCATCCAACATGTCAAAAAAACTCCTAGACTCGGGGTTTGGTTCTTCCCCTCTATAATGATCATGTACCATCTGCTCAGTACCTACACCATAATCTATATCCGTTCTAGATTCTTCTAACCTAATATCAGGCTGAGGTTCGCTAACAGGCTGAGGTTCGCTAGTACTACCATATTCATAACCAGTTTTCCCATGAAGATACCAAACTTTATAATTACGTGAAAATCCTCTCATATACAAATGAGTCCAAACATCAAATTCTCTTATAATCCTATTATTATTGCAAGTAGAGCAGGGGCATCTTAACATACCGTTTTTTGCATCCGGTTGCTGTTCAACAAGCTTCATGAATTCTCCAATCCCTTGAACGTATTCTTCCGTAAGTAAATTGGTGTTGGGATCCATATGAGGTTTATCCATCCACGAACGATAATAAACTCCTGATGACATGATTTTCTCGAAATTGTTATGATTAGAGAGAGTGAAGAGAGAATGAGGAGTGAATGAGTTGAATGAGGAGATGTTGTATTTATAGAAAATTGCTTACGGCAGTCCGACGATATTCCGACGGAATTCCGACGACCCTAACGGTCATATCCGTTGGAATTACGTCGGTATTTTCCTATCTCAATGGCTATAAAACGGTCATATTTATTTGTCGGCAACAGTCAAAAGGTTCGTCAGAAATTCGTCGGTATATGCCGACGAACTTCCAACGACAGCGACGGTTATATTATTGATTGCAAGGTCGTCGGAAAGTCGTCGGTATATACCGACGAATTTCCGACGAACGTAACAGTTATATATTTAATCGGAATGTCGTCGGAATTGCGTTGGTATATACCGACGCACACTCTTTGGTCGGAAAGTCGTCGGAATATTCCGACGAATTTCCAACGAAGTAGTATTTTTTGGTTTCGTCGGAATGACGTCGGAAAATCGTCAAATTCGTCCCACGACTTTGCTGTCCGTCGGAACGTCCGTCGGAATATAGCGTGTTTTCTTGTAGTGCATGTAAGTCGTCCAAATATTCCCGCCTAAAATTTTTTAAAAAAATTATTTTCTCGCTTAAATAATTTAAACCAGACGACTTACTTGTAAGTCATCTGGGAAGTCTTCTATTTTAGTTTTCCACTAAAGTGTTCTGGACGACTTACAAGTAAGTCGTCTGAATCAAAAATATTTAACCTAATTGGATTTTTTGTCTCCCTATATAAATAAAAATTTACACATTCTCTCTCCTCCTCTCTGATGGCTGCAACAAAAATGTAATGTTCATCACTCTAAAACTCTTCAACCTCTCTCTAATCTCTTTGACG
Source organism: Brassica oleracea var. oleracea (assembly GCF_000695525.1). Taxonomy (NCBI): domain Eukaryota; kingdom Viridiplantae; phylum Streptophyta; class Magnoliopsida; order Brassicales; family Brassicaceae; genus Brassica; species Brassica oleracea. Next base: position 23,405,171 of record NC_027749.1, on the reverse strand, counting down.
TGAAAACACCAAACTTTATTTGAATTTTTCAGTTTTGTCTCATGTCTTTATTACTAATCTATCTTTTTTTGCAGGTTTTTAATCAGATGGTACCCATCTTCCACTCATTTAAAGGTAGATCTATTAATTTTAGATATGTATTTTTGTGTGTTCTATAAAGGTAGATTTATCTAATCTTCCTCTCATTTTTTCTGTTTTTAAGTCATTTGAACGTTTTTGAATATGCAGATTTTTCAGATCTGGATTTGATATGCATGTTTTTCAGATCTGGAAGACTTCTGGGACGACTTACCTGTTAGTCGTCTAAAATATAATGCACTAGACGACTTCCAAAAAGTCTTCCAGACAACTTCCTTTTCAGTCGTCTAGACTTCCTGGAAGTCGTCTGGACTTCCTGGACGTCTTCTGACAAAGTCTTCTTTCATATCAAGTGGAGTCCAAGTTTGTCTTTGTAGAGGAATGATCTATAATAGTTTTGTTTGTGGTCTGTTTTGTGAATTGCATGTCTACTCTTTTAGTTGTGAATTTTTTGTAAAACTTAAATCCTCTGATCGAAGCTCCAAAAGCAAGAAATAGATACTTAAATCTATTCAGAGAATCAAGTTCTATAGCTGTGATAGAACCCGGATTTGCTGCCTTGATTTGCTCCAAATATGAAGGCAGTCGTTCATACCCATCTTCCGCTGATCCTCTCACCATTTCTTGCGCATATAACAATGCTCTGTATGAAGTGGTGTAATCAAGTGTTATGCCAAACATGTTCTTCATTGCATTTTTGATATGCTGCGGATTCAACCCATCAATGATTCCAACACGATCTATGAAAAGTCGACCAATGTACTTCAGAGTACATCGTTTCCGCTGAGTGATTCTCTGGGATGGAACATGTATGAGTTGCCACATACTTAGTTACCCAAAACGTTTTAGTCCCATGTTTCACACTTGCTC
>NC_027749.1:23399501-23403761 GCF_000695525.1 Brassica oleracea var. oleracea | reverse complement strand
ACGACTTACATGTAAGTCGTCGGGCGGATGACTGAATTGTAAGTCGTCTGGGTATGATTAAATATTGAAGTTTTTTTTTCCAATTGCAAAACTAACCTATGACGACTTAATTGTAAGTCGTCTAGTGTTAATAAAATATTGATATTTCAATTTTCACCAGACGACTGAAATGTAAGTCGTCCGGGAAAGTCAAACTTCTGAAATAATCCAGTCAAATGCAAAACTAATCTATGACGACTGAAATATAAGTAGTATAGGTTCTTTGGAGATTTTTTTGTAACCAAACAAAATCAGACGACTTAACTTTCAGTCGTCTCAGAAAACCGATTTCAAAGTCAATTGAAAAAATAACCTCTACGTTGACCAGACGACTTCAAGGTAAGTCGTCTACAGCCAGACGACTTCCCATGTAAGTCGTCTGACGAACAGATCTGGAAAAAAACTAGATTTCATATCTTAAATTGGTGAGATAACTTCCTTAGCACACATAAGGCTTCTCCAAGCACACAGAATCTCAAACGAAAGTGACCCTCCCAGAATCGTTAGCTTCTATGACTTTATTAACCATAAAAAATGTAGAATCAAAATCTTGGGTTTTTTTGGCTCATTGTGGAGAGAAATTGAGAGATATGTTGTGTTTAGTTCACAAGAATGGAAAAATAAGAAGGGTAACTCGATTTTGGGAGCATTAAGAGCTTCAAATTGGTTGTTCATGGTTGTTGGGGTATTGATGACAATGGCAATCTTGTAATTACTTGAAGATGATGAGGATGAGAGAGTAAAATGTCATTTTCGAAAACAAAAAAAAAAACTGATGGCATTTTCGTGAATTATATGAACTTGTGGGGTGAATAGGACAAAACCAATTTCCGAAAAAGGAGAGGTTAGTTTTGTGTTTGAATTTAAGTTGTAGGTCAATTCTGCAAAAAGCCATATAATTATATACGTGTTCTTTATATTAAGATATATTTATTCGAGTCATTCACGAGTTATATATCATATTTTCACATCTCATATATCTATCTAGAATTTCATCAACCCTTGTAATTATGTGTAATCTCTCTGATAGTCTATCAAGAAGCATATCAACTAATATTAACTCAGCTTAACACAGTTTAATTCCTGATATATTTATAAATATATATACATATTCATGTCTTTAAGTTTTGGTTTACAGTTTTTTTCTATGAAAAATACTCAAATTTACAAACTAAACATAATTCATCATAAATTAAACTAAAATTCTAAAATTTTAGATTAATTTTTATTCTAGACATTGGTAGTAGTCATGGCTTATATTCATAAGTTAAAATTAAGAATATTGCAAACAAGTGAACTAAGGCAACATTAAAGAAATTTCGTGAAAAATATATTACATCATTGATCCGTAATTTGGAGGATAATTCGGAACAGGTGACGGCATGAAGAAATTTGGTGAAAAACCACAATTTAGAATATTTGGGGGCTGGTTGGAAGTTTGGTTTTGAAATTGATAATTGTTGGGATTTTGGAAGTTGAAAAGGAAAATTAGAATAGTTTTGGGTGTTGAAAAAATTATTATTAGACCATCCTCAATGGTTTAAACACCCCCTCCACATTCAACACCCTCTTTTTTTCTTTTTAACACTCCACATCATCTTCTCTCTTTTCCACCTCATTTATTCAACACTCACTTCAATCTATACCTCTACAATGGTTTGTTTAAAAAAATTCAACACCTTACCCACAACTCTTAATTCATATTTTTGATTTTTACAATTAACTTAAAAACTTAAATAACATAATTTTTAATAATATTTATTTTGAATTATTATACTTAGCTTAATTTTTAAATAATACCAAAATCTGTATTAATAAAAACAATCAAAATTAAGAACATATTTTTTTAAAGTAAGATATTTACCAAATTTTATTTTCAAAAATACGAAACTTATTAATATTAAAACAACTAAAATTAGGAAACTTTAAATACATACGATACAAACAAATATTATCAAGAAATTTTAAACACACACGATACAAAGCACACAAAAAATATATTAAAACTCTTAAAGCACATACATATTTTTTTTAAAAAAAAATTAACCATGAAACTTTCCAAATTTTGCCCATATGTGTTTGACTAGATCTAATTGCAATTCATGATGTATATTTGAATCACGTAATTCAGATCTAGTACACACATGATTTGCAAATGCTGGTAGCTCCTCAGTAGAAAATGGTTGTGGTGTACTCGAACCACTTGCTTCAGATTGATCACAATCGGTCTAATTCTGAGCATATGTATCTCGTTCATCCTCAACAATCATATTATGCAATATGATACATGACCTCATGATGATAGCAAGATCCGATATCTCCCACATTCGAGCTGGTTCACATAGCACCTCAGTAGAAAATGGTTGTGGTGTACTCGAACCACTTCCTTCGGATTGATCATAATCGGTCCAATTCTGAGTAAATGTATCTCGTTCATCCTTAACAATCTTATTATGCAATATGATACATGACCGCATGATGATAGCAAGATTCGATATCTCCCACATGCGAGCTGGTTCACGAATGATTTTAAACCGAGCCTGTAATACTCCAAATGCGCGCTCGATGTCTTTTTGATACCCTTCTTGATATTTTGCAAATAACTTGTCTGATTCACTTTGAGGAAGTCGGATTGATTTGACGAAAGTTGGACAACAAGGATAGATACCATCAGCTAGATAGTATGCCATGTCATATGGACGTTGATTTACAAGACAATTCACTCTTGGAGTATTACCTTGTTCAACATCATCAAACACCGGCAAACGATCTAGAACATTTATATCGTTTAATGTTCCCGGACATCCAAAAAAGGCATGTCAAATCCATAGATCATGAGATGCAACGGCTTCAAGTATAACCGTGGTAGTTCTCTTATCTCCCCGAGTATACTGACCTTCCCATGCTGTTGGACAATTTTTCCATTCCCAATGCATGCAATCAATACTCCTGATCATCCCTGGAAACCCCCTCATCTCACTGACATGCAAAATTTTTTGCAAGCCATCTTGAGTTGGAGCTCTGAGATACTCTTGCTCATACAACCGTATGATTCCATTACATAAACGGCGCAAGCACTCCAATGCTGTAGTACCTCCTATTTTGATATATTCGTTAATCGCATTGGCAGTAACACCATACGCTAACATTCGCATGACAGTAGTGCATTTTTCTAATGGAGAAATACCTTCCTTATTTGTTGCGTCAACTCATTGGGTGAAATAGTTGTCACTGCTTGATAGGTCTCCAACGATCCGAAGAAAAACATGTTTTCGCATTCGGAATCGCCAACGAAACATTTCTTCATCATATGTAGGTTGATTGGCAAAGTAGTCATCAATCAGCCTTTGATTCGCTGTTACATGATCTCTCTTGAAGTATTTTCTCTTGCTATGAGACGTATGGTCTTCCTCAATTTCGGCGCTCTCTAAACCGGTGTACGATATACCTCTCTTCAAGCTCACACTGTTTTTTTTGTACACTTCGATATCGAAAAGAAATTCTGATGGATCCATTGATATTTTTTGTAAGATTAAATTGTGTTATTGATACATTTATAGGAAAATGAGTTTCCATTTATAAAAAGCTGAGTGGATGAAAATTCTGGACTCCAAGCAAACATTAAATTGGCATAAATAATAGATAACGATTGGATTCTCTTACAAATTCAGAAAGATACGGATTGCATACAAACAAAAATTATTAAAGTGAAAAAGGACACGCATTATTAAAGTCGAAAAAAACAAAAACACATTATTTAAAAAGAAAAATACAAACAAACATTATTAAAGAAGAAAAAAACAAACATGCATTACTAAAAGAGAAAGAAAAAAAAAAGCAAACATACATTATTAAAGAAGAAAAATACAAACACATATTATTAAAAGAAAAATACAAACACACATTATTAATTTCCAAATAGATCGTTGCTCAACTTCTCTAACAGTTGTTTGTTCTTCTCATCGAGATGTTCTTTTTCACTTTGCTTCAAGAACATCTTCATTTTTTTGGTTTCAGTCTTTTCTTTCATCAATCGATTTGCCTCCTCTTGTGTCTTGGCTATTTTGGCCAATCGTTTCAATTCTTGCTCTTTAAATTGTTTGTATTCATTCCACTCTTCGTTGACGGTTTCCAAAGCTGCTCCTTTGCGTTTCTTTTTGCCTTTTTTTATGCCTCTCTCCCCATTGGACGAGCACTTGATCCTACAGAGTTTGATCCTAC
>NC_027749.1:23352109-23393725 GCF_000695525.1 Brassica oleracea var. oleracea | reverse complement strand
AATTCTGAGCATATGTATCTCGTTCATCCTCAACAATCATATTATGCAATATGATACATGACCTCATGATGATAGCAAGATCCGATATCTCCCACATTCGAGCTGGTTCACAAATGATTTTAAACCGAGCCTGTAATACTCCAAATGCGCGCTCGATGTCTTTTTGATACCCTTCTTGATATTTTGCAAATAACTTGTCTGATTCACTTTGAGGAAGTCGGATTGATTTGACGAAAGTTGGACAACAAGGATAGATACCATCAGCTAGATAGTATGCCATGTCATATGGACGTTGATTTACAAGACAATTCACTCTTGGAGTATTACCTTGTTCAACATCATCAAACACCGGCAAACGATCTAGAACATTTATATCGTTTAATGTTCCCGGACATCCAAAAAAGGCATGTCAAATCCATAGATCATGAGATGCAACGGCTTCAAGTATAACCGTGGTAGTTCTCTTATCTCCCCGAGTATACTGACCTTCCCATGCTGTTGGACAATTTTTCCATTCCCAATGCATGCAATCAATACTCCTGATCATCCCTGGAAACCCCCTCATCTCACTGACATGCAAAATTTTTTGCAAGCCATCTTGAGTTGGAGCTCTGAGATACTCTTGCTCATACAACCGTATGATTCCATTACATAAACGGCGCAAGCACTCCAATGCTGTAGTACCTCCTATTTTGATATATTCGTTAATCGCATTGGCAGTAACACCATACGCTAACATTCGCATGACAGTAGTGCATTTTTCTAATGGAGAAATACCTTCCTTATTTTCTGCGTCAACTCGTTGGGTGAAATAGTTGTCACTGCTTGATAGGTCTCCAACGATCCGAAGAAAAACATGTTTTCGCATCCAGAATCGCTGACGAAACATTTGTGCATCAAATGTAGGTTGATTGGCAAAGTAGTCACCAATCAGTCTTTGACTCACTGCTACATGATCTCTCTTGAAGTATTTTCTCTTGCTACGAGACGTATGGTCTTCTTCAATTTTTTTTTGGCGCTCTCTAAACCGGTGTACGATATACCTCTCTTCAAGCTCACACTGTTTTTTGTACACTTCGATATCGAAAGGAAATTCTGATGGATCCACTGATATTTTTTTTGTAAGATGAAATTGTGTTATTGATACATTTACGGGAAAATGAGTTTCCATTTATAAAAAACTAAGTGGATGAAAATTCTGGACTCCAAGCAAACATTAAATTGGCATAAATAATAGATAACGATTGGATTCTCTTACAAATTCAGAAAGATACGGATTGCATACAAACAAAAATTATTAAAGTGAAAAAGGACACGCATTATTAAAGTCGAAAAAACAAAAATACATTATTTAAAAAGAAAAATACAAACAAACATTATTAAAAAGGAAAAAAACAAACATGTAATATTAAAAGAGAAAAAAAACATACATTATTAAAGAAGAAAAATACAAACACACATTATTAAAAGAAAAATACAAACACACATTATTAATTTTTAAATAGATCGTTGCTCAACTTTTCTAACAGCTGTTTGTTCTTGTCATCGAGATGTTCTTTTTCACTTAGCTTCAAGAACATCTTCATTTTTTTGGCTTCAGTCTTTTCTTTCATCAATCGATTTGCCTCCTCTTGTGTCTTGGCTATTTTGTCCAATCGTTCCAATTCTTTCTCTTTGAATTGTTTGTATTCATTCCACTCTTCGTTGACGGTTTCCAAAGCTGCGCCTTTGTTTTTCTTTTTGCCTTTTTTTTATGCCTCTCTCCCCATTGGACGAGCACTTGATCCTACGGAGTTTGAATCACTGGCATCACTCTCTCGGGATCTCTTAGATCCACTACTTGTAGAGCCAGTATTTCCTCCTACTTGACTACTATAGCGCAGTTGATCACGAACAAGAAGCTACTCCGACATTAAATTGAAATGTTCTTTCTTACCACTTGAATATAATTCGATCGCTTTTGCCATTACATCATTCTCCGACCATCCACTTTGTTGAATACGCCTAGCGTTATCGTAAGCGCCAGTCAATTTGCTTAACTTTTTATTCATATAGTTGAAATGATTTCTGCATGAAGCTCCATCACGGGGAGGATCAAATGAGCAATGCTCATTACAGTACTCAGAAATTTTACTCCAGTATGCTTCGCTTTTCTGGTTCCTGCCAACCATACTGTCTGTTTCATATTTAATCCATCCACTAAGTAGCACCAAATTTTGATCGGTTGTCCACTTAGGGCTTTTGCGGCGAGCTTGAGCTGATTCATTTGCATTTGCGTCAGAAATGGGTTCGCTAGCACCGCTCATGCCACCAAGAGCTATTTGGGTAGAAAATTCAGGAAATTCAGTTGCTCTCGGAACATTTTCATTACCCGTTGGAGTAGAAGAAAGAGGAGGTGTTTGAGAAATATATTACATCATTGATCCGTAATTAGGAGGATAATTCGGAACAGGTGATGGCATGAAGAAATTTGGTGAAAAACCATAATTTGGTATATTTGGGGGCTGGTTGAAAGTTTGGTTTTGAAATTGATAATTGTTGGGATTTTGGAAGTTGAAAAGGAAAATTAGAAGAGTTTTGGGTGTTGAAAAGATTATTATTAGACCATCCACAATGGTTTAAACACCCCCTCCACATTCAACACCCTCTTTTTTTCTTTTTAACACTCCAGATCATCTTCTCTCTTTTCCACCTCATTTATTCAACACCCACTTCAATCTATACCTCTACAATGGTTTGTTTAAAAAAATTCAACACCCTACCCACAACTCTTAATTCATATTTTTGATTTTTACAATTAACTTAAAAACTTAAATAACATAATTTTTAATAATATTTATTTTGAATTATTATACTTAGCTTAATTTTTAAATAATACCAAAATCTGTATTAATAAAAACAATCAAAATTAAGAACATATTTTTTTAAAGTAAGATATTTACCAAATTTTATTTTCAAAAATACGAAACTTATTAATATTAAAACAACTAAAACTAGGAAACTTTAAATACATACAATACAAACAAATATTATTAAGAAATTTTAAACACACACGATACATATAAAACAATCAAAATTAAGAACATATTTATTTTTGAAGTAAGATATTTACCAAATTTTATTTTCAAAAATGCGAAACTTATTATTATTAAAACAACTAAAATTAGGAAACTTTAAATACACACGATACAAACACATATTATTAAGAAATTTTAAACACAACCGATACAAAGCACACACAAAATAAAAATACATTAAAACTCTTAAAGCACATACATATTTTTTTTTAAAAAAATTAACCATGAAACTTTCCAAATTTTGCCCATATGTGTTTGACTAGATCTGATTGCAATTCATGATGTATATTTGAATCACGTAATTCAGATCTAGTACACACATGATTTGCAAATGCTGGTAGCACCTCAGTAGAAAATGGTTGTGGTGTACTCGAACCACTTCCTTCGGATTGATCATAATCGGTCCAATTCTGAGTAAATGTATCTCGTTCATCCTTAACAATCTTATTATGCAATATGATACATGACCGCATGATGATAGCAAGATTCGATATCTCCCACATGCGAGCTGGTTCACGAATGATTTTAAACCGAGCCTGTAATACTCCAAATGCGCGCTCGATGTCCTTCCGATACCCTTCTTGATATTTTGCAAATAAGTTGTCTGATTCACTTTGAGGAAGTCGGATTGATTTGACGAAAGTTGGATAAGAAGGATAGATACCATCAGCTAGATAGTATGCCATGTCCAATGTTCGAAACTACGCTAGGCGTGAGTCGGACGGCTGGTCCAAGCCTAGCAAGTTAACATAAAATCGGGGAGTAATCGGAAATTAATCGGCGCCTAGTTTTAAGTGATTTTTCAATATTTTCTAAAACATGTATAATATTAATCAACTTACATAATAAAGGCGACATTGTCTTGTAGTCTGGTGGAAAGTTAGTTGTTTTATTAGCATTATTTCACGTCTTCGAGTCTCTAGAAGCGTGTTTTTAATCTTTTTTTTAATAATAGTAAAACTGTAATTAAACCTTTTTCTTCCTTTATTGTCGCTTGGAGTTTCTGCGACTTTCACCATAGCCATTAATTTAAATCTATCACCATTCACTCAAATCTTGCGTTTTTCTTATTCTTTTTTTCATCAAACTCGTAGATCTCGTATGTACAATTCGATTTAGGCATTTAAAACCTGAAAAATGAACTTTTTTGTGAACCCGATTTCTTGACCGATTTTCATGAAAGCGCCACGTCTGGCCTCCGCCGAACGCCTCGACGCTGCGTAATCGCTCTCCGCGCCCGCGTTTTCGAACATGGGCCATGTCATATGGACGTTGGTTTACAAAAAATTTCACTCTTGGAGTATTACCTTGTTCAACATCATCAAACACCGGCAAACGATCTAGAACATTTATATCGTTTAATGTTCCCGGACATCCAAAAAAGGCATGTCAAATCCATAGATCATGAGATGCAACGGCTTCAAGTATAACCGTGGTAGTTCTCTTATCTCCCCGAGTATACTGACCTTCCCATGCTGTTGGACAATTTTTCCATTCCCAATGCATGCAATCAATACTCCCGATCATCCCTGGAAACCCCCTCATCTCACTGACATGCAAATTTTTTTGCAAGTCATCTTGAGTTGGAGCTCTGAGATACTCTTGCTCATACAACCGTATGATTCCTTTATAGAAACGACGCAAGCACTCCAATGCGGTAGTACCTCCTATTTTGATATATTCGTCAATCGCATCGGCAGCAACACCATACGCTAACATTCGCATGACAGTAGTGCATTTTGCTAATGGAGAAATACCTTCCTTATTTGGTGCGTCAACTCGTTGGGTGAAATAGTTGTCACTACTTGATAGGTCTCCAACAATATAAGTTACATTTTGTCTCATTCTCCCCCACAATTCACGTTACTCTTCTTTTTTTTTTTTAACAAATTATTTTTCTTACCAATATAAATATATTACATGCACCATTATAATTATTTACAAACTTAAATGTATATAAAATAATTTATTAGCCATTCTCATAAAATTTTGATCCACAAAATACAAAATAAAACATTTGTATAGATGCGGATCATATTCTAAAAATGGTGATAATACAATTGACGGTTTACAAGATAAAATAACATTAAAAAAATATAAACAATAAAATTATTATGCTTATAAATGTTATTAAATAATTATTTAAAAATACATATTATCACTTAGAAAAAATAAATATTTATTTACAAAAATAAAAGCAAACATATGCAAGGTGGTTTAAATGTACACAAATTTAAACCCATTTATAAATTTTTTTTTGATGAAATGTTAAATTCATAAATCAGTCAAAAAAGAATATGTACATTTTTTTTTTTTTGACAGCAAGACATTCACAGACTCATATTGACTCTGTAAACCAAATTGGCAACTCCGCATCCATATGAACGACGAAAGATGGTTGTTTCCTAGCACTACGTGCCAAGCTATCCGCCATTTGGTTCTCCGTTCGGGGAACATGGATGATGTCTGAGTTGAAGAAGCTTCTTCGTAAAAGCTTGATATCTTCCAGAAAAAAATATGAGTTTGTGAATGTCTTGATATCCGCCATTTTTTCTTGATATCTTCTTCGTAAAAGAATATGTACATAAAGGCCAGTTTTTGTTTTCTCTTGTCTAATAGCAATATAACCGAAAAGAATCAAAAGATGATCGCACCCCGGGTGGAGAACCAACATTGCATAAGACAATTTATAATTTCTTATCAGTTACATCAAATTTATATTTTCATTTTATTTTCAACTTTAATTTGTATATGTTCCAAATTTCATAGAATTTTAACAATCATTTTATTTTCTTACAAATATTATAGCTAATGTTTCATTTATAAATAGCATGTTAATTCACAATTGTCTATTTTCGTATTTTTTATTTAAAAAATTTGTTAGCTATACATCTTAGACATGGATCTTATTATATAAATGTTAGATTTTTTTATATAATACCTAATATTGGTGATACATTTTACGCTAAAATGCTAAAATAAAAAATCAAGTACAAATATAACATTTACATTTACAAATATGACTACATTAACAAATATATCATTAAATACAAATACAAATTAAATACTTGCGTGATAGCGCGGGTCAAGGTCTAGTGCATTATTAAAAGAGAAACAAAAACATACATTATTAAAGAAGAAAAATACCAACACACAAATACAAACAAACATTACTAAAGATGAAAAAACAAACACGCATTATTAAAAGAAAAAAAACATACATTATTAAAGAAGAAAAATACAAACCCACATTATTAAAAGAAAAATACAAACACACATTATTAATTTCCAAATAGATCGTTGCTGAACTTCTCTAACAGCTGTTTGTTCTTGTCATCGAGATGTTCTTTTTCACTTAGCTTCAAGAACATCTTCATTTTTTTGGCTTCAGTCTTTTCTTTCATCAATCGATTTGCCTCCTCTTGTGTCTTGGCTATTTTGTCCAATCGTTCCAATTCTTTCTCTTTGAATTGTTTGTATTCATTCCACTCTTCATTGACGGTTTCCAAAGCTGCGCCTTTGCTTTTCTTTTTGCCTTTTTTTTTGCTGTCTCTATCCCCATTGGACGAGCACTTGATCCTGCAGAGTTTGATCCTACGGAATTTGAATCATTGGCATCACTCTCTCGGGATCTCTTAGATCCACTACTTGTAGAGCCAATATTTCCTCCTACTTGACTACTATAGCTTGGTTGATCACGAACAGCAAGCCACTCCGACATTAAATTGAAATGTTCATTCTTACCACTTGAATATAATTTGTGCGCTTTTGTCATTACATCATTCTCCGACCATCCACTTTGTTGCATACGCCTAGCGTTATTGTAAGTGCCACTCCATTTGCTTAACTTTTTATTCAAATAGTTGAAATGATTTCTGCATGAAGCTCTATCACGGGGAGGATCAAATGAGCAATGCTCATTACAGTACTCAGAAATTTTACTCCAGTATGCTTCGCTTTTCTGGTTCCTGCCAACAATACTGTCTGTTCCATATTTAATCCATCCACTAAGTAGCACCAAATTTTGATTGGTTGTCCACTTAGGGATTTTGCGGCGAGCTTGAGCTGGTTCATTTGCATTTGCGTCAGAAATGGGTTCGCTAGCACCGCTCATGCCACCAAGACCTATTTGGTTATAAAATTCGGGAAATTCAGTTGCTCTCAGAACATTTTCATCACTCGTTGGAGTAGAAGAAAGAGGAGGTGTTTGAGAAAAATATTGCATCAATGATCCGTAATTTGGAGGATAATTCGGAACAGGTGATGACATGAAGTAATTTGGTGAAAAACCATAATTTGGTATATTTGGAGGCTGGTTGGAAGTTTGGTTTTGAAATTGATAATTGTTGGGATTTTGGAAGTTAATAGCAAAATTAGAAAAGTTTTGGGTGTTGAAAGGATTATTATTGAGATTCATTTAACAAAAAAAAAAAAGTTTAAAACACTAAAATAGTTGATTGTAGTGAAAAATGATGCTTTTTTCTGTATCCAAACGAAATGAGAGTAGTCTCTATTTATAGATAAAAAAGATCTTGAATTTTGAGATAATTGTTATTTTTGTAAAAATAGTTTTATTATAAAATAAATGGGTTTGAATTATTGGGTGAGGATAAAATAAAAAGAAATATGCACAGCCAATCAGAAGACAGCATTTAAATCTTAAAAAAAAAAGCGTGTCATCCCGCGCGCGTGGGTGCACGCGCCCAACAGTTTCAGCCACTCACGTTGCGACACGTGGCTCTCCGGACCCAAAATTTTTTTTTTCGAACAGCTGAATCTTTCCAATGCCTGTTGAATACACGTAGATTTACCTAAAAATTCAACACCCTTACTGCATGCTATTCAACTGTTGAAAGTGCGATTCAGCACCTTCATTGCTAATGGTCTAATTACTCGCCATTTCCTCATTTAGCACTATATTTTTGTTATTATTATTTCAAAACTCATCATAATTTGCTTTAGAAAATCACATTCATTTAACCTATTTTAATCATTTGATCCTTATAATGTATCTATTGATCCCATATTCCACCTGCCAATTTACCAACTCTACATTAAAAAGTTGTTTATCCAATGAAAACAAATAATCCACTCATAAATCAACAAATATATAAAATAATTTTGCTAATACATTGATTCTCCTCAACGATTTGTGTCGGCTGTTACAATCTAAAACAAAGCGAGGCCCAACATATGGATAAAATAAATAAATTCCAATTTTAAACAAAAATATAGAGAGGAAAATTAAAATAGACATTTATTAATATGGACACAAGGCTGTTCGTTAGCTTTCCTTCCGTTAGCGTCCACAAGGCAAGTTCGCGGCCAAGTCTTTTGTTTTGGTCACTTTCACCAACCCTTGCGTCCGACACATCTACCTTATTTATTTCACTTTAATTAATTTCTTCTATTTCAAATTTTATTTTTCATTATTTATTACTCAACATCCATAGATCAATTGGGACAAGGAGTTGACCTATCAGAAAGCTCAATTCTCTTCCATTTTTATTGTTTTATGAATAAATATTCTTCCCTCATGTCATATATATCTAATTGTTTATGAATAGTGCCTTTTTCCTCATGTCATATATCACTTGATGAAGTTAAGAAAATGTGTTTTTTTGTTAGTGAAGTTATTGCGCAGTCACCAACTGGTTGTTAAGGCCCTTTAATCCCTCAGTTAAGCAATTGAGCAGACACACTTCCTCAAAGAACACTTCTGACAAATCAAATTCTCCAGGTTTACCTTCACACAAAAAAATAATTATAAAAATTCTACCTATAGGGATGGTTGTGTAATTTAACATTTTAATATTTAATACTATCTATTACTCCCCCGGATACGAACGTACGATGTTCTATCTTTTTATTTTGTATATAAATGTACGATGTTTTGAGATATAATTAATGTATTTATTTTTAAATTTAAACATAAATTAAAAAGTAAAATTACGAGTGGTGAAACTTTATTGATATAACTAAAAAGTAACAATTAAAATAGTGTATTTATTGTTTCTTAATATGTGTATAAAACCTTAAACATCGTACATTTAAATCTAGAGGGATTATTGTTTTATTGACTGGTTGACATATTCTCCGTTTTGTATTTATCAATTAGTATTATGCAAAAGAAGAAACAGAAAATCCTGAAAATGGAGTTAAGTAATTCCCTCCTTTGCACGTCACTTCATGAGAAATGTGTGCCCTGTGTATTACGCGGACAAAACACGTATAACTAAACAGTATAATATACGCCTAAAATGTTTATTGAATACAAAGTTTTATAGAGTTTGTCATTATGAAAACCTTAAAATTTATGTACCATAGATTAGTTATGAAGTATCATGCCACGTAACACATGTTTCATGCTCGCTTATAAACAGGGATTTGCAATTATGTACTAAACAAAAACATATGTTGTTGGTTCACACTACTAACCTATGATTTTACCAGCACAACCACAACTAATCTGAGATGCTCTAGTTAAGTAATCAATTAAGCTTTGGTGGAACAAATATAATAGTAAAACTATTCAACGGTTGCTTGAATTTATGTCCAAGCTATTAAACTTCTAAAAAAAAAAAAACAGGATACAAATTCAACTCTTTTCTTCTTCATTTTTAAAAAAGGTTTTCATTATTTGTTTATTCTATTTGTTTGAATACATATAAGCACCAAGTCAAGTCAATGACCACACAGTATTTATTTCTATTCAATAATATTAGTTTGTAATATAAATGAGTATATAAGTAGCATTTGTAAAAATATTCTCTATTATCTATAATAATCCAAACAGAAAATAAAATAATGAATTTTCTGCTCACGCGTAGTATTCTCTAAATGGTTAGCAAAGAAAAAACCCAAAATAAATGAGAAGCTTCGGTTGGAGTAAAATTCAATAAAGAATTACTGGTAGAGATTGTCAAATTTTCTCCATATATTATTATGGTATTGGTTAATATTTGTTAAATAGATTTTATTAATTTTAAAATCTTGAGTTTGTTGTCTATGTTCCAATGATAAGATGGGTTGGTTCTGCTCTTTGCGAGTGAGCAAAAAAAAGTATTTTTATTTTAAAATAGAAGAATATTTGTTTATAATAATTGCAATTATTAATCTATCTCTTGGGATTGGGTGTCTTCTTCTTCTTCTTCTCTCTTTTTGTCTTCCACTGTTCGAAGTTCTTCTCTTTTCCTGTGTGTTCCCTGATTCAGCCGCATCCACAATCTCTCTCTTTTGTAGGGTTCTCTCTCAGGTTTTGTTTTTTTTATTATAATATTCGATTGTTCTTGGTTTCTCGATTGAAAGCTATGATTGATCTGTACTTTCTTTTTTAAAAATTTCCTTTTTGAAAAGAAAACTATCATCTTCTCCGTGTTACCACCGTTTATGAAAGTATGAAATCATCAGAAAATAAACACTTTACACATCGATCTTTCCTGATTTCATCATCTTCTGCTGCTTAATCATTTTACTTTTTTTTTTTCTTGCGTCACTGAAATTGAAGCGGAAAACTTTATTCCGTATAAAAGATTATTAGGGTTTTAATTTCTTTATTTTTCATCTGTGATTGCGGCGTGAGAATACGATGTGTTAACCTCCTCTCAAAGATTGTTCCTTTTTTATAATCAAGAATCAAACTCACACGTCTCTCTCTCTCTCTCATTCTCTTACAGGGAAACTCGTTTTCAGACAAAACATCAAAAAACCGTATGATACTTACTGTAATAACAGCATTTTGATTACAAAAAAAAAAAAAAACAAAATCACATGGCAGTTTATTACCCAACTAGTACTGTCGGCATGCAATCTCTCTACCAAGAACCCATCTACCTCAACGAACAAGCTTCCTCTTCCTCCGCCGGCGCCGGAGCAAACTGTCTCGAAATCCCAAACTCCGTACCAAACGAGATGGTTTTCATCCCACCAACGAGCGACACATCTCTCAACGGAAACGTAACGGTCTCAAGCAACGATCTAAGCTTCCATGGCGGTGGACTCTCCTTAAGCCTCGGTAACCAGATCCAATACCATTACCAGAACCTCTCGAACCAGTTGAGTTACAATGAAGAGAATGGGAAGAGTCATCATCATCAACATCATCATCAAGTTCCTTCCTTTGGATTCTACAACAATGGGTTTGTAAGCAGCGTTCTAAGATCTCGTTACCTTAAACCAACACAACAGTTGCTAGATGAAGTTGTTAGCGTCAAGAAGACCAAGAACAACGAGAAAGGTCAAGACTTTACTAACGGGTCTAAACCTAATGATACCAACAACACAGAGAACAACGAGGAGTTATCTCCTTCAGAACGTCAAGAGCTTCAGAGCAAGAAGAACAAGCTCTTAACGATGGTCGACGAGGTAGACAAAAGGTACAACCAATACTACCATCAAATGGAAGCTTTGGCTTCGTCTATCGAGATGGGAGCTGGTGTTGGAGCAGCTAAGCCTTACACATCGGTGGCACTGAACAGAATCTCTCGCCATTTTCGGTGTTTGAGGGATGCGATAAAGGAGCAGGTTCTGGTGATTAGAGGGAAGCTTGGGGAGAAAGAGACGGCTGAAGAGCAAGGAGAGAGGATACCGAGATTGAGGTATTTAGATCAGAGGTTGAGACAACAGAGAGCTTTGCATCAACAGCTTGGTATGGTTAGACCTACTTGGAGACCACAAAGAGGCTTGCCTGAAAACTCTGTCTCTATACTCCGTGCTTGGCTCTTTGAGCACTTCCTTCACCCGTAAGTTTTGATTTTTTTTTTCAAAGCCGGATAATTATGATATTACAAACTATGATAGATATTATAAACGATTCTATAGTAAATGTTGATTGAGAGACCATTTTTGTCCATATTCTTTGCTTAGATATCCTAAGGAGTCAGAGAAGATCATGCTTGCAAAGCAGACAGGACTATCTAAAAACCAGGTAAGACAAGAAAACAGAGATCTCACTTTTGCTGTTGGTCTTTGTTTGAGTGGCTCTCTGGTTCTTGATTAGGTTGCAAACTGGTTTATTAACGCGAGAGTTCGGCTATGGAAACCGATGATTGAAGAGATGTATAAAGAAGAGTTTGGAGATTCATCAGAGTTACTCTCAAACTCTAATCAAGGCAGCAGCAGCAGCAACAAGAAGAACAGAATGAATGAAACATCTCAGCTCAAACACGAAGACACTTCTTCTTCGCAACAACAAAATCATGGAAACAACAACATTCCATATACATCTGATGCAGAAGAAAACCTTATCTTTGCAGATCCCAAACCAGACAGCTTGATGAACTATAACGGGTTTGGTGTGGTTGATTACAATGGCTACACTGGACTTGGTAACCAGCAAGATGGCAGATTCTCTAATCCCCATCAGTTACATGATTTTGTTGTCTGAAAAAAGTTTTTGAGCTTTCATAAGCTCAGGAAAACTGGCAATGCCAGTGATTGGATTCTTGAAGCGCAAGTAAAAGACGCTTCTATAGATAGGGGTGGTATATCTGTAATGTTTGTGATTAGATTTTGTGAAACCTGTAGATAGTCTTTTATATTTGTATATGGAAACTGAGCCTTGTATACACTTGGTAAGCCAGTATTGTAATGTTTTTATTTGTGTATAAACAAAATACTTTTCAAGCGTGAACATACACATGTTTATTTGGTTCTCATCTCCTGTTCATGTGGGAAGGTTTCAGTTGTAAACATGGAGATCATCTGCATCAAAGAAACATCACATGCTCTTGCAGGCCATGGAGATTACAGAACTTCATAGAGAAGCCCTGTAACCTCTCTACAATGATAACTTCTGTTTACACTGAAAGCTTAATATCTATATTTTTACTAGATAACCCACTTGATGTTTCATCAAAGCTGAGATGTCTGGTTAAGTCCCTGAAACGAGTATTATCTATTAATATGGGACCCTTTAGTAAAAACATGATCAGCATTTAACAATGTATGGATCTTTACCTCTATGCTTGATGAAGAACGGTTGTAACGATGTCTAGACCAAAACCTTTTCTTCGATACAGAGTCTTTGGACGAGGGTTTATTCCATTTGGAGCTGATGGAACGCCATTTCAAGAATGACTTAGACGGGGCTTTGCTACTGCAACTAGGTTCCATCTTCTGGAGCATTGCACTCACTATCCACCACCACACGGTGTTTACATCTTTTGTAATGCTTTGACAAGGAGAATCTGCTGCTGCCACCACTACGCTGCTAGAACCACCAAAGTGTTGGCTATCAAAGGACCATCTCTCCCTTTGAGAAAAGGCCACGGGCTCAGAGAAAGTGTTAAAGGACCAGTCACCCTCAGAAGAAGGATAATGGGAGCCAGTGGCTAAAGGTTGAATGCAGAAAGGATGAATCTGCAGCACAGATAAGAGTAACATAAGACGCAGCAAGAAGACAATAAGAAAATCTTAATTCGTTACAACATATATCTAGTCAAAATCAAATACAAGACAGAAATAATGAAAACCAGCAAGCTTTTTAGTTATACTTAATAAAGAATACAACCCAAAGAAGAATGCTTTTCCATCTTTGATATTCATGTTGATGAACCGAAAGATTGACAAGACAAAAAGCTATAACATAACCACATAAGCCTCCAAAGTTGTTGTCTAAACGACTCACCTGAAGAAGGTGTGACCATCAAATTTGAGATCAATTCCACTACTATTACAAGGAGGAGGAAGCTTTCTGTCTTTCACAGCTACACAACAAACTGAACCCATAATCTCTCTCTCTCTCACCAAAAACTATTCCTTTTATCAGATGGATTCCAACACTCACGTCCTTAACCAGAAACCCTAGATTCTAGATTCTCACAATCAAAGATCAAACCTTTTAATTCATATACGAATAAAAATCCAAACTTTATATATTCCGGTGAACTGTAGATTCAATACACGATCGGTGCGTCGTCTCTGCGACAGGGGAGGAAGAACACACGTACGGGGAATCTTGCCACGCTCCTCACCTTTTTCCTCTTTCTATTTTGCTCTGTGGTAAAGCTTTTCTCTATTTTCCTAATCAAAATAATCTACTGATACAACATCTATATTATTAAAACTGAATTAATTTTTGATATTGTTTATAAATATGGATAATGAGACCTATTTGAAAATATGAACAGCAGATTAAGTATTTCATTTTATTTACACATTTATCCATTGCAATTATAATAAATTAAATACTTCATTTTGTATTACTTTTTATTTACATATTTTGCCACTATATTTAAAATTAATTAATTATGATAGTTGTTGTTTCTTTGTGGTGAAAATAAAAACACAACCTGACATAGTATATATTATATAAAAAAATCAAATATAATATTACTTAATTTAGTTTAGTCAAATATAAAAATTTCGAGAGTTCAATTTTGTTTCTTTGTGGTGAAAATAAAAACACAAACTGACATATATAGTATATATTATATATAACAATTTTTAAATATAGTATTACCTATTTTGTTTAGTAAAATATAAAAAACCTAGAGAGTTCAATTTTCAAGAAAACAAAATATCATAAAATTAATAATAAATCATAGAAAACTAATGCAAAAGATTAAAAAATTTAGTATGTTGTTCATTTTAAAATAAATTAACAAAAAAACAACATGCTAATATACGAATAGTACAATTACATCAAATTGCATCAAGTTATAAACTTTTTAATATAATATTATGTAAAAATAAAAAATATATTATCAGACATCTATATTATAAAATAATATATTTTACTCTATATGTACATTACAAAACATAAAAAATATACATGAGATTTTTTATAAAACCATCGGTTTATGAATTTACATTGAACACAAGTTAAATCAAACACATGCGCGGAGGCGCGGATCAAGTTCTAGTACTTCATTATGATCATTATGAATGAAATAAACATTAGACTTAGAATAAAATATCGGTTGTAAGATTAATGGTGAATGCCAAACTTGTGGAAAAGGAATATAATCTATCAATCATGTGTAACTGGTGACCAAAGAATGAAAGGGAATAATGCATTCCTTACTATTCCTAATTTTTTTTACCATTTACAAGGAATTGTTTTTCCTTTGCATTCCTTCTCATTCCTTTTATTTTAGATGAACATATAACAAATTTGTTCCTCACTAAAATTGATAAAGAATCATTTTTCTTTTCATTCTTCTAATATCATTTCTCTGTATTTTTTCTTTACTCATTTCTAATGTTTCTTTAATGATCACCAGTTATACCCATAGATCAATGATCTTCAAATGTACGGTGGCATGCTAAATATGGTCATTGGCTGGCATAGAAATACCACATCAGCTAAATGATAGCATGGAAAACTTGCCTTGCCTACATAATATAATTAGTCAGAATGTCAAATCTCTAGAAACACAAAGATTATAAGAACAATTTTTCTTATTAGCTTTCAAAATTACTCAAAACTAAAGCTATCTATGTTTCTTTTAGATATTTTCAATCTTATGGAACACATCTCTATTAGATCTTTATTTATATGAAAAACAAACTTAATCTAATAGAAAACTTCATTTTTCCTACTATTATTTTCATTATTGTGTTTATCTCTTAACATATTAAAAATCTAATAATATGTTAAGTTTCCACAAGCTTGAAATTATCCAAAAATGACCATCTTAATTCCAATTTGAATTTGGGAGATCAATTTCTTGAACTCCAATTAAGCTCCTTGCGTGCTTAAACTTAATCACCAAGTAATCATCTTTCTTCACACCATTGTGTGCGTATCCATCCATTGGAGTCACATCTTTCTCAAGGTTAGATTGGATGCTCTTCTCGCTTTCGTACCGCCTCTTCTTAGAATTGGTCCAATTCTTGTAGAACCATCTCCTAACCTCTTCACTTAAGTTGCGATGAGACTTGCGGCTGAAGCTCACTACAACGAGAACTCTGGTCACGTCCACCATCTTGCGTATGTGAGCTCTAGTGAGGATATCATCCTTCTGCTCAACACCCAGTGCATTTATCTCTGGTTCGTCTTCGGCCTTTGAAATCTTTAACCTTGACTCCATTGGTACGTGCGTTGTGTTACACACTTCCATCTTTGTGTCACATACCCATGTATGTATAACACCTACATGAGTTGTGTTACACACTTCCATCCTTGTGTCACATACCCCTGTATGTTTAACACCAGCCGATCTATCCACAAGCTCACATGTCTTGTTTCTTGTGATAGAATCTACCTCGGCTGCCATAGCTTCAACTCCACTTTCTTCACAAAGTAGATTGAAACCAGATGAGGAAAAATCTCATCCTCTATCGGTGTGAAACTTTTTGAACCGATAGACTGCCTCACGGTTACTTGCTGGTGTTAGTGAATTGATTGGTCCACAAAAATCTCCATGCAGTAACTCTTTCATCCTCATCAACTAAACCTGGTAGTTTGTCGATGACAGCATTGGACAGTGGATGGATGCGGATCCAAAGTCCTTTGTACGAGGCACAAAGCTAGTCACGTCGGCCATCTTGCTTTCATGATCTTTCCTCCTGTATCGAAGCTTCAACTTAAGCTTAGATCGAGTCTCCAACCAGAGGCTCTGATACTAATTCCAATCTCTAGGATCTCTAGAAACACAAAGAATTATAAGAACAATTTTTATTATTAGCTTTAGAAACTACTCAAAACTAAAACACTTCAATGTTTCTCTTAGATCTCTTCAATCTTATGGAACACCTTTCCATTAGATCTCTATTTTTATGAAAGAAAATTCCCTTTAACATGTGGGATATGGAAAACACAAACCTAATCTAATTGAAAACTTCATTTTTCATATTCTAGATTTCTTTATTGTGTTTATCTCTTAACATATTAAACATCTAATAATATGTTAAGTTTCCACAAGCTTGAAATTATCCAACATAATGCAAGTGATTCGCGTGACACCTTTCCTCTGTTTCTAGGATGGCATATCTGAAAAATGCGGAACAAGCTGCTTTTCGAGAACAAGAGGGATCATATTGTTCACGTTATCAATGCAGCTTTCATGGACCTAGATATGTGTACAGAAGCATTTGCCTTTACTGATGCACCTCATCAGTCACATTATACCTCTTCACCGAATACAATTCAAGCTATCTTCCCGCAAGAAACTGAACTTTATTGTGTTGCAGATGCCTCTTGGAAAGCATCTACGAAGAAGATAGGAATTGGGTGGTCCTTGCATAGCAAAAAAGGCACTCTAAAGATTCAAGGAAGCGTTGCACTTACACCAACAAACTCAGAATTGGAAGCTGAAGCAATTGCTATGAAGTCAGCTGTTCAACAACTTAACAGACTTGCATACACCAACGTTCTCATGCTAGGAGATTGCGCAGAGCTATTCAGATGCATAGATTGAATAGAACAGAGACAATGAAATGCACATGAGATTAATGAAGCAAGGACTATAATACAATACATCATTGCTTCATCCAAACAAACAATTTCACTTTTAAACATGTTCCTAGATCTCTTACATGTAATGTTGATCAGGTAGCAAAACAAGCCAGGATTACAAATCAGAACTATTTAATATCATGGTACTTTTAACTATTGTAATTTCCAAGTTTCCAATAATACAAAGTTGACAAAAAAATAGACTTGAATAAAATATTTTAAATATTGTAAAAAGACCACATCAAAATTAAATGGGGGTATATTCAACCTAAAATTATAATTAATTTAATATTTAAATAAATTTTACCTAATTTTAGTTGGATTGAAAATTTATTTTGTTTTTTCTTAAGTCACTCTAGAAGCTCATTTAAATTATGATATATAAATTTTATTCTTAAATACAAAAAAACATCAAAATATTCTTTAAAAATCCCAAAATTTAACAATATTTTCAAAACAGTAAATATCAAATTTAATAACAGTAGTTTTTTGTTAAAATTTTTATGTCCACCTAATATTAATACAATGAAATTTGGATAAATATACTCTCTCTCCCTCTCTCTGTTTCAATATATAAGTAGTTTTTAAGAATTATTTTTTGTTTTACAATATAAATTGTTTCCAAAATCTAATAAAAAAAAATAAACATAAAATTAAAAGCAAAATTGGAAATATGATTTGCATTGGTCATTTTTTAAATTAATTGTTAAATATAAAAAGATGTATTTTCTTAATAATTGTGCTATTATCCAAAACTACTTATAATTTGAAAGAGAGAGAGAGTATTTAGTAGTGTAACAGTCTTTAAATTTCATAACTAATTAATGGTAAAAATCATGGATTAGGGAGAGATTGGTAGCTTATGCCTAGTAGTGCCTAGTAGTGCGCTCAACGTGTTACTGTTTCTTCATTACCTGCAAATGCCAATTAATTTTTGTTTGGAAGCCGAAATGTTTTGTTAACAAATAAATACTCGCTTTTAGATCGAAAATAAATAAATAAAGTTTTAAATGGCAGTGCTACTTCCACAACTTCTTTACTCTCATCTCAAGTAATGGATTTGTTCAGCCACCCTCATCAGTTCAGACAATTAATTAATGAGAATTAAATATCCTTATCAGCGTATTGACAAAAAAAAATATCATTATCAATGTATAAATGCCAAAACTTGTCATCGACTAGTGTTGGACCAGTTGCACACGCCATGTTTTGTAATCAAAAGAAAACTCGTCCGAATTTTGTAATTTGATTACTCTTAGGTTACTTTTTGAAATTTTTATTTTAAATTTATTTTAATGCTAACTAATTATACTATTACAAACTATGAAACTATAAAGAATATTACAGACAATTATAGAACCGACAATTTTATATGTCTTTTGAGAATTCACATTTGATTGCATCATATGAACCGTCCTATAAAATCCAAGAGATGTAGAAGTATTAATGAACATTAATTAAATCACTGGACCAAATAAATTTCCACATTTTGAATTATTTTCTTATTTGCACTTTGTGATATGAATGTATTTTTTTTTGTAACTTTCATTTCACTAGATTTGATTATTGATTGACAAATCTACTGGAGCAGTATTAAGGAATGGGTCTTCTCTCTGGCTTTTATTAATGATTGTGCCCAAATGCCAGAGAGCCCATTAACAACAATGTAGGCCTATAACTCTTAACTGGTCGACAACCTTTGCAAAAAATGGCAGCCATTATTCCCACTATATTTTTGACAGTTTCAGCTTGTTTGTTGACAAAAAAGCTACAATTTGTTTATTTCGTACGTAGCAGATTTGGTCTAGGTCTAATTTTTTTTTTTTATATTTAACCGGTGTAACCACATAGCGAAATCCAGATCAATACAAAAAACCTATAAAAAATAGAACATTTTGTTACGTAGACAGAATACTGTGACCCAAAAAATATATTTTGTTATAAAAAAATTATTATACATCGGAGGTTCAAAACCATGATCTCATTTGCATGTGTATGCGAACCTTCAACCTTGTTTAAACTTTTCAGAGAAAGATTATCTCAAATGTCTCACGTAACACTCTGTCTTCCATACTTATATTATTCTTTCTGCTTTACGAACTTATGAACGTGCATGTGATCCAGTAGCTAGTGTTAACGCGGATATAAATCGTGAAGAAACGATTTTATGCCAAAAATTTGAGAAGCGAGTGGTGCAACTATTTAAAGAATCGATTCTAATAAGCCTTTCGTACGTGTTTTATTCGGATCGATTAGGGAAAATCAAGATAATAAATTCTTGTGGCGACAGAGATATATACTCCACATATTCTTATTACTTGAGTTTTACTCTTACTCGTACTTGCCCCAGTTTTCCGTTTTTCACAGTATATAATATAAAAATTTGCAACAAGCAAATAAGGACAACATCGCTAATCAACATGTTACATGCATTCATTGAACATATATGAGTTTTCAAAAAAAAAAAAAAAAATGATGGGATGAGGTAGCACGCTTGGTAAGGACTTTGGAGGCCAATTGTCATGCTCTCGGGTTCGACGCCAGGCGGGGGAACTGCCGATTCTTGTCACCAAAAGCGGTACTGGGTGTTGGGCCTTGTCTTCAGCCCAGGTAAAGCCCTCCCGGGTGAAGTGGACCGCTGCCTTACCGGGCCCAGGGGAATGACCACGTAAGTGAGGAACCCTGGATTAACAAAAAAAAGAATATGAAGTAGTTTACCTTATTTGGATTCAAGAAGCATTTTTGTCTAAGATCTCCAACGGCTCTTTCCATCATTCTGTGGAGCTTTGAAGATACATTCAGTGAATCAGGACATTCCCAGGCGTCATCAATTCATGCCTAAGCTATCAAGGGGGGGGGGGGGGGAACTGCCGATTCTTGTCACCAAAAAGCGGTACTAGGTGTTGGGCCTTATCCTCAGCCCAGATAAAAGTTCTTCCGGGTGAAGTGGACCGCTGTCTAACCGGGCCCAAGGGAATGATCCACATAAGCGAGGAAACTTTGGATTCACAAAAAAAAAAAAAAAAAGGAAAAATGATCTTTCTGCTTCTGTTTTAATCATTTCATATGTGATTTACGGCTATTTGCTTGGTGGAGATGCGACAGTTGATATAAAAAGTATTGTTTTGGTGCGTGACGAGTGACGATCATTGAGGGTGATTTGTTGGTCAAATTATCTCACCAAATGTCATCATTTTACTTAATCATCTTATGATCCATGCCGTTTGAGAATATATAGTAAAACAATCAGTTAAATATCTCTATATGTGAGATATATTAGTTCCCAAAATATGTAATAAGGTTTCTTTCAAGAAGATGATTTTACATATAATTATAAATCTTTGAGTTCAAGGTAACTTATTACTGTCATACGCGACTACGATTTTTATTTAGCTCATAATTGTTTTTTTTTAATGTTTGCTTTTACATAACTCATGATGTGATTTTTTTTATAGTCACGTTTTAGAAAAATAACATCCCAGCGCCATTAGACTATATTTTTTTTGTCAAAAAGATTTTTAGAATATTGGATTTTGTTGGGTTTTCATTTTTTATATACAGACACAATTATTTTTGTAAGAAAATAAATCACTTAAACCAGAATTCTAAGATGCATTCGGTTTTTAATCGGACATAAAAACAAAGAATAGAAGTTTTTTATAATGTGTTTTGCTATTTTTCTCTAAAATAAGTAATTCTATAATAGCGATGAGATCTATTTCAATATATTTTAAAAATATTTTTATATGCTAAGGATGTAGAAAATTATATTTATTTTCTTACATGTAGAAAAATATAAATTTCTATTTCAAATAAAATAATAGAAATGAGGAACCATATTCTTTGAATAATTTAAACCATTCATATCTTGGTAAATGAGGAAGCATATTACCTGTAAATACTATGATATATAAAAGCAAATATGATGATGGATTATAGATACTTTAATGAAAATTAATCATCTTCATTTGCACCCATTCTCTTAGCTTTGGCTTTGTTACTGAGCACCACTTAGATGCGCACCAAACCGACAATGTGCAAAGGAAGAACACGAGCTAGTTACAAAATCGACAAAAGATAGAAGAGAACGAGCCGTAACTCACCATAATCCACCGAAAAGGATTTCTTCGGCCGAAAACAAGAGCCACAATATGAGGCAACGGAAAAATGAAGAGGATGCAACTTTTTGTTCTTCATATATATTTATATAGTTGATGTTTTAATCTACACAAAGTCTAGATATCAATAAGTAATAATCAAAGACGCATGCAATTTTATGGTCTCGTGAAATTAATTAGAATTTGGCTTATGACGCTCAATAAAGAATCAACTTTAAAAAATCAAAAAAGCCATAGGAGGTTGTAAGTTGTAGATTATACTATTGAAAGGAACACATGTGAATTACTCAAAATTGTAAAAGTTTAACAATTTTATTATATAACTATTTTTAATAACTTAGACCAATAGATTTTAAGCAAGGGTGTAGTTGAGTTTTTCAAAAAAAAAACGTAGTTGAGTTCTTAAAGAATGGTGATAAAAAAATTATTTTCTACTTTTCAAATTTCTAAGTTTAAAATTTTTCTAAGACTTATCAATGCAAATGCTCTTAATATATATATATATATAAAGTTAGTTTATCTGCATTCTTAGGCCGCCACATCAGCAAATAGGGTGGGAGATTTCGTGCCACGTGTCAGACTCTTCTTCACTCATTTCACGTTTTTTTTGTCTCCCTGAATTTTGTTGAATGGACCAGATTTGGTTTAGGAGAAATTTATTAGGCTTTATACTGTTTTTGTGCAAACAGGCCCAATAATAATAAGGTTTCTTCCTTCTTGATGATAGAGACGGAAAACAGAAGTACCGTGCCTTTTCAAATCACACCGTCTCCTAAGAAGCTTGTGTAACGGCTGCAATTATCATTTAGTAATCTTCTTGACTGTTATTTAACCATGATCCTTTTCAACGTTTCAGATTTTACTATAGATTAATCCTCCCATGTATTGATGATTTCTCTTCAGTCTTCACGAATCTCACAAAAACTTACCTTCCCACAATCATATTTGGAAACAACTTCCGCTTCCATGTTTAGAAGGGCTTTGTCTTGATGATTTATGTTTCGAAGCCATGGTTGGAAGATCTACAGGTATTGCTTATGTCTTTCTCTTTAGGTTCTGTTTGGTCCTCGATGCAATTTTAGATTTATCGGACAAGCAATTGAAGGATACGATGGACAGGAGGATGAAATCAAATTTTTGGGTTCGTGGAAATCTGACTGAAGATGCTTTAGATTGAATCAATGATATTGTTTCTTCCATGAATGCCTCCGATGAATCCAAGTCAGGTCTTTTGTTCTGGAAGGAAAACAAATTCGCCGCTCTTGCTTAAGAATACGTATCTTCTGAGCAAATTGTCCAGATCACCAAATGTTCGATCCAATGAAACCAATTGAAGGGAACAATATGGTATTTGCTCATATATGTTTGTTTCATCATTTGTTTTTATGTAGAGAAATTTTATCTTGAGCAGTTTGTATTTTGGACTCAGGTGCATATGCTCTAAAACAATTTGATCTTGGGAGGATATTTTCTGCGACAAGTGTTCTAATAAGCTCCAACGTGGAGACTTGAGAATCTTCTTTCACATGCGAAAAATGTTGTCACGTACACGTTGCTGATGTTGTCAGGTAACCCTTAACCATTTCTACTTCTACCTCGCTTTAACCTGGTAACAAGTGCTGTCAGCGAACTAACCATGTCTCTGGAATTTCATACCTGAACTGCCTGCGTGTACGGTTTGGAGATGGCTGTCTCCGATGGAACAGTCTCCACAGTGTTTGGATTCGATGCTGAGATGACACGGCTTACAAATATCTGGGCCGTAGAGTTTGGACTAACACATATGATTCAAACGTAGCGTCAAAGTGTGCAAGACTCCTGACTTACCAACATCGTAGCAACTTAGAGAGCGTGTCGTCCACCTATGCAAATAGTTTCAGTGAACTGGCTGAGAAAGGATGCTGTCCCATGCGGGTTTAGGTCATGTTCCTTGCTTCCCAACAATTGACCATAAGTTCCAGCCTCTGCCTTATGTTCTGTCCAAACCTAACAAGTATTCGCCACAGTTACCGTTACGGTTTGACCACTGACACAATGTCATTCATCATGTATCAATTTAGGAACTGGTGGACCATATTTCTGTAAGTTAAGGTGAGAAAGCTTCTTGCAGCATGTTTTGAAAAGGCCAACAATGTCTTAGACACTCTTCACTTTTAAATCAGTCCAAAACTTAACCACCGTTTCGTTCAAACTCACTTACAACCAAACCCACAAAAGTATCCGCCCACTTACATTCTTACAGATTTTCGTGCCAACACTTCTTTGGAAACAAAACAATAAGACCAAAACACGAAAATGTTCACGTTATATGGCTTTCTAAAACGGCAATAAAATTGGCAGGAAACTCAATTCCCACTTACCCATAATACTCAAACGTAATAAGAACAATAAAGTCAATTCAATCCAGCAACGAGAGAGCAATGCGAATGACATTTCGAAATCAACCGTGTAAAAATAAATACACTAAAGATAATAACACTGTCACAAATTCACCAATCAAAAAACACTCATGTGTCAGCACAAACAACTATCTCACTTAGAATCTCTACCCCAAACTCTTCTTGACAATATTTATGCAGAGTTGCACTCAGATCTCGGGAAACAAAACGAGAATGCATACAGATTTTTGTTGGAGAAAATATTTCCCATGGGAAAGATAATGAGAGCATCCACTGCATTGAAGGGAAGAATAACATGCTACCATGTTACTAAATTAATTATACAAATACAAAATAAAAAGTATATGTCACTACTAAGAGCAACTTTATTGATAAAAACTTTTATGAATATCTAAAAAATTATTATTTTGAGATAATTTAATTTTCAGTTAGTTTTAACATTTTTAGAAAGTTAAACCATTAAAAATGACACAAGTGTCATTTGAGATTTTTAATATCTTACAAGTTCCTAAATGAAAACTTTTACATTAGATTATTTTGATTATTTTGATTGTAAAATATTTACATTAGATACTATTAATGGAGATGCTCTAATCCACAACTACTACTACAAAACAGATGAGGGAGTTTGTATGATTGAAGCAAAAACTGTAAAAGTTCCTAAATTCAAATATATTATTTATAAAATAATGATGAATTTATAACAAATAAATTTATTTGTTTGAAAGTTTTCTCACCTTGCAAACCCAGCCCACATAGCTACCCAACAATAATTAGATTTCGACATGCATCGTGTCGATGATAATTATGGCACATAGAACATAACATACGCCACAGCTCAATACTTCAAACACATAAAAACAACCACCACTCAAAGAAACGCATAAACGGCATGGTGCGAATAAACAACCACACAAGGGTCGCTACTCAATATAATTACATCATAGACAAGCAAAACTTCTTGGGAATACTGATTTACATAAATAAAAATAATACCAATCTTTAAAATAAAAAAATATACAAACAAACGTAAACAATTCCGTGCGAATCGAGGACAAACCACTAGTGTAATATATAAGAGAGTTAGTTTAACTAGATTTGTAGAAATAAATATACAAGGCCATATGCATTCAATTTTTTTTGTAATTTCTAAATTGCATAAATATTTATCACAATATAGCCTCCCGCACAATAATTATAACACTCCATGTCTATATAGTATTTTTTAAAGAAAATGGACCACCTATAATAAAATGTCTACGAGCTTTCACATTATCTTCAGTCTTCACTAGTATCCAAAGTTTCATCTTAAAAATGCTCCCAAAAAAAGGAAAAAAATAGAAACTATTTAGTAAAAGACAAAATAATATTCCTCAATTTCTAATATATATATATATATAAAGAAAAAAAAAGTTGAATATTTATCATTACAATCCATTTTTAAACAAGAGTTGAATATTTTATTTATGTTACAGACAAAACAAAACAGAGCATCACATCATTCATTTTGAAACTATAATTTTAGCCTTGGTGCTTGGCTTAACAACAGTTGAAAACATCAGCAGAAACAGTAGAAGCAGAAGCCATGAGAGTTTGGTTATAAAACCCTAGATTGAGAGGATTCATCACTCCGTCGTAAAACCCTCCTCCACCGCCTCCGTAACCGATCACTCCTCCTCCCTGACCCGTTTCCATCCAAAATCCTCCGGCGATTTCCACAATCTCGTTGAGGGAATTTAGTCGCTGGTTGAGCTCCAGAAACTGAGCTCTGAGAACGGAGTTCTCCCCCTCGATGGTAACGTATTGCTGCGTCGTGACGGAGATCCCGGCGACGATATGGCTGTTTTCTTCCCGGAGATGAGCGATCTGAGCCGTTAGATCATCCAAATGCTTCTGCTTCCTCATCCTCGACCTCCTCGCCGACTCTCTGTTCGACTCTTTCCTCTTCCTCTTCCGCTCATCCGACTCAGAACCGTAGTTTTGTAAACCGGACGAGCAGTTTCCGCTCGCGGGAGATCCCATTTCAGTTTTGTTCATATTTAATTAAAACACACGAAAATACCTTCTTATTTTTTGACAAAACACACGAAAATACGACGAACTTTACGTAAAAACCATATAGTATAGTAAAAACTATATACTAGTATGATATACGTATTTATATGTTTATATGGTATATGTATATATATATATATTATACTAAAGGAGGGATGATTTATGAGAAGACATAGAACCAGTAGAGAAATACGACGGAGAATGATTGAACAAGATGGGTCCTGCGTCTAAGAGATGAGTCTATAGTTAGACCTGATCTAAGGATTTCACTTATTACCGGAGACATGAAGGTTTGAACATCAAGATCCAGTTTTAATACAAACACAAAGGGTTTAGTTTTTCTCGAGAAAACAAGAAGAGAGAAGAAGAAAAACGAGGTGGTGATGAAGAGATAGATAATGTATTGGAGAGCTAGGGGGAAGTAAAAAATAATAAGGATTTGTGATGGGGTTTTATAGTGGGAGAAAGAAGAAAATGATACAAATAAACAAAAATTAATATGCGTAAGTGATTATTATGAAAACAAGGGAAACTGTTTACAGCTGTTTTGCAATATTTTTTTTTTTCTGTGTTTGGGTTTAATTTTAAATTCATGATTCCGTGAATAACCAATAATCATTCTAGACATTTTCTTAGAAGAAGTAAGCTTTTAGGGGTATTCTTTTGCGAATGTTATAAATTTCTAAATCCTTCGAGACATATTCTCTGATTTTGTTATTTGTATGTTTTAATATTTTTTTTATTTATAACAATTAATTTAAATTTTATTTATTTTTACTAAAATTATATCACTTCTATTTTACATTTTAATTTAATATCAATATTTTAAATATAACCAACGGTAATCCAATGCCGATCGAGAGAAAATAAACCTAATGTGGCAAAACATTGGTTAGATTTCCGTTGGCCATCCAAATTGTTTTAAATGGCGAGAATATGTGGAGTACCACAGGTCTTGTGAGACTGGTCGTTGACTTCCATCGCCGAACCTCCACGGTTAAAAAAAAAAAGTTAAATAAAAAAGACTGTAAGTTTTAAGTTTTACGATCATCGTTTTTGTTTTTATGATCATCGTTTTGTTATAAATGCTAATATTAGAGAATCCTTAAAAATTAAAATACGCTAATGATAAAATCAAAACTTAATTTTTTTATAATTGATGCATATATTGTATACGTTTAAAAAACCTCTTAAAACTTTGCCAAAAAAAACCTCTTAAAACGTAAAGCTAAAACTAATTCTCATTTAAGAAAATCTTCCCAAAAAAAAAAAAAAACTAATTCTCATCGAACGGACGTATCACGTGCGTGCTGTGTGATATGAGATCGACACCGCCATTTAACTGTAACTAGTAATCAAAAGTTTGGTTAAAGCAAATAAGTAAGATTTGACGTTGATTAGGTATCTTACTGTATTAATCAATTTCTTTCTTCATTTATTGGAAACATGCAAGAACAGTAATCTGTTCTAACTGTGTTCTTAGCAGTTGAAATCTATGTAGAAACATTGTTTGTGGCCCTAATGTAATTTTTATTCACTTCCAGTTTAGATGATGTTTAAATGTACTTTTATTATTATCTTACTGAAAGCTTAATTTCGCCATTACAAATACACAAGTAGCCGTTGCTATCAATATTATACAAAATTACAAAAAAAATAGATGAATAGATTTTACATTTTCATACCTTATCTGATGAGATAGCTTGATACTGCTCTTGGGTGTTTATTAGGTCAGAAAGATTATTAACAAAACTAGTTCATCTAACTACTAGCCAATGTAAGTATGTAGCTACACATACATCTTAACAAATCCAGCATCGCTAGGTTGAGTTAATTTTAAAATTGGGATTAAAATATATAGTATGTACTTAGAAGCTATATTTTGACCTGCTAATTCAATTAAAAAGTGTTATGTTCTATGTATGTTGCAGCAGTCATTTTATTTTTATTTAAAAGTCTAACTAGATTTATTTCAGAAAAAAAAAACTAAATTTATTTGATATAAATTTGTATTTTTGATTGTGTATTTACATTTAAATGCTACAACGAAAATATTATATTTTTACAAATTATTATATATTTAATGTTTTAACAAAAATAATTTTGATTATGAAATATGTTATTAGGTTTTAGAATGATACGTAAATATAAGTGACAAAGTTTTAAGATATGTAATCAGGTTAAAATAAAATTATGGGTATTTTTTGCATTTCGAACATTTTAAGTTATCGACGTAATTAGTTAATAACATCCCTACCCAAAAAACTGATCCGGAATGGACCCAAAAGTCAACATCTCAAATCTGATTAGACCCGGTTTATATACTCGAACGGGTTTTAAATTTCAATATCTGAAAAATCAATACAGAATCTATTTGCACCAAGAACCAAACGAGTATCCAAGCGCAGATATATATATATATATATATTTAATGTTAAAACCCCTCAACTAAATTTATTTTGGGTAAAAAACTTCAAACTAAGTATTTAGTGAAATAATTCCAAAACTAATTTTATTTAATGAATTAAACTATCTGTCTACAGTGTTGGTCATAATTACCACTACTACCGGTAAATCTTTAGTTTATGGGGTTTTACATGAAATAAACATAGTTGATGAGTTTTTCCATTAAAAATTTAAAAAATTCAAAAAAATGTAAAAATATAAAAACATTATCCAAAAATTAGTAACTAGAGCTAAACTAATTATTTAAAATTTTGTAACAAACATTTTCAAAATTAGCATTTCAAATAAATTATGTTACATCGATGAGATAGATTTATTTTAAAATTCATATTATATATGGGAGCTAAAACCCGAAACTAAAATTTTAATGTGAATATAGCCTAGTCTGACTAAACCTTACGCTATTCACATTAAAATTATAATTGCAAGTTTTAGCTCCCACATATAATATGGATTTTTAAATAAATATATTTCATCGATTCGCACAATTTATTTGAAGTGCTAGTTTTGAAAATGTTAGTTACTAATTTTTTTAGATAATTAGTATATCTCTAGTGCCGGTGAAAAGAACAACTACTATCAGCAAATCTTTGGATCATTTTTATTATATATTCTGGTCTTTTACATTTTCAATTTATACATCGATAATGTTGATTTTAAAACAAATCAAACTCATCTATTTGCATTAATTTTTTAAAATGCTAATTTTGAAAATTTTAAGTTACTAATTTTTAGTTAATGTTATTATATTTTTTATATTTTTGAACTTTTTAGATCTTTAATGGTAAAACTTCTCCAACTATGTTTGTTTTATGTAAAAACCTCTAAACTAAAGATTTACCGGTAGTTTTGCTAATTATAACCGGTAGTACTGCTAATTATGACCAGCACTTTAGATAGATGGTTTAATTCATTAAATAAAGTTAATTTAGAGGTTATTTCACTAAATACTTAGTCTGAGGTTTTTACCTAAAACAAATTTAGTTGAGTATTTACGGTAAAAATGGATGTTTTGGACACAAAATATCCAAATCAATTGTATTCATGGTTACTTTCGGATTAAAATAACTGATTTGAACTATATCTAATGAATTTTTGGTAATTTTGGGTAAGTTTCTGTAATTTGGATTTAAATACCCGGACCAAATAAAGTAATTTTGTTAAAAATATTTGAACATGAACGGAATACTAATAGTTATCCAGAATTTTTTCGATTCTATTACACGAGAATTTTACCCACCCAGATGAAAAGAATCTGACTCGAACATGGCACAGTTTATAATACACGAATGAGACTTTTCCAGAACCTAAAAAAAAAAATCTGAAAAAACCGACTTGTACCATAGTGAATACCTGAATACCCGGACTTAATCTCAACTAAATCATCGTGCAACAACTTCTAATAAACAAACTATCTTTTAATTCAAATATCCAACACCAAAAATAGGTTAAAATATTCTTAAAATCATTTTATATCTAAATGAAAAAAATAAATATACTTGTTTTATTTTAAATTCTAATGGAATTATTAATTTATCTAAATCTATATTTAAAGGGAGAATTGCCAAGTGTGACTCAAAACTTGGAGTAAAACCCAAAACAATACCCCAACTTGGGTCAAAGGCAAAAGTAACCTAAAAGGCTATTGAAATTACAACTATCCCCTTGTGACCAAACAAAAAAACGGAATTCTTTTTACGTTTCTACCCCTCGCAAGTCGTCTGTTTAGACGACTTGAAAATAAGTCGTCCAGACGACTTAACTTAAAGTCGTCTGGACAGTTAGTCTTAAACATAATTTAAAAATTTTGTAAAAAATATTTTGATAAGTGAAAAATGGGAATTATGTAATTAACATATGTCTTAGGAGGTATAAATTAAGATATAACAAATTTCAATTGTTTTCAGCATAGATGAGTGAAAGTAGTGAGTCATGATATTCTTAAGTTTATGTTTCATCAACATATGTTGTAGTATTGTATGTGTTCTTAGGGTTAGATTTTGGAAAGCACTAAAACCATTTTTGAAAATTTTTAAAATTACTTATGCGTGTTCATTTCTGTGTATAGTAAACACTATTTAAGTATAATTTGATTTTATAACGTGGTTAGTTAGTTAATCTAGTCATTTTAGTTTAGGGGTTCATTTTAGGGTCTAGGACGACTTAATATTTTGTCGTCTGAAAACAGACGACTAAATATTAAGTCGTCTGTTGTACATTATCAGCCAGAATAAGTCGTCTAAACCGGACCAAACCTTAAAGTTTACCAATGTAATTTTAAAGCTAACCGGATTATTTACCCAATATATAAGGTGATTTTTATTTTTTTGTTTCATTTTTCGCGAAATTCAGAAACCCTAACAGTTCTCCCTCTCAAAGGCGATTTCGAATTCCCACGATTTCCGAACAAACCATCGTTCTCAACATCGGCTATCTATCTCACTTCATTCTCACCGTTGTCGCCGCAGCTTCTTCTAACCCTAGCCGCGCCGATTCCTCTAAACCCTAGCGCCGCCGATTCCTCTAAACCCTAGCGCCGCCGATTCCTCTAAACCCTAGCGCCGCCGATTCCTCTAAACCCTAGCGCCGCCGATTCCTCTAAACCCTAGCGCCGCCGATTCCTCTAAACCCTAGCGCCGCCGATTCCTCTAAACCCTAGCGCCGCCGATTCCTCTAAACCCTAGCGCCGCCGATTCCTCTAAACCCTAGCGCCGCCGATTCCTCTAAACCCTAGCGCCGCCGATTCCTCTAAACCCTAGCGCCGCCGCTTCCACTATATCCGAACAAACCGTCGCCCTCGCCACCGTGGTCACCAACGTTCTAAACACTAGCGCCGCCGCTTCTTCTAAACCCTAGCGCCGCCGCTTCTTCTCTGTAAACCTTAGCGCCGTTTCTCTGTAAACCCTAACGCCGCTAAGTCATCAATCTCGAGGAAAAGATGAACATAAAACGTTGTCTCTATCAATTTACTCATTCTCACCGTTTCACGTTTATTTTTTCAGATCTATAACCGCAATGACGAGTACTCCAACTCCTTCTGCGACTGGAAGACTTGTAAGTAATTTAAGTCGTCTACTAAGTCGTCTGGACTTATATTGTTGTCTTTGATTATTTTGCAGACAAAAAGGATGGATATTCCAGAACTCCCCCGTAGGTTATACACATCAGGGGAAGAACCAGAAGCCCACAATAGCATTTCGTATCATACGGATAACAGCAAGTTGCATACTGCTCTTAGGAAAGCTCTTACTGATGACGAATTTGAAGAGCTCAAGGAGTCGAGTTTGGGAGTTTTCATCAAGTTCAAGGAGCAGGGATTTGGTTGGGCTTCAAGGCTGGTTCACTACATGCTCAGTTTCAAGCTGGACATTAAGAAGAAGTATGAGATGTGGTCTCTCGTTGGTCCAGAACCTTTGAGGTTTTCACTGTTAGAGTTTGAAAACCTCACTGGTCTAAACTGCGAGTACATCGAGGACCTTGAGACACCAAAATGTGACGTTACCCCAGAGATGGTTTCTTTCTGGGGGATGCTGGGAGTTCATCTGGAAGCTGGGCCAACTACTGATCAGATAATAGCAGCACTGAAGAGATGCGGGGATTGGTCCAGGGAAGATCGCAAGCGGCTCGCGTACCTCTCCATCTTCACTGGATTCATTGAAGGGAGAAAGTTTTCAACCGCTACACGATCTACTCTGGCAAGGCTAGTGATGGATTTAGAACGGTTTGAGAATTATCCATGGGGGAGAGTCGCGTTTAAGGTGCTGATGGACTCTTTGTGGAACAAAGAAATTGCTGGCTGTTACACCGTGGATGGGTTTATACAAGTTCTTCAGGTCTAGACGTACACAGCTATGCCGGAATTGGGTGCTAGTATTGGTGGTCCCAGAGCAGACAGTCCGTCTCCACCGATACTGGCTTACGAGGGCAGCAGAGGCCGCAGATCAATGAAAGCTGCTATCTTGAGTCAGGTATTTACTTCAATCCAAAAGACTGCGCAGACGACTTATTATAAGTCGTCTGGAAAGTCTTCCATCTGGACGACTTATTAGACGACTTATAATAAGGCGTCTGGAAAGTCTTCCCAGCTGGACGACTTATCGGACGACTTAATTAAGTCGTCTGGAAAGTCTTCCATCTGGACGACTTATTAGACGACTTATAATAAGGCGTCTGGAAAGTCTTCCCAGCTGGACGACTTATCGGACGACTTAATTAAGTCGTCTGGAAAGTCTTCCATCTGGACGACTTATTAGACGACTTATAATAAGGCGTCTGGAAAGTCTTCCCAGCTGGACGACTTATCGGACGACTTAATTAAGTCGTCTGGAAAGTCTTCCATCTGGACGACTTATTAGACGACTTATAATAAGGCGTCGCTTCTTTACTGTCTCAACCTCATCTTTTTCAAGTATTTACAATATTGCCACTGCAATGAATAGTGGCAACAACCTTGTACGAACTGTTTGGAGCTTTTATTGCCCTTTAATGCACGTAAATCTCTTTACACTCTCTCTGTTTCAATTGTTATGAACTAAAAACAACATTTCTTTCACTTTCTCTCTATATTCATCCAAAAAACTCAAGCTTTTGATTCAAAATATGGGCTATGGTTGACAGAGCCATATTTCTTTCGTTTTTACTTACGGTTGCTTTCGTTTGAGGTTCTGGGTGGTTGGAGAAGACCTTGTGTGCAAACGAAGTCATCTCACCTAGTTTAAGGTACGAATTTGAATTTTTTTTCAAGATCTGTTCGCGTAGAAGACTTACTAGTAAGTCATCTGTATGTAGAAGACTTACTGATGAGTCTTCTGGTCAAACGGACGACTTAAATTAAGTCGTCCAGCTTTGTTTGTTAAAAAAAAACACTTCAGACGACTTATATATACGTCGTCTATGAGAAACGGGCTAGTTTTGCATTTGACCGAATCGTGTCAGATCTTTGACTATTTCTGGACGACTTATAATTCAGTCGTCTCTGGGAAAGTTAAAATTTCAATATTTTATGAAAACTTGACGACTTACGTGTAAGTCGTCCTAGGTTAGTTTTGTAATTGAAAAATAAAACTTCATAATTTAACTTTAACCAGACGACTTAATATAAAGTCGTCCAGCTAAACGACTTAATTTAAGGTCGTCCGGGATAAGCAAGGTTTGACCAGAAAATTGGGAAAAATTCTGGACGACTTTGCTTTCCCCGGACGACTTTAAATTAAGTCTTCTGGAGGGACGACTTTATATTAAGTCGTCTGGTTAAAGTTAAATTATGAAGTTTTATTTTTCAATTACAAAACTAACCTAGGACGACTTACACGTAAGTCGTCAAGTTTTCATAAAATATTGAAATTTTAACTTTCCCAGAGACGACTGAATTATAAGTCGTCCAGAAATAGTCAAAGATCTGACACGATTCGGTCAAATGCAAAACTAGCCCGTTTCTCGTAGACGACGTATATATAAGTCGTCTGAAGTGTTTTTTTTTAACAAACAAAGCTGGACGACTTAATTTATGTCGTCCGTTTGACCAGAAGACTCATCAGTAAGTCTTCTACATACAGATGACTTACTAGTAAGTCTTCTACGCGAACAGATCTTGAAAAAAAATTCAAATTCGTACCTTAAACTAGGTGAGATGACTTCGTTTGCACACAGGGTCTTCTCCAACCACCCAGAACCTCAAACGAAAGCAACCGTAAGTCAAAACGAAAGAAATATGGCTCTGCAACCATAGCCCATATTTTGAATCAAAAGCTTGAGTTTTTTGGATGAATATAGAGAGAAAGTGAAAGAAATGTTGTTTTTAGTTCATAACAATTGAAACAGAGAGAGTGTAAAGAGATTTACGTGCATTAAAGGGCATTAAAAGCTCCAAACAGTTCGTACAAGGTTGTTGCCACTATTCATTGCAGTGGCAGTATTGTAAATACTTGAAGAAGATGAGGTTGAGACAGTAAAGAAGCCATTTTCGAAAAAAAAAAAAAAAAAATGTTAATGGCATTTTCGTAGATAAAGTGCAGGTGTGGGGTTAAAATCTCAAAAAAAAAAGGAGTCAAAAGAAAAGGTTAGTTTTCTGTTTGACTCCAAGTTTTGAGTCACTTTTGCAAAAAGCCCATATTTAAATCTATACTCATGACAATTATATTGATCCATTTATATCCGTTTAAATCTATTTGAAATATTTTGAATAAAAATTTCATATTATTTTTTTTAAAAAATTAAAATATATTTGAAATAGATGTTTTAATAAATTTTGACTTATTTTTTTATAAAACTGTGAAAATGTGTGATTTTTTTGGTATATTTAATTAAATATTTTTATATGACCGGCTGGATATTTAGGGTAGATTCTTATGAACTCATGTTGATCTTGTAATTTTACATGGGTAAAATGTATTAGATTGTAAAAATAAAATATATTAGATTAAAATTAAGTGTATATATATATTTCAAATAAATTATTCTTGTCAGTCCAAGACTATGAATCTTAAAATCCATTAAGTTTTTTTTTTTTTGAAAAAGGGCATAAAATCCATCAAGTTAATATAACGAAAAATAAATCGATAAGATATATAACTATTTGCTAAAAATATATACCTATAAAGATTTTTGTGGTGTGATAATTCAGTTACATCTATAAAGAAGAATAGTTGAGAGAAGTGGGTCTGCATGATTTATATGAAAATAAAGAAGTTATGATTATACAAATTTCCTTAGGTTGAAATATAGGCTCAGTAAAATGTGATTAATTAACTATAGTTGTTATATACATTTAGTCGAAGTGTCGAACATATACTAGTCATTTTGCACACGCTTATAAACATAACGGCTGTAACTAGTAAAAC
This sequence comes from Brassica oleracea var. oleracea, assembly GCF_000695525.1. Classification (NCBI taxonomy): domain Eukaryota; kingdom Viridiplantae; phylum Streptophyta; class Magnoliopsida; order Brassicales; family Brassicaceae; genus Brassica; species Brassica oleracea. The sequence goes on along the minus strand of NC_027749.1, from coordinate 23,358,370 downwards.
AATAAAACAATAACGTTTTACAAAAAAAAAACTCAGTAAAACAATAAAGAATTGATGGAATGAAAATAAATAGAATGATAGGAATGAAATACAACAAAAAATGCAATAAAATTCATTCTATTCCTTCATAACCAAATTTGTTTTGGAATCATTCATCTTTGTATTTATCTATTTTTTATGGAATTGATGGAATGAGTATTCCATTCCATTCATGTTAAATGGTGAATTTTATTTTGAATTAATGGAATAAAGCATTCTCCATTCAAAAATCGAGTTGCAGCCAACATTTAATTTGTAACGTAGATTTCTATTTGTATAGGTAAGAGTTGTGGGATTTTCAAAAAAAAGGGTAGAAGTTATGGATTCCGAGAATATAGGAACTAAAAGAGGAGGTTACAATATATCAAATTATAAATAGCTAGAAAATGTAAAATATCGGCAGACGATTTTTTTTATGTAGGTCCAGTGGCAAAAATAGTAATATGCCAAGTAGTGATAGAGGCAAATATTAATAGTGATTCTATTTTGATAATATTGATGTTCTATGCACGTTGCAACAGTCATGTTTTTATTGAAAGACCATATTTCTACTTTAGATTGGAATCTCAAAAATGATAAAACTCATCAAGACCGATCAAAGCACAGAGATTCAGCAAGTGGGTGTGCGGTCAGTGATGTGAAGACTATTTTTACCCAACGCAAAAGGGTTCCAAGTTGCTAACTGAAACAAATACTCAGATAAGGGAAAAAGTATTATAAAAGAAAGTTAAGGCAAAGATATTGCGTTCTGGCAAAAACAGGTTTCTATGCCAAAAGCCAAAGCAAAATGTAATCCCTTTTAGTAAATAATTAGGGTTTTCAGTAATTAAACCTCTCAACTAAAATTTCGACGAAAAAAACCCTCAACTTTAATTCCGTTAACGTTTGTCACTCTCCGTCTCAGTACTTTAGATGGAGGGTGACAGACATTAACGGAATTAAAGTTGAAAGTTTTCATCGAATTTTTTAGTTGAGGGGTTATTTTGCGATCCATCTTTAGTTGAGGGGTTTTATTACTAAATGCCATTAAATATTTTGAAATATTTACCATTATTTAAAATTAGGTGTTTTCTGCACAATGTACAGTAATAAAATTTTAAAATTTAAATTATATTTAAAATAATTTTATTAATATTTTATTATTTTTTTACCAATATTTTAATATAAATTTGATTTAATTATCAAAGTACAACTAAACTGTATTTCTAAAATTTGTAGATATATAAAAGAAGTTAATAATATTACGTTTAAAATTATATATATTTTTTAAATTGTAAACAATTTTGAAAAACAATTTAGTAATAAATTGTATAATTATAAAAAATAGAAATAAATAATTATGAAAGTGATTATTTTATCAAATTTATAACCAATTTATAAAGCTTTATAAATATTTTACTACTTTATAAATAATTAATAAGGTGTAATAATAACTTTATAAGATTAAAGGTAAGGTTGTTCTCCATAATACAAAAACATGAAGTAAATAAATAAAAGAAGAAAAGTAAATCAAAAATATTGTTTTATTTATTAATAAGGTAGGAGCATAATGTATTGGTTCGGAAAGTAAAGAGAAAAAAATAGTCATGCATTTTTTCTCGAAAGCAGGAAGAAAATATGATTAGAAATTCGGAAATTATGTAAAAAGGAGAAGAAGGCCAGCACCATAATTTAGCATTCTGATATCACTCAAATTACCCTAAGGATTGAATTACTCTCTCAAATAAGAGATTCAGATGTAGTATTTAGAGATCGAATCCACAGAGACTCTAGAATTATATAATAGATTATGGTCTTTAAAATAGGCTAGATTAATTGGTTTATAGGTTTTTAAGCAGTAAATGAATTGGTGAGCAAGGTTATTGCTCGATTGGTTTGTTTTGAAGTTGTTAACAGTTGAGAGAATAGCTAGATTTAGGTATATTCTCAGGTATGATAAGTAAATAACTTAATTTGGGTCTTTAGGGATTTATTGATATTAATTATTCTTGAATCCAAACTCAGATATAATCAATTAGATAATCTAATCTAGATCTCGGATTTCAACTCTCGTATGTTAATCACGAGAAAGTGTCGATCGATTATTCGTTACGAATATCGATCGATACACCTTTCAATATATCGATCGACAGGGCTGTCGTTGTGTCGATCCATATTTCTTCCAGAAAGCTTTACGGACAGGTTTGATTTATATTCTCTAACTCACTAGATTAACTCTCGTCTGTATCTAGTCAGTTAGATCATACTAGTTTATTTTCAGGTATTGAGTCAAGCAATGGCTTGATCTCAATTAATCCTAAAATCTAAGATTCAGGGTTTATCAACCCTAAGCATAGTAGTAAGAACAACTAGATGAAGAACTAATTAAATCATCCTAACAACAATTTAAACTAGCAATACATATATCAACCTTATGAGAATCCTAAATCTAACAGTGAGATTACTCAGACATATTCATAAAAGACATGGTTCTGATGGTCTAAATAATATTGCAATAGATAAATAAACAGAACAGAGTAAAGAAACAAAGGGAGTTCAAGATCTTCCCTCTCTCAAGGTGTACAGATCTCTCTCTCCAACCCTAAGCTCTCTCTCCCTAGAATAGTATGAAGCATAGCCGTCAACAATGGCTTAGAAAACAATAAAATAGGGTTTCAGGTCGTCCAGGAGTATATTGGTAATATGTGGTGACTTCTGGGCCTAAATTGGTCACGAAACAGCCTTGGCCTGTTTTCTGGGATCACTGTCGACCGACACCAATGATGTTTCATCGATCGACAGTCCTTCATCTCCTCGACAACTTCCTTTCGCGAGGCAGACTGACCACTCTTCAGTAAAACGGACATAACTTCTGCTACAGGATGCTGATTTACCTCAAACTGGTGGCATTGGAAAGCTAACTCAAAGCTTTATATTGTGTAAAATGATGGACCCAATCTAACGGTGGGAAGGTCTCCATCCATAGCTAAACATCTGATGCGTCTGTGCAGATCTGCACTCAAAATTCTCCAAAATCACCATATTTCTCCGGAACAAACCTGAACCTGTAAACACTCTAAATAGACTCTATATAGTAGTAAATATATATTAAAACACTTATAAACCATGGCTAAAAGTTGGTAAAATCCATGGTCTATCAACTCCCCCAGACTTACTCTTTTGCTTGCCCTCAAGCAAAACATACTAGAGCAGTCTCTCTGAGAGAAGTTTGAAAACAACAGGGATTCTCATGATTTAAACTTAGAATCATCACCTCTGCAATATTGCAATCCCCATCTACAAAGTCCTAATCACAAAAACACATTATACCATATCTTAGCTTAGCAACCAAATTCACCTAGCCAACAACTTAGCAAATCATGTCTGACATTCCCCTCTACCAACCTCATTTCTTAGCATAAATAATAGTGCAGGCTTTACCTCGAGAGTATCGATCACAGGATGCAAGGATTTTCAAAAAAGTATCTGGATCTGCAGGTAAAAGTTAGTTCCTATCTTTTCTCTCTACTAATTTCTCTCTTTAGTCAAAGTTTGCTTCCATTGCAGGATCATTGACCACGATTGGACAGACTTCCATGAATCAAGCCTTAATGGTGGTTGCCACCAAGTCCTGTTCACTTCTTTTTGACCTATATCCAAGAATTCATGTGAATCGAACCTTGATGATTGCCGCCACCAAGTCCCGTTCGAATTCTTTTTGTTGGAATCCTTGTTCGGATTCCACCTAACTAACACCTATTATATATATAAATATATATATATATATATTTATATATTTTTTTTCTTTTTCTTTTTTCTTTTTTTTTCTTTCTTTTTTGTCTTTTTTTTTTTTTGAAAATATATATCTCTACCTATAAATCTAGGGTCGAAATAGAGAGCGAAAAGATAATAAATCTACACAAGGCTTTACCTTCCATACTTATTTGAAGAATCCGATCCCATGTATACCAAGCCCCAAGACAAGCAGCTGTGTCAACTTTAGTGTTGGAGGTCAGCTTTGGTTCCTTCGAACAATCTCAACAAGTATGAATAGTTGACAAGTTGATCCACTTTAGTATCTTTAGTACTATATGCAATCAGTAAGTCTAGAATGGTGCTAAAGAGTGGTTAGATAACAAGCAAAATTCTAATAAGTTCATTATCTCCTTCTTGACTCTTGATAAGACTCACAATAAACTAGATATCAGTAAACATCCCTCCGGACTTAAATTACACTGTCCCCAGTGTATATCCAGTCAGAGTTATGGTGAGAACTAATCATAAGTACACAATTTAACAAGTTATAACGATATATCTGACCGGGTTAAGTGTCGATTGATGGAAAGGAGTTACCATAGGTCTGCTGTCGATCGATATCGACATGCTCTCATCGGTCGATTTTATAATCGTCTACTCGGAATTTTTTTTTAAATTAATTTTAACTAAATCCTAAATCTTCTAAAACTAGAAATGAGTTGCCTCCCATTCAGCGCTTATTTTAAGTCTTGAGCTCGATCGAGGTCTGATCTGTCTAATTATTAGGAAGAAGGCCTAAGTTTAAGGCTTGCTAATTGGCGGTTTAGCCCAATAGTGTTTCACTCGTTGACCATTTACTGTAAATTCTTCCCCTTTATCGTTTATAAGTGTGATGGCTCCATAATGTTTGACATCCGCAACAGTGAAAGGACCTGACTAACGAGATTGGAGTTTTCCGGTAAACAGCGTAAGCCGAGAGTTATATAACAGCACTTGATCATTTGGTTCGAAGTGCCTGGAGATGATCTTTTTATCATGATATGCTTTTGTTTTCTCTTTATAGATCTTTGAACTCTCATAGGCTAAAGTGTCTTATTTCATCCAGCTCGTTAAGCTGTATTAGTCTCCTTTCGGCTGCTGGTTTGATGTTGAAATTTAGTCATTTTATAGCCCATGCTGCCTTATGTTCTAGCTCAACCGGTAAGTGACGGGATTTTCCAAAGAGTAGGTGAAATGGGGTTGTTCCTAATGGGGTTTTGTATGCAGTTCGGTAGGCCCAAAGTGCATTGTCCAGTTTTCTAGACCAATCTTTCCTAGAAGTTCCTACGGTCTTTTATATGATTTCTTTGATCTGTCGATTTGAGACTTCTACTTGTCCACTTGTTTGCGGATGGTAGGGTGTAGCAACTCTGTGGTGAACTCCGTTCTTTCGGAGTAATCCGTCAAAAACTTTGTTAATAAAATGGGAGCCACCATTGCTAATTATGACTATTCTAGGAACTCCAAATCTTGGAAAAATAATGCTCTTGAAAAGCTTGATAACTACAGATGCGTCATTTGTTGGGAAGCTACTGCTTTGACCCATTTTGATACATAATCAACATCGACTAGTATGTATTTGTTCCCGTACGAAGAAGGAAAAGGACCCATGAAATCTATTCCCCAACAATCAAAGACTTCTACCTCTAGAATAGACTTATGTTCTATTTCATGTCTTTTACCGATTTTCCCCCTTCGTTGGCATCTGTCGCATTGTGCTATGAATGCATGAGCATCGCGAAACATGGTCGGCCACCAGAATCCAGCCTGAAGGATTTTTGACACCGTTTTAAGGGTTGCAAAATGTCCAGCGTAGTCGGATCCATGAATTGGAATAAAATATCAGGGATTTCAGTTTCAACGACGCAACGTCTATATATCCCGTCAGAGCAATGTTTGTAGAGATATGGCTCGTCACTGTGATATCTCATAACTTCTCTTAAAAACTTATTCCTTGTATATCATCTCAACTCTTCGGGTTCTATGTCAGCAGCTAAATAGTTCACTATATCAGCGTACCAAGGTCTGCTCTTTGAACCTTGTCCGACTGCGTGCACTTCCCGATGCAGACTTTCATCTACGGGGGAATCATTGTCAGGGTGCAGCTCGTTGTATGCGACATTTACTTTTATATTGAAGGTGAGGATTATGGGATTTATTTCTTTATTTAGATCATCTGGAGTGTCGATCGACATAGCATTGTCGTCGTCGATCGACATAGCATAGTCATTGGCGATTGATATTTCCTCGGAAGTGAGACAAATATTTTCGACGAATGAATCCGTTTGGTAAACGTTTTCCGTTGGTAAGAAGTCATCGATAGGAACGCCATCTTCTATTCGTATCCGGGAAAGATGATCTGCAACTCCGTTTTCTACTCCTCTTTTATCTTTAATCTCGATGTCGAATTCTTGAAGTAGAAGGATCCATCGCAGGAGTCGTGGTTTC
>NC_027749.1:23351899-23351998 GCF_000695525.1 Brassica oleracea var. oleracea | reverse complement strand
TTTCTGTTGTTGCGTAATTCCTTTGTGCCTCGTCGAGTGTTCGACTGCATGCAGCTTTTTGTCTTTTCTTTGGCCTAGAACTGCTCCAACAGCGAAATC
>NC_027749.1:23350701-23351799 GCF_000695525.1 Brassica oleracea var. oleracea | reverse complement strand
CCCGAGAAAACTTCTCACGTCTTTTACATTCGTGGGTGCAGGCAGGCTGGTCATTATCTCAATCTTCTCCCGATCTACTTCTATGCCAGCAGCGGATATTTTATGTCCTAGGACGATTCCATCGTTAACCATAAAGTGACATTTTTCCCAATTCAGAACGAGGTTCTTTTCTTCACATCTTGCCAAGACTTTACATAGGTTATCGAGACAGTTTTTGAAACTGGATCCAAATACGGAAAAATCGTCCATAAAGACTTCCATGAAATCTTCTATCATATTTGTAAAGATTGACATCATGCATCAAAGGAAAGTGGCAGGGGCATTACAAAGATCGAATGGCATTCTGCGGTATGCAAATGTTCCGTAAGGGCATGTAAAAGTTGTATTTTCTTGATCGTCAGGATGTATAGAGATTTGAAAAAATCCAGAGTATTTGTCAAGAAAACAGTAGTATTGGTGATTTGCCAATCTTTCCAACATTTGATCAATGAAGGGTAAGGGAAAGTGATCTTTTCTAGTGGCAACGTTTAGCTTCCTATAATCGATACACTTTTGATGTCCAGTGACAGTTCGCGCGGGAATGAGTTCGTTTTTATCATTCTTAACCACTGTAATTCCGCCTTTCTTAGGTACAACATGCACGGGGCTCACCCAGTTGCTATCCGAAATTGGGTAGATGATTCCAGCATCTAGAAGTTTAATAATTTTCTTCTTAACAACTTCTTTCAAGTTTGGGTTTAGCCTTCTTTGATTTTCCACTGACGATTTGGAATCGTCTTCTAAGTGAATCCGGTGCATGCACAGATCTGGAGAGATACCAAGAATATCCTCGAGAGAGTATCCGAGGGCTTTCCTATACTTGCAGTTTATTTAATAACAATGCAAGTTCTCCGTCGGTTAGGTTGGCATTTACGATTACGGGATAAGAATTATTGTAGAGAAAAGCATACTTTAGTCCGGCGGGCAATTGCTTTAACTCAATTTTTGGTGCTTTTTCGGGATTCCAATTCTCTAGAGGGGATGGTTGTCGATCGACAATGGCCTTTAAATTTCTATCGATTTTGATTTCCGAATCGTCATCCTCCACATCATCGACAT
>NC_027749.1:23341802-23350518 GCF_000695525.1 Brassica oleracea var. oleracea | reverse complement strand
ATGTTTCCAATGTTTAAACATATCCGACCTTCCTTGACGTCAATGATTGCACCAGCGGTAGCTAGAAATGGTCTACCTAAGATGAGGGGATCTTTTGGTTCATTTTGGTATTTCAACACAACGAAATCTGTTGGTACGTGACAGTCGTTAATTCTTACCGGCACGTCATATAGTACTCCCTCAGGTATTCTAACGGATCTATCAGTGAGAACCAAAGTTAATTTGGTGGGTTTGAACTCGTCGTATCCCAGGTATATCGCGACAGAGTGTGGCATGAGATTCACGCTGGATCCTAGGTCACAAAGGGATCGAGGAAAACTCTTGTCTCGTTTGTTGCAATCTAGAACAAAACTGTCCGGATCAGGTCTCTTGATCGGGGTTTCGTCTTGGATTATTGCACTTACTTCCTCTGAAACAATCATGACGATCTGTTCAGCAGCTGGGAAACTGTTGGATACGATGTCTTTTACATCTTTCTTAATCGAAGGTGTTACTTTTATGGCATCACTTAGTGGCATTTCCAACGTGATTTTATCGAATGCTTTCTTTCATGTCATTTTATCTAATTCTCGCTTAGTTTGCGTCTTGTTAGGAGGAAAGGGTGGCAAAGTCCTATACACTCTCTCTACTGCCCGCTTGGCAGGAGTTGAGCATCGATCGACATTGTTTTCATTCTGTCGATCGATATTTATCATAGTCAGTCGATCGACATTATTCCCTTTTTGTCGATCGATTTCCACATCTTCTTCCAACTCCTCCTCTTCTTCATCAAGGTTAATCGTTGCCTTTTTAGCTTCAGGGGGTTTTTCTGCAGAAGTGATTTCTACAGCGCTCGGGGAAAGGCGTTTTCCGCTTCTTAGTAACACAGCACAAACTTGGCGTCTCGCGTCGGTGTCAGTTTTTCCAGGAAGGAATCCTTCATCCCTTCTGACAAACCCAGCGTTATGCACAACTTGGCTATCCAATTTCTTGACATGGTCACTCAAAGTTTCAAACTTATCATGTAAATCAGAATATACAGAATCCAATCTTTCATCGAGAACCGCACTCATTTTCTGCTGGCCTTTTAGAACTTGTTCCATCATAGATTCCAGCGTGCTCTTATGGGTCTGTTCTGCCTTGTAGGTCTTTGTGAAGCTCATGTTTTGCTGCTGACGGGCAAGTCTTTGTTTACGAAAGCCAGTTTCATCGATGAGGTCTACATGCTCTTCTTCATCTCCTTCATGTAGAAAGGTCTGACTCTCATTGGTAAACCGAACTTGCTTATCTCCAATCACAAAAGCATGAACTGAGTATGACGTTTCTTTCACCTCATATATCCGAACTTCATTCAAATTCTTGGCCATCTTCCTCCTCTCAAGATCAGTGTTCTTGGCACTAGTGCTAGACGCCACATTTTCAATGAGCCTCGTAGTTTCTTCAGGGGTCTTAGTTTTGAAGTTCCCTTGACTCGCAGCGTCAAAATTCGCTTGGTATGTCCAGTCGAGACCTCTGAAGAAAATATTATGTAGGTGGATTTCGGGAAAACCATGGTGTGGGCAGTCTCGTTGGTAGGCTCTGAATCTACCCCAAGAAGCCTTAAAAGCTTCAGTGGTGCCTTGAGAAAAATTATAGATCTTATTCCTAAATTCCTCGGTTCGTGCATAATCGAAGAAGTTGTTGAGGAAGACGCTTTTGATATCACTCCAGCAAGTCAAAGATCCTGGCTGCAATTGTTTCAGCCAGTGCCTCGCATCTCCAGCAAGGGAGTGCGGGAAGAGTTTGCAAAATAGGTAGTCTTCAGAGACTCCATGCACCTTGATGTTAAACACAAAGTCCTCAAGTGCTTCAATATTGTGGGTTTTCATGAGGAAGACCATGAAAGGGGTGCCGACTTACTAGAGAGAAATATTTGGGTTTCAGTTCAAAGTCTTTTCTTTGAATTGCTGGAGGACGGATTGCAGACCTGTTTGCGTAGAACCGATCAGGTCTGTTGCAATCTCCAAGCGTTTGGTGATGCTCTGGTCCAGCATTCAAAACAACAGCTACTCCAATTGGAATTGGAGCCATATGTCTATAATTAATTTGGTTTGATGCATTGCATACTCGACCTTTTTGATCTTCTAGAACTACTTCTTCATTATTGAAATAGGTAAGAACATACTTACTTGCTTCCGGCAGGATGGCGTCGATCGATATTGGTAGCAGAGTGTTGATCTACTTTTCGGTAGACCCGTCGTTTGATGTTGTTGTCTGAGCGTCGATCAATTTTGGGCCGAAATTCATGTCTTCCATCTTAAGTACCTATGTCAGCAGGAAAAGAGGAAAAACTTAAGCAGATTCAATAACAAAATCTAGACTATATTCTAAACCTAATCTAATGGTAATAAGAAAGAGTCCCCGGCAACGGCGTCAAATTTGATATCACTCAAATTACCCTAAGGAGTGAATTACTCTCTCAAATAAGAGGTTCAGATGTAGTACTTAGGGATCGAATCCACAGAGACTCTAGGATTACACAATAGATTATGGTCTTTGAAATAGGCTAGATTAATTGGTTTATAGGTTTTAAAGCAGTAAATGAATTGGTGAGCAAGGTTATTGCTCGATTGTTTTTTTTTAGGTTGTTAACAGTTGGGAGAATAGCTAGGTTTTGGTATATTCTCAGGTATGATAAGTAAATAGTTTAATTTGGATCTTTAGGGGTTTATTGAATTAATTTTTCTTGAATTCAAACTCAGATATAATCAATTAGATTATCTAATCTGGATCTCGGATTTCAACTCTCGTATGTTAATGATGAGAAAGTGTCGATCGGTTATTCGTTACGAATATCGATCGATACACCTTTCAAAATATCGATCGACAGAGTTGTCGCTGCGTCGATCGATACTTCTTCTATAAAGCTTTACGGACAAGTTTGATTTATATTCTCTAACTCGCTAGATTAACTTTCGTCTGTATCTAGTCAGTTAGATCATACTAGTTTATTTTCAGGTATTGAGTCAAGCAATGGCTTGATCTCAAATAATCCTAAAATCTAAGATTCAGGGTTTATCAACCCTAAGCTTAGTAGTAAGAACAACTAGATGAAGAACTAATTAAATCATGCTAACAAAAATTTAAGCTAGCAATACATATATCAACCTTATGAGAATCCTAAATCTAACAGTGAGATTACTCAGACATATTCATAAAAGACATGGTTATGATGGTCTGAATAATATTGCAATAGATAAATAAAAAGAACAGAGTAAAAAACAAAGGGAGTTCAAGATATTTCCTCTCTCAATGTGTACAGATTTATCTCTCCTATCCTAAGCTCTCTCTCCCTAGAATAGTATGAAGCATAGCCGTCAACAATGGCTTAGAAAACAATAAAATAGGGTTTCAGGTCGTCCATGGGTATATTGATAATATGTGGTGACTTCTGGGCCTAAATTGGTCACGAAACAGCCTTGACCTGTTTTCTGGGATCACTGTCGACCGACACCAATGATGTTTCATCGATCGACAGTCTTTCATCTTCTCGACAGCTTCCTCTCGCGAGGCAGACTTACCACTCTTCAGTAAGACGGGCATAACCTCTGCTACAGGATGATGATTGACCTCAAACCGATGGCATTGGAAATCTAACTCGGAGATATATCTTGTGTAAAAAGATGGGCTCAATCTAACGGTAGGAAGCTCTCCATCCATAGCTAAACATCTGGTGCGTCTGTGCAGATCTGCACTCAAAAGGTTCGAAAATCACCATATTTCTCCGGAACGTACCTGAACCTGTAAACACTCTAAATAGACTCTATATAATAGTAAATATATATTAAAACACTTATAAACCATGGCTAAAAGTGGATAAAATCCATGGTTTATCACATTCCTGCTTAAAGTATGGTGTCAGCCTTCTTTTTTCTCATTAATTTTTGGACTTCAGGTCAGACTTTCTTCTTGTTTCCAGAAAAATAATGCATGATTATAATTTTTTCTTTGATTTCCGAACTAATACATTATACTCCTACCAAGTTATTCAAAAAAAAAACTCCTACCATATTAATCAATAAAACAATATCTTTGATTTACTTTTCTTGTTTTATTTATTTACTTCATGTTTTTATAGTATGGTGAACAACCATATCTTTAATCTTATAAAATCATTGTTAACCTTATTAATAATTTATAAAAGTATTAAAATATTTATAAAGCTTTGTAAATCGGTTATAAAATTGAAAAGTAATGTACATGAATTTATAAATTATTTTAAAGGCTTATAAATCTATTGTAAGAGTTACCCTTTTAAATAGTGCATGAGTGATAATAAAGATTTTAAAATATTTAAAGGTTTTTAGTAATAAAACCCCTCAACTAAAAATTCAACGAAAAAAATCTTCAACTTTAATTTCGTTAACGTCTGTTACCCTCCGTTTAAAATACCGTGACGGAGGGTGACAGACGTTAACGAAATTAAAGTTAAGGGATTTTTTCGTCGAAATTTTAGTTGAGAGATTTATTTACCGTTCATCTTTAATTTAGGGGTTTAATTACTAAAATTCCTAATAATTATTCTAAAACAAAAAAAAAAATTGTTCTTTTATAAAAAAAACATTGTGAGCGAGATTCTCAAGTAAATGCCCCTATCTTTCTTACTTAATTTTGATTGATCAGAGATCTCTATATATATATACCATTAATCGATTCGACATAATTATACTATATGATAGACTTATAGTGATAGAAATATCAGCATAATCTTCATAATTATACTTATACTATATGATAGACTCAGTTTGTGCATGTCATCCTTAATAATTTCACAAATCTAACCGACCAGTATCTATTTCTTCACATAGTTATATATCTATTCTATTAAAAGCTTATATGAAATTAGCAACAAAAAAATTTTTATTTTACTGAGTCCAATTCAATCAAGGCCGTATCAAAAAGAGCATATACTCACAATTTATTTATCTGAAATTGGATTTTGGTCATACAATAGACAACCTTATTGAATGATCTCGTAAGCCGGTGCGTTGCTTGTAATTAATAAACATAAATTTAGCTTTTACAATGCCAAAAGAAATCTGTTAAATTATTTTTTAAGGTGGGTTCTGGTGACTTGTCAATTTGCATGAATACTTTATTACAAAGAAAGATGGAAATATAAAACAATTCGCACGATGGCATTCTAAAAGAAAATATTCCATTTCAGTTATATATTAACGTTTTTTTCATTTACTGGGTTTTGTGCTTAGAAATTATGTGGAATCAAGCTTGATAATAATAACAGAAAGAAACCGATATTCTCAATGGTTCAGTTATAAAAACATTGACATAAATGTGAAATAAGATGAATATAGGTGGTTTGTTGAAATAAAAACAGTTTCCTCGAATCTATTTAAATTTTAAACATATAAAACAAAACTATAGATTGATCCGTGCATCCGCGCTGGTATTGGTTCTTACATTTTTATACATTGATATTTTTATTCATAATTAAAGTTATATATTTTAGATGGGTCGTAATATAACTAATTGTATATAAAAGACCTGGACCGAATCGGGTGATATGGCTATTTTTGGTACAAATATCCGAATCCATTTCAGATATATTTGTTATTTATATAATTTTAGGTTCATATACATCGGAATCGAACTCATCCATACCCAGAATGACCCAATTCAAAACCCACACATAAATGTATAATATTCAAGCAAGCCTAATTTAAAAAAAAACGATACCTGAAAAGAACAAATTGTACCTAAATAGATAGCCAATGTTCATGCCTAACTGATTTTATAAACTAATAAAAACATTCTTTCTATGTGTTTGGATAAATTAAGTAAAATAAAAAAAATTATTTAATAAAATAATTATATGCAGCCAAAAATTACAATAAATGTAATATATTTTTATTATTTTGATTTAAGTTATTATTTTATTCACAAAACATGTCTTTGGAATATGTTTCTAGCTACGTAATATTCCACCGATTGAAACTAAAAAAAAAGTATTAGTAAAACAAACTAAACCGAACATTTAACCATATGCAAAACCAAGTTATTTTACATATTTGATTTTATAATCGGCACAAAGTTAATGTTGGTTAACTAACAAATAAAAATTTACACTATTATTATTATTATTGTAATATAATTAATGATGATCTATTGTTAAAGACAATTAATATAATTATATTACTGAAATTATTAAAAAGACACCATATTTTTTTTTATACCGGTATCCATGTTTCCAAATATTTTTTTTTTTTTGTCATCAACTGCAGACTCATACTGACTTTGTGAACCACTCTGGTAGATTTTGATCCATGTGAACGAGAAACGACGGTTGCTTCCTTACACTGCGTGCTAGGCTATCCGCTCTTGAATTTTGTTTCCTTGGTACATAGATAATCTCCGAACGTGTGAAACCTTCTTTCAGGGACTTAATATCTTCCAAATAACTTACAAATGCTGGCCATTCTTCTGGTTCCGAAACTATCTTCACCAACTGAGAACAATTTGTTGCAAACGTAACCTGAAATTGGCGTAAGTTTGTCATGCATTCCATTGCCTAAAGTAGTGCTTCTATCTCCACATGTAGAGGAGATAGACAAGCCCGGACATTCCTTGCTCCCAACAACCCATCAAAACCTTCTAAAGTACTCAACCAACCTTGCCCGGAGAAAACTTTATTCTCCTTCCAGGAACCTTCTGTAAAACACCATCTCCCCGGAATTGATGGGAGAGTCGTAACCTCAACTTGGGACACTGTCCTGGTTTCGTTCAATACATGTGCATCAGCCCAAAGTATTGACTCTGTTTCTGCCAATATGAGCGTGTCTCTTGTGTCCATGTCCAGATTACTAAAAAATTTATTGTTCATTCCTTTCCAAATATACCAAAGTATCCATGCAAATTGATGATCCTCCATCGGTGGAGAGACTCTCCAGAAGAGATGATCCATGTTTGTAAAGAGGGAGCTCGTTGGGAACATGGTTGGATTTGATGGTATCTTGGAGAGAGCCCAAACCTGAAGTGCTGGAGGACATTCAAAGAACACATGGTTGATCGATTCCTCATCCGTACCGCAACGTGCACAACATATGTCTCATTGTATTCCTCTCGCTTTCATATTCTTCCTGACTGCTATACAACCTGTAACCAATTGCCATAGAAAATGTTTTAACTTGGGAGGGCACCGTATTTTTCAGCAGAAAGCCTTCAAAGCATCAACTGTGGGTCCAAACAGTAAAGGAGGTCTTTCCCTGTCTGGATAAATTCGTTCGATCTGATATCCTGATTTAACCGTATACTTCCCGTTGTTTGTGAAATGCCATCCATCCCTGTCAACCATCTGGGTTTTACTCAGTGGTATAGTTTCTATAATTTTCACATCCTGGGGATCCATCAAAGCCCTGAGTGCATGTGAATTCCATGTTGGCGAAGTAGAGTCAATAAGAGAATCCACTGTGAGGTCTGGGTCGAAAATGTGTTGATTTTTATTTGTTGGTCTCGGGCGAGTGGTTAGGAGCCATGGATCGTTCTATACAAATATAGATGATCCTGATCCCACCCTTTTGACTAGTCCTTTGCTTACCAGAGATCTAGCAGAAACGATACTCCACCAGCCATATGACGGAGAATAAGAGCGAATCGGTTCCAGGGGTGATGCATTCCTGTAATACCATCCCTTGTATACCCGGGAAAATAATGTATTTGGCTTCTCGATCAGGCGCCACAACTGTTTACCAAGCATTGTTGTATTAAAATCCGTAATATCCTTAAAACCTAGTCCCCCGACTTCCTTATCAAGACACACTTTATCCCATGATTTCCAGTGCAAGCCTCTTGTCCTTCCCCCTGGACTCCACAAGAATTGGGCGACCGCGGTCGTCAGTTTTTTAGCTGTTGCCTTAGGTAGACGATAGCAAGACATCACATGGTTTGGTAATGCCGTTACCACATATTTAATAATCACTTCCTTTCCTTCCTTTGTGAAAAACTTAAAAGTCCAACCATTAACTCTATTATTTAACCGGTCTTGCACAAAGCTAAAAACTTGTATCTTGGATCCTCCCAAATTTTCTGGAAGACCTAGATAAGATCTCATGCTTCCAAGATTCTGGATTCCCAATATATCTCTGATATCTTGCATATTTCTATTTTTTTATCCACTCACCCATGTGCATTTTGATCATATAGATTAGGATTTAGCCATGTTTAGGTTGCATTTTGCATACATGAGTCCTTATCAGGTATTTGAGTACCACATGGAGTTCTTGGAGACATTTGGGTGCATTTGGAGTTCAAAAGAAGTGTTTAAAGTGATCATTGGGCGAGCAGCACATGGGAGCGACCAGTCCGGAGCGACACCATCAAGTCGCTCTGATCTCCCTATCGGAGCGACCTTACCAGAGCGACAGGGAGGAGTCGCTCGCGTTTTCATCACTCGGAGACGCGAGAACGAGTCCGGAGCGACCAGTCCGGAGCGACACCATCAAGTCGCTCTGATCTCCCTATCAGAGCGACCTTACCAGAGTGACAAGGAAGAGTCGCTCGCGTTTTCATCACCCGGAGATGCGAGAACGAGTCACCCCTCCAGGTCGCTCCCGAAGCCTAGAGCGACCTCTCGGAGCGACAACTGGAGGTCGCTGCGCGCCTTTTGTTTGCTCGACTTCATGTTTACTCAAGGGCCTTTTGGTCATTTCATTATGCACGTTTTTACTTTCTAAACCTAAGT
>NC_027749.1:23337933-23338703 GCF_000695525.1 Brassica oleracea var. oleracea | reverse complement strand
CTCGGCTTCACTCAGTACAAGAAGTGCGGACTTTCTCTGGTATTGGCTGATCGTTCAGTGAAGTACCCTGTGGGTATCTTAGAGGACCTCCCAGTGATGGTTGGAA
The DNA here is from genome assembly GCF_000695525.1 of Brassica oleracea var. oleracea. Classification (NCBI taxonomy): domain Eukaryota; kingdom Viridiplantae; phylum Streptophyta; class Magnoliopsida; order Brassicales; family Brassicaceae; genus Brassica; species Brassica oleracea. Next base: position 23,338,597 of record NC_027749.1, on the reverse strand, counting down.
ATTATAAGATCCCTACAGACTTTGTGGTGCTTGAAATGGGTGAAGAAGCTCAAGACCCTTTAATCCTTGGAAGGCCTTTCTTAGCAACAGCAGGAGCTATTGTTAATGTGAAAGAAGGCAAGATTGATCTCCATCTGGGTAAAGGGCACATTCTCCATTTTGATATCAAGGAGGTAATGAGGAGGCCAACAGTTCAAGGGCAAGTGTTCTACATTGAAGAGATGGACGCCCTTGCTGATGAACTCCTTGAAGAGTTGTCACTAGAGGACCCTCTACAGCATGCTTTGACTGTAGAGAGAGAGGCTGAGGTGATTAAAAACCTGGAGAGTACTGCCTATGGGATGATGCTGGATTCACACCAGGGGTTTGTCAGTAAGGATCAGTACGAGGAGCTTCCACATATGGTTCACCAAGAAGTCTCAGCCACTCAGCAAGATGACACTCAGCAAGATGACTGGAGTGAGCTTAAGGCACCTAAAGTGGAGCTTAAACCTCTCCCCCATGGTGTAAGGTATGCATTCCTTGGTCCTAATGAAACTTATCCTGTCATTTTGAGTAGTGAACTTACTGAAACTGAGCTATCTGAACATTTGAAAACGCTTAAAAGATTTAGAAAGGCAATAGGTTACTCATTGGATGACATCAAGGGAATATCACCCTCTTT
>NC_027749.1:23337216-23337833 GCF_000695525.1 Brassica oleracea var. oleracea | reverse complement strand
AAGAATGGATGCTTTTGAGAACTCAAGGATCTACAAGGAGAAGACTATAGCTTTCCATGACAAGAATATCCTGAAGAGAGAGTTTAAAGAAGCAGATCAAGTTCTTCTCTACAACTCTAGGCTGAAGCTATTTCCAGGAAAGCTTAAGTCAAGGTGGTCAGGTCCTTTCAAAGTCAAAGAGGTTAGGCCATATGGAGCAATAGTTTTGTGGAGTACTGATGGAAGAGACTTCACAGTCAATGGGCAAAGGGTTAGGCTCTACATTGCTACTGCACCAGAGGAAGATGGGGTTTCAACTCCACTGTCTGACCCTACCCCGGCCTAATCCAAAAAGAGGCAAAGTCAAGCTAGAGACTTAAAACAAGCTCACTTGGGAGGAAGTCCCATGCGTATCCTTGTATATATTGCATTGGTATTTTCATTTTCATCTTATTGCATAAAAAAAAAAACAGAAAGAGAGAAGTCGTGTGCAGGTGCTTGATCGATGCAGGTTTGAGCAAAAATTGTGCGTGGGAGCGAGGTCTCACAGCGACACCTCGAAGTCGCTCCAGCTGGGAGCGACGTTACGGGAGCGACACCTCGAGGTCGCTCGGCTTAAAGACGTTTTGTGCTCCAAA
>NC_027749.1:23336019-23337092 GCF_000695525.1 Brassica oleracea var. oleracea | reverse complement strand
AGTGTAGCAGTTCCCATCCATGAGGAAAGTGAAACTGAGAGTGCTGATGAGCAGGCACCTACGAAGAAAGTCAAGATGTTCAAAGGCAAAGGGGTTGCGGTTGATCGAGATAGGGCGAAAACTCCATCTGTGGAGGAGCTGTATGATCACTTGAAGAATGAGGTCACTTGGACTCCAACCAGGTTCGCCGACCTTGATCTGCTGAAGGAGTTGGGTCTTGAATCTGACATTGAGGAGATGCTAGGACATTTGAAGATGCCAAAACTCCTCACCATGGCAAATCCTTTCTACAAGGACGTCACTTGTCAGTTCTTATCTTCTCTTGCGGTCACTTACCATGACACCGCGCATGTGAGGCAAGGATGGGGCAAAGTCAGGTCAATAGACGAGAATACAACATGAACTTCAAGGACATTGGGAGAGTCATGGGGTTCCAAGACCTAGAAGACCACTCCCTACCCAAGTGTGAGAACCTTCACACGGAGCTTTGGAAGTTGATCACTGGAAACAAACACACTACCGGGGCTGACAAGAACTCACACATCCGACACCCGTCCATACGTTACCTCCACAGGATGCTCGTCCATGCATTCTACCCACGGAAGCAAGCTGGTACGGTTACTGAGGAAGACATGAGCCTGCTCTGTCCGGCTATCCGTCCCTACGCCCAACCTGGAGTTTTACCCCTTCCCAGCACCGACATCTATGCTACCTTCGGGATGGTCAGTTTCTTTGTGGGTCATCTCCAGCACTACAGAGACTGGGCGTGGTACACCACTGATTCGCGCCCAAAGATGGGGATAGGTGGAATGATCACACCACTGCTCCAATTTCTGAATGTTCCCTTGGGAAAGGACGCATCGGGACCTAAGTTCATTGATGGCACCTACTTGAGGATTGCCGCCTATTTTAGTGGGATGTATGGAAAGGACTACGTCTACCACTACTACTTGCAGGACAAGCAAGTCGAAGTGGTTCTTCCAAACCGGAACCTGACGAGTTTAGAGATACCTGGAGCTATCAGCTTCAACATACCCCAGGAGTACTTTCTTGGAGAACACGGGCCTCTCGAT
>NC_027749.1:23333904-23334419 GCF_000695525.1 Brassica oleracea var. oleracea | reverse complement strand
TTCTTAGGAAAGTCTTACATGTGCATAATGTTGAGAGTATCGGGAACGACAATGCTTGATGTTCATTATTGCTAGATTAGGCACATCATTGTCTAGCCATAGATGGGGGTGAATGTTGTAAAGTTTGATTTGGGAGTATGAGAAAGTGGAAGGAAAAGAGTGAACTCTTGTGCTTAATTGACTAGTCTTTATGGGATAAGTAGAGAAACTTCTAGCTCAGTTTATGAAAAAAAAAAAAAAAAGAAAGAAAAAGAAAAGAGAAAAAAAAAAATATATATATATATATAAAAAAAAAAAAAAGGGGGCTAGCAAAACTGTTTAGAGCTAAGTTTTGTTTTGAAGTTGAGAAAAATTCTTATGAGATTTCAAAGAAAAGAGTTTTGTATGCAGGGTGTTCTTGAGATCTTTTGGTGAGGAATGTGAGTTGGGCTTGACATTGGGGAAAGATTGTGTAATTGTATGTTTGGGAAAAGGGTAGAACAATGGAGATTGAGCATTGTATGCATGAGTTGGTC
>NC_027749.1:23317483-23333542 GCF_000695525.1 Brassica oleracea var. oleracea | reverse complement strand
AGTCCGGAGCGACACCATCAAGTCGCTCTGATCTCCCTATCAGAGCGACCTTACCACAGCGATAGGGAAGAGCCGCTCGCGTTTTCATCACCCGGAGACGCGAGAACGAGTCCGGAGCGACCTCTCGCAGCGAGGTCGCTCCCGAAGCATGGAGCGACTTGTCGGAGCGACGAGCCGAGGTCATTTCATTATGCACGTTTTTATTATGCACGTAATTCTGTGTTCTTATATCTATTTTCTGTGTTTCTCTACATGATTAATCTGAAATCCAACATGGGTTTAAGAGGAATCATGGAGATTAGTGAGTAATCACCTTTTGAATTCATGGGTTAGGGAGATTAAGGGTGATTAGGTTAGAGCTAGGATGTTTTAGTGTAGATCATTCATATTTCCTTGCTAACAGAGTGAACATAATGCATCTTCTGAGTTGGCCACTCAGTTGTTGATCCTTAGGCATTTCTCACCCGAAAGGTGTTCGAGGAAATGTCCGAGACAACTCTTCTAAGCTTTTAGCATACATTGCCAAAGACATTTATTGTTAGAGGTGCTAAGATAGCCATTGGACTGGCTAGTTATGATTGCTTTCATATTATTCAACCAAAGACATTTGATGTTTGAATTGTGTTAGTAAATGAACATTCATCTAGACATAGAGTTTGTTTAGGATAGTGTCTAAGCTTAAGGTTGATAGTTTGATTGATCGTTTGCCATCCTTAGTTCGAAACTTGATCACCCGAGGTCTAATCCCTATATCCATGAGTTCTCTTTTCCCATAGTTAAGAAAGTATCATTTAGTTATTCCTTTTAGTTAGTTATAGTTTAAAAACCCATCTAAATCATTGGTTGCACTTAGATTAAGTGATTACTTGCATTCTCGGTGCTTTGATATCTCTCAGAACTGGTTCGATAATCTTTTATACTACAACATTTGTCTTGGGAGCCTTGAAAACTCCTAACATCAATCTCTTAACTCATGTCTAGCTGATTCCTCAATGCCGTGCCCAAATTGGATAGAGGACTTATCGAAATTTATAAGCTGACCTGATACAACCTCATATTCCTTTAAGATCCTAAGGACAGTGTGACATTCATCATTTTGAGCTTTACAGAAAAAGAGACTATCATCCGCAAAAAGCAAATGAGATATCGATGGACATGCTCTAGCTACCTTCATTCCCGTTAAAAGTTTCCCTCTTTCCGCCTTTTTAATATTTGCAATTAAAGCCTCAGTACACAGGATAAATAAATAAGGTGATAAAGGGTCCCCTTGTCGTAAGCCCCTATGTGGGACGATAAGGCCCCGTGGTTGACCATTAAGTAGGACCCGATATTGAACCGATGATATACACTCCATCATTAATGTAATCCAATGAAGATCAAAGCCCATCTTCTGTAGGAAAGCCTTTATAAAATCTCATTCCACTCTATCATACGCTTTACTCATATTTGTTTTAATTGCCATATATTTTTTTTTGCATGCCTTATTCGTTCGTAATCCATGAAACATTTCCTGAGCGATAAGAATATTATCAGAGATTAACCTTCTTGGCACAAAAGCCGACTGGGTTTCTGAAATGAGGAAAGGTAAGCATATCTTCAATCGCTGACATAGAACCTTCGAAATAATTTTATGCCCAACATTACACAGGCTAATTGGCCTCAGTTCTGTCATTCTTGTAGGCCTCTCCGTTTTTGGGATCATACAAATATTAGTGATATTTAACCTCGGATCCAGAGTTCCAGTAACGAAAAAATTATTTACCATGTTCACCAAATCCTTCTTAATAATATGCCAGGAGTCTTGAAAGAAAAGAGCTGTCATGTCATCCGGTCATGGTGCCTTCTATGGATGCATCATAAACATGGCTTCTCTAACCTCATTCTCCGTCGCTACTCTCAACAGACATTGGTTCATCTGAGTAGTAATACCCGGTGGTACCTCTGTGAGGAAGTCATCAAACTCTGTTGGAGAAGTGGTAGTAAAAAGCTCTTCGAAATAGTGTACTGCCACGTTTTCCACATCCATATCCTCTGTAATCCAATTTTCCAAAGCATCATATAAACCCACAATCCGATTAGGTACGTGTCGTTGCTTAGACAGAGCATGATAGAATTTTGTATTGAGGTCCCCAGATGTGTACCACGTATTCCTACTTTTCTGGTGCCAATACTCTTCTTCATCTTTATATGCATCTTGCAACTTCTTTCAGACCTCTATAATATTCTCCTGAGACCTAAAATTATTTGTTTGTACCTCCTCAAGAGCTTTCTGTAACTCATTAATTTTGTCCTTTCCATAAGGAGGATTATTTTTCCGCCATTTAGCAATTTCGTGTCGACAATTACTAATTTTTTCTACTATCCCAGTTTCACTTCTTGCACTATAATCTGACCAGTCCATTGTAATTGATTCCAAAAGACCTTCTTGTCCAATCCATCTTTTATCAAAACGAAATTGCCCTTTTCTCCTGGTGACTTTATCATCCAGATAAGCCACCACTAGGCGATGATCAGAGGCCACCATCCATAAATATTCTGTATAAGAACATGGGAACAGAGTATGCCACTCCTCATTTGCTAAAGCTCGATCTAGACGACATCTTATCGTAACTGCCCCTTTTCCTTTTCCTCTTCTTCCTTGCCATGACATTTTATTTCTCCGAGCCGAAAATTCCAATAAACCAGTAATCCTTATCATATTATTAAAAGGAATGAATGAATCCGCACTCCGCAAAGATCCTCCATCATTTTCATGATTTTCAGTGATCTCATTTAAATCCCCAATGATGAATCAGGGTTCCGAACGTGCAAGTCCATTTCTAGTCAAACGTTCCCATACTTGTTCCCTTAACTTTGGAACATGATCACCATACACAAACGTAAGATAAAATCGTCTTTCCTTAGGCCACCGCTTCCACATCGATCATTATATTACTAGAGTATAAGACTTGGATCTGAGACTCATTGTTGTAAAAAGCGCTAAACCACCACTCCTTCCCACTGGATAAACCGTGCACAAATTATCAAATCCAATATGTGCTTGGAAGTCTTGAACAAATTTTGAGTCTTGTTTTGCTTCAGATAAAAATAAAAAATACGGTTTATGTTTATACCATATCTCCCTTAGATAGCTTATGGTCCACTCACTTCCCATACCTCTACAATTCCAACTAAGAACTCTCGTTTAAAAATATAAATAAACTCCCAAGAGCTAGCAAATTTGGGTTTAATGGTACCCTGAAATCCCAACCACCGAAACACAATAAGCCACCAAACTTTCAAACCACCCGTCATAGCAAACGCCTTCAATATGAAAATGATAAGCCTTTACCCTATTCCAAGTATATACATTGTTTCCAAATCCACCTCACCATTTAAATTGAATCCAATAAAAGCCATGATAGAAGAACCAAACATATGAGTCATTCTCTTCACGTAAAACAGATATATAATATGTGTAAACTTCTGAACCGTATACAATATCTGAACCGTATATTTCCAAAATGAACACTCTAAGCTTCTCCAAAAAACCTGTCTGCGACTGGTTTAAAGAGACCAGCCACAGCCCTCGAGTCCATGCAACAAGACCGTTCTGGTCTGTCGTGAGCCACATCCCAAAACCAAAAGACCACACAAGTACCAAATCCTTTACTTGTCTTCCAAGAACATCAAACTACAGAAATAATACTACATCAAGAGTACTATCCCGCCTGTTAAGATTTAGATCACTTCGCTTCAACAATGTGAACCAAATCCAAAAACCAAAACCAATAAATTTATTCCATACGTTCCAAGCACCAAGCAAACCACCACTTAATAAGTACCCTTTTAAAACCCAAACATACCATATAAAACTTAAACTGCTCATAGAGCTTATTGAAACAAAAAAAGAAACTAAAATTAAAATAACCAAACAACCTCATAACATAGTTGTCTTCAAATCACGCTGATCCATAAACATTTTAAGGCTTGGGTAGCTGTTTTGGGTGTGAGGAACCCTTTTCTTTCACTTTCTTAGCGCCACCTCCCTTGCGGAGACTCTGTTTAGCTGGTGCACGTTTGCGAGGCGACATGAGAACTTGAGCAAACTTGGAGTTGTTTCCACCAGAAACTGAGAACAAAGGCTTGCGCAGTCCCGGCTTCTTCTCCACCGCAGTTGCCCCCTTACCCTCTACAATGTCTCCAGTCATATCTTCTTCGACAACTTCTTTTGCCTCCACTTGGTTCATATCTTTTCCTTCTCTGTCTCTGAGATTCTGGAATTCATCATCAAGTTCCAGACCCGACTCTGTCTCCGTCCTAGTGTGATCAGTCTCTCCCAGTTCCATTCCCACCTCTCCAGAAAAATCTAAATCCGCAATGATCTTATCCTGCTCCAGCGTATTAGTTCCATCTTCTAAAAACTCGCTAACCAGATCCAAACCATTTTCCAACTCTCCAGTAATTAAAGTTACCTGATCAGGATCACCGGGGAGTGGAGATGTCTCCTGTGCAGGTCCTGGTGGGGGTATTAAACTCTTCTCCACTTCTTGTTGCAACCTCCCCCTATCACTCTCATCAAGCCAAATTTCTCCTTCTTCGCGTGGCTCCTCTCTGTTTCTGCGCACAGGACTTCTTTCACCTCGTAGTGGGTTTCTTTCACTGCGTGTTGCACGAGATGGCCGACTCCTCTCCTCCTCTGAGTGGCGCCTTGTTTTTTCCCACCGGGAGTTGCGGTTCCTGGAGCCTCCCTCCTCGAATTTGTTGTGGTTGCGGTTTGAGAAGGATCTTTTACTTCCACGTTCCGGCACCCTTTCCCATTTTGATTCTTGTTCCTCATACATCTTTCCTTTCCCCTTTCCTTGGTATCTCCTTGGATTCTTGTCATTCTCTTGATGGCCCCCTTCTCCATTGGTCACCACTCCCTTATAACTCCTTGCTCGATCATCTTTTCTGACCGCAGCACCCTCCCTACTCTCCTTCTTCTTCTCTGGGTTTGGATTCAAAGTACAGTTCCCCAAATCATGGCAGAGACTAAGACAGAGAGAGCAGTGCCCACACAGCTTCTCAAACTGCAAAGTAACGAGAGCCTCCTCTTCCTCGTAGTATTCTCCACCTTTGAAGTCCACTGTTGTCTCAAAGCACAACTCCTTGCGTCCATCTATGATCACCCGCATCTTACCATAATCAAGATCCACATCTGTAGTTTCACCAATAGCATCTCCAATGCTCTGAAAAGTTGGAGTTGACCAGAACTCTGTGGGGACTCCCTCAATCTTGATCCAAAAAGGAATCTCCGAAGGGAAGTCTCTCACCATCTATGGTTGCCATCGAGCTAGTGCTATCATCCAATAATCAAAGTGATATGGCTGCATCTCCAATACCACCACAATGTCTCCCTCTTTATTGAAATGAAACTGGAACGGTCTCATTCCCAGGTCTGTTCCCACAACCCTCTCTTCCACCTTCCAAATTTTCGGTAACATCACAAGCAGAGCTGTGACATCTTTCTCCACCGGGTTCATACATCTCCCGATCAGTCTTGGAGTAGCTCTTGATCAGATCAGAGTTGTCGAAATGAGGGATAGAGATCTTCAACCGCTTACCATTCCCCTCTCCACTCTTCCCGTCCCCACTCTTTCCGACAAGCTGAGCCTGAGTCATGATTGCCAATGCCAATAACAAGAAAAGAGAACAGTTTAGATCGTATGATATCATAGAAGAAACTGTGATACTTATAAAGAGTGAATCCCAGTTCCTTATATAATTATACGCATAGCTAAGTTCATCACGCCATAATCCTAATACATTAATAGAAAATCTTCCATAATTGATTCGATATATCTCTAACCAATCATCAAGAAATCTGTTCCGACATCCCAAAATGCCAAAGAAAATCCTATCGAGAAGCCAAGTATCTTTCTTATAATTATCGTATCGCATAATGATATTTCCACTTTCTATAACAGACGGCAGAGATCTCGTTTTGATGATAACGAAATTCATACCTCTTAATTCTTGTGCTTGATCCTCTAGATTCCGCATCCACTCTAAAGATCTGAATGATAACCATTTCCTAAAGAACCCAATCGTATCTCCATTCCAAACCTGTTTCAATTGAAACTCTGTCGAACTCGTTATTAGGTTTTTGATTCGCAGATCTCCGCTGAATCCCCATGATTTCCCATCTCCATATGATTCTCCTCGAATTGTGAAATTCCTCTTAGCACCCGGATCCCAATCTCGATCCAACATCAAAACCCTAATTTCAAATCGCCATCGCCGTCGCCTTTAAAACCAATAGTATTTTGCCAGTAAATTTTTCCATGTTTCCAAATAATTTTCATTTATAATAATGTACATGTTTCCAAATAATTCTCATTTATAATAATGTTCATGTTTCTAAACAGTACCAAAATGTACTTCAATTTTGATAATATAGATAAAATGAAAGCAAATAGAGCCGGATCTAGGCCGCTAGTTCGTTTAGTATTTCAGTGACATATATGATTACAAACTTTGATGGGTCCATCGGTGGACGACATGAAAAGTTCCAACAACCAAAAAAACAAGATGAATCTTATACTCCCTCCGTTTTATAATGTAAGTAGTTTTGGCTAAAAGCACAAAGATTAAGAAAATTATTATGTTTTAAAAAGTATTGTGTAAATAGGTTAGATATAACTTAACCAATCAAAAATAAATCTATTTAATTTGATTGATCACACTATATTCAATAAATGCAAAAGCTACCTAGAAATATGAAAACTACTTACATTTTGAAACAAAAAAAACTTCCTAAAACTACTTACAATATGAAACGGAGGGAGTATTTTTTTTAGATTTGTCAATAGTCAATAATGGTAATCAATATTTTGGATTTTAGATCCTATCTAGTGGAACGCTCAAGAAGATAAGTAGAGCGAAACTAGTTAGGAAGCTTTTAAATAGGGTAATTTTGTTCGAGTCAAACTTGTGATCGAAACTTTATTCCCGTTTTCGAGTTGAAATGTAAAATTTGAATTTTTAAAAGGGCCATCAAGATTTGATTTTTTTTCTAGTTCCCTACCATGATTCTTAATTAAATTATTTGTAAAAGACAAACTTAGAAACGCATCCATAATTGTTTTAGAAGTTGTTATTTATTCATGTATTTTAATGTTTAAATCTAAATAAAATCTACCGTTATTAGAATGATGATTTTAATTTATATTTAAAATCTATTGTTATTGAATATAATTTTTATAAATCTTATGTAAAGTCTGATGTTTTTCAGTGAATGAGTTAAATATAGTATTTAAAGTCTACTGTTTTTCAAATCATGATTCTAAATTTTATTTTAAATTCTAGTGTTACTAGATTTTGATCGGCGCTTTAAAAGCGCGGATTTTTGGATTATAAACAAAATTGGATATGAATTAGTATTTTAGGTTTGTTATATATCTATATGTTACAAAGTTGTATTATATCGAATAAGAAAATTTGTTTAAAATTATATAATTTATAAATTCTTTATTTGAGATTTTGTATATATACTTTTATGTAACTCTCTCTTAGGCATGAAAATTTTATCTGGATTCAAAAAATGAACTGAAACTAACACGAAATACATGTTCGGGTCTCAGATCAGGGAAAAGTATCTATTGGATTTTTTTCGACATGTGAGTCTCTCGTTTAATACAGATTCCCAAAGTACCCACAATGTTTTGTATATTATGTATATTTGGGTATTTCAGATATGTTTTCAGTATACAAATATGTTTTGTAAGTTTTGGATTCACGTTTTCGTTTATTGTTTCAGGTTTCAGATAAAATTTCAATTTTTTAAAAATATATTTCGGGTATTCGAATAAACATTTGGATATTTTGGTTCTTCGGGTAAGAATTCGGGTAAGAATTCGGGTAATGTTTTGAATTTTTTGGATATTTAAATTTTTTACGATATTTGTTCGATTTTTGGGTATTTTTTATGTTTCAGATTTTATGGGGGTGTTTTGAGTTTTTTTTTGGTCCTACGTACCTGAATCGATACGGACCTGTTACGTACTTAAATTACATGTATTTTACATATATTTGAATTATGGACTCTAATTGACCTAGATCCAAAAGAAATCGATCCCGAACCATTTTTTTTCAAATACCTAGCTGCATTCAAATGTCGAGGACCCGAAGAACTCAAACGTGAAAAGAATCAATTTATATCCGACTTAAAGACCCGAATATCCAAACTTAAGCAAAAAAAAAGAGATTTTTAGGGTTTTTAATCAATTTTTAACTTATCTTAAATAAAAAATTATTATTATAAATAATTTTTATAAAAATTAATTTAACTAATATATATATATATATATATATATATATATATATATTTTAACAAATGGTTTACTAAAGTGGTTTTGTCTAATTTGATTTCGTAAATATTTTGAATTATATAAATATAAAAATTAACATAACGTAATAGTATCATGGCTGCTATTTTTTATGTTTGGTTATCTGTATAAGGTCGACAATATGTATATTACGTGTTATTAACTTGTTTTGATTTTTTCCTTACATATGAACTGAATAATAGTAATACATTCAAATATTGAGATGTGTAAAAAAGTATGTTAAATGCAAAAATGTCGGGTGATATAAGGATAGGCACGAGACAATATTGTGTTATAAACAAAATCTTAGTTTGGCATAAATATTAACTGAATTAAGTGGGGTCTATTAATTAAGGTAATATAATGTATAACAAAAATGAAAAGGTCCAACAACTTTTCATCGGTAGATTTTTTAGGATTTTTTCTCTTTTAATAGTATAGATTGGATCTAGTAGTCGTAAATCTTATTTAAAATTTGGTGTTATTCAATAAATGATTTAATTCTAATTTTTAACAATTAAGGGATCTTATTGGATCAAAGATTTGAGAGGGTTTCAATTTTTTTTTCCAAGTCCCTTCTTATTGTATCTAGCATTTGTAATTTTTTTATGAAATTCAAGTTTATTGGATTAGTCATTTGTACAAGTTCTCTCAAATTCCAGGTTATTTAATAATATGGATTTGTCAATGAAATCTATCAAATGGGATTTGGTAAGAATTTGGATGATATTTTATAGTGGACAAACAATGAATCAACTAAAATAAAAACTTTATTTCACATTTTAAAAAAAATCAAACTATTTGAAATGAAAAAATAAAATATTGTTTGAAAAATCGATTTTTAAAATCTTGGTTTGAAAAATATTGATATTGATAGCATGAAATCTCTACGCATGAATAAAGTCATCTTTGAATCCTCAAGTGAAGGAGCACGAGCTTGTCTTCTAGGTCCATGCCTAAATCCAGAAGCCAGGGAACTGGCTCGTCAAATCGTTGAAGTGGTTCATAGCCTGCAATACTGGTCTTTGGAACAAGTTTTCCCCATAGAAACATCATGGCGCAACGAATTGCAGACAGTGTTACCATTGATTTCAGATATCAGTCCTACATAGCTAAAAGTGGTCCTAGCTGGCTGAGAGCTTTGAATCATGCTGAAGCAGTGGCACTAAATCTCTCTCTGTAATAGATAACCGACCATCTTGACTCCTCCTAAGCAGTGAATAATCTTGGTACCGGTTGCTGTCCTTTCGACGGTAGGTTTCCATCCTAAGTACTTTTTACCTATCTATTGGAATGGCTTTTCCTTTATAATTTGTAGTTCCAGTTCTTTGAACCTTTGCCTGGTGATAGAGAGCGGAAGCCGTATAAGTCGAAAATCTAGGGTTTGATCTCGACTTAGGTAACTTGTTAACGAAGGTAACTTCGATAACAATGAAAGGGATGTGAATACTCTTTGCAGTGCTTGTTAAAGCTCTTAGGGGGCGCGAATACTCTTCGCAATGCTCGTTTAAAGCTCTTAAAGAAACTTAATATCTTATAAAATCAATCGTGTCCTCATACAAGCTAGCGATGCCTATTTATATATGAATCACATATTCCTTTTTGAACAAGAAAAAGGATATATGTATGACCTAAAAAATAAAAGAAAGCCGACATAAGAAAAGGAAAATACGAATACTAATCAGAAAAGGAAGAGGACGTCGGTTTATGCTGCATCAGGTCCCTCCGGTTGAGAAGGATTCGTCCACGAATCAGGAGGATCATTGTCGCCTTTGAAAGGTGAGAGGTGCTTAATGTTGAAGACGTCCGACGTACGAAGGTGAGAAGGTAACTTAACGCGATAGACATTTGGGTTGATACGCTCCACAATCTCGACCGGACCCAACTTCTTAGATTTCAATTTGTTGTAGTCTCGAAGAGGAAGCCGTTCTTTTGTAAGATAAACCAAACAAGGTCACCTGGTTCAAAAATCAGTTCCCGCCTTTTAGTGTCAGCTGCAGCTTTATACTTCGAAGTCGTTGTTTCTAAACGAGACTGAGTGACTTTGTGGATACCCTGAAGGTCGGTGATAAAATCAACAGCCTCTCCATGATGGTGAGTCAAATCTGGCGTGGTGGAGAGGTCTAAAGGCCCACGAGGAACCAAGCCAAAGACCACATGAAACGGAGAGAAACCCGTACTGCGGTTGGCAGCATGATTATGGGAAAATTCAGCCTGACAAAGCTTAGTGTCCAATGTCTTTATGTGATCACCCACAAGGCAACGTAGTAAATTCCCAAGGGAACGGTTAACAACCTCTGTTTGACCATCGGTTTGTGGATGATACGCGGAACTCATGTCAAGAGAAGTACCTAATAATTTCCACAAGGACCTCCAAAAATGGCTGAGAAACCGTGTGTCCCGATCAGAAACGATAGATGTGGGAAGACCATGCAATCTATATATTTCACGAAAGAACAAGCTCGCAACACTCACAGCATCAGTTGTCTTCTTACAAGCGATAAAGTGAACCATCTTTGAAAAGCGGTCAACCACGACAAATATAGAATCATGGCCCCTCTGCGTCCGAGGAAGTCCTAAAACGAAATCCATGCTAACATCGGACCAAGGTTGAGTCGGAATGGGAAGGGGCAGATACAACCCAGCGTTGGAAGCTTTACCCTTAGCGACCTGACATATACGGCAACGTTCAACGAACCTCTCGACGTCGCGCCGTAAGGTAGGCCAAAAATACGACTCCACAACCAGCTGTAGCTTCCTATCTCTGCCCACATGTCCTTCATTATGGAGCTCGCTAATAATCTTCAGGCGGAGGCTGCAATCTGGAACGCAAAGGCGTAAGCCCTTAAAAAGATATCCATCCTGGACAGTATAGTCGCTATGCATCTCCTGTTCTGCTTCGCCAAGAATGCGAGAAAAGAAAGGATCCGTAGGATACATATCGGCAAAGGAAGCAAAACCCAACACGGTGGAATGCATGGTAGTCAACAAACTATGGCGACGGCTAAGTGCATCAGCCACACGATTGCTCTTCCCGGATTGATGCTTAATAACAAAATTAAATTGTTGTAAATAAGAAATCCAGGCGGCATGACGGGCAGAGACTTTAGCTTGACTGTCCAAGTGTCGTAACGCATCATGGTCAGTATAAAGAATAAATTCTCGATGAACTAGGTAGGGACGCCAATGCTTGATAGCCTGTACGATAGCATAGAATTCAACATCGTACGTACTATATCGCCCCCGTGATCCTGCGAGTTTCTCGCTAAAGAAGGCCACAGGACGTTTTTGTTGACTTAAAACGCCACCAATGCCTAGTTTAGATGTGTCACAGTGCAATTCGAAAGGCAAAGAGAAGTCCGGGAGGACGAGAATTGGAGCCGTAGTGAGCTTCTCTTTGATCAAGTCGAAAGCTTGGGATGCGTCCTCTGTCCATTCGAACTTGCCTTCTCTCATACAGCTTGTAATCGGTGCCATAATTGTGCTGAAGTGGTCCACAAATCTCCAATAGAATGATGCGAGGCCATGGAAGCTTCTAACCTCAGAAACTGTCTTGGGCATAGGCCACGAACGAACCGCCTCGACCTTAGAGTGATCAACGGCGAGACCCTGATCAGAAACCACATATCCGAGAAAAATGACCTTGGAGACACCGAACTCACACTTCTGCTTGACTGCAAACAACTTCTCTGATCGTAACACACACAATACTTTGCGGAGATGTTCTGTATGGTCGGTCAATGATGAACTGAAGATAAGTATATCATCGAAATATACTACGACGAAACGTCCAATGAATGGTCGTAATGCTTGGTTCATGATACGCATAAAAGTACTTGGTGCATTAGAGAAATCGAAAGGCATTACTAACCATTCAAAAAGACCTTCTCTCATTTTGAAAGCTGTTTTCCACTCATCTCCAGGGCGTATACGGATTTGATGATAGCCACTCTTTAAGTCAATCTTGGAGAAAAATTTGGCCGAACCAATTTGATCCAAAAGATCATCCAAGCGCGGAATAGGAAATCGATACCGAATGGTAATTTTAATGATTGCTCGGCTATCGACGCACATGCGCCATGAACCATCTTTTTTGGTATCAAAAGAGCTGGGACTGCACATGGACTTAGACTTTCTTTGATGTGGCCTTTGCGGAGAAGATCTTCGACCTGCCGACGAAGCTCCTCGTGTTCTAGCGGACTCATATGGTAATGTGGTCGATTTGGCAACGTTGCGCCTGGAGCCAAATCAATTTGATGTTGAATATCTCGAAGTGGCGGAAGGCCTTCTGGGAGTTCATCAGGAAAGACATCAGCGAACTCTGTTAGAACGTTTCTTAGGGCCGGCGGGAGAGGTGTATTAAAGTGACGTTGCTCGCTGGTTAGAAGGAGAGCCAAAGCGAAACCCTCAGAGCGGAGTTCAGTCACGAACTTTGTATACGAACAGAGTAATATAGTAGGTGACGAAGATTGTTGTGTTGGTGGGGAAGGTGTCACCGTTGGTGGTGCCGGTGGAGACGTGAGAGTCGGTGGTGTCGCGGCTGTTTCCTTGGATAGAAGGAGGATGATATTCTGAGCGTTCCAGAGAAAGCTGTAGGTATTATTAGCTCCATCGTGAATAATCTTTCGATCAAACTCCCAAGGACGTCCAAGAAGAAGATGACAAAAATCGATCGAAGCGATGTCAAAGTACATACGGTCTTTGTAGTGTAATCCAACGGAAAATGGTACGATTGCACGTTCTGTGATACGAATGGTTGCAGTGTCGTTGAGCCAACCAAGATTGTAAGGTGACGGATGCTTCTCTCGTGTAATGCCGAGTTTAGTGATGGCTTCTTCGGAGACAACATTGCGACAGCTGCCCGAATCGATGACAAAACAGCAGATGCGGTCTCTGATTGTACAAGTGGAACGAAAAATATTGGTTCGTAACCATTGATCATCTGGCCGCTGAGGTGTGAAGCATGCCCGACGTAGAACAAGTAACCTACCGTGATCTCCTGTAGTGGGGTGCGTTGTATCGTCGTCGCCTAGGCCATCCTCGTCCTGTGAGTCGTACACTTCATGCTCGTCAATTGTCTCATCGATCAGTAGTCCTCTGCGCGTGGCGTGTGGACATGCCGTTTTTCGATGTCCCAGTTCACCACAAGAGTAACAACGTAACGCATTAGGACGCGTTGAACGGCGTAATTGTTGTTCTTCTGGTGTAACGGGTTTAGTTGACGAAGCTGCCGCGTCGCTAGTTTCTTTTGTGGCCGTTGACGGCGTGTTGCTGCCCGCTGAGTCTTGAGTGTGCGTTCTTGAAGTGGACTGATTCCTGTTAGACGTTCGCGACTGTTGCTCGAAAGATGCTGCGCGACGATGTGCCTCTCCGATCGTGGAAGGGTCAAATTGTGCCATTGCAGTCTGAAGTTGCGAGCGTAGCCCTCCAATAAAGCGGGAGACAAGCTGTACTTGGCTGTCATTGATCTCGTTACGGGTTAACAGTAAAGCAAACTCCTCTGCATATTCGTCCACAGTACGATTACCTTGACGAAGATTTTGCAATCTTGTGTACATGGTACGTTCATAGTTATGTGGTAAAAAGGTTTGACGAAGATGTTTAGTTAACTTCTCCCATGATTGGATCGGAGTTTTTCCGGTGCGAGACTGCGTGGTTTTGAGTTGTTTCCACCAAGTTGTTGCATGTCCGCGAAAACGCATTGCCACAAGTGAAACTCGTCGCGTGGCTGGAACCTGTTTAAATTCGAGGATTTCTTCGACTGAAATCAACCAGTCAACGAGATCATCTCCTTTAAGGCCACCATGGAATTCGGGGATGTCCACTTTAAAGCCTTGTTCCCAACGATTATTCACGACGTTTCGCTGTAGATCGTCATAATAAACGTGGCGATGCTCGTCATCTTCGTCTTCGTCTATGTCATGAGCTCGTGCGTGACCGACCAGTTGTGGGCAAGGGATTTGTTGCTGGTGTTGATGATGGCGTTGGTTGGGAGGTAGGTTTTGTTGATGTTGTCGTTGTAGGGGTGGGAATGGTGGGAGCTGTTGCTGATGGTGAGGGTGTTTTGTTGCTGTAGTTGAGCTGGTGGTAGTGGAGCATGGGCGATGGGTTGGACTTGATGGTCAAAACGCGCCGTCAATGTTGTGGTTAAGGCGTCGAGGCGGGTTGCTAACGTTCCCACCGTGTCGCTAAGTTGTTGGATGGATGTTTGTATCACCTGTGTGGACGCTTGTGTTGCTGACTGCATCTCGAGCAGTAAGGTTTTAAGCTCAATGAATTCCGGTGTGGTTCCGTCCGGGTTTTGGTCCTGAATGTCACCACCAGCGCCTCCTGTTTTCCTAGTCATTAAAGCAAGAAGTTCTTTTTTCCCGAAACGTACTGATTCTGATACCAACTGATAGAGAGCGGAAGCCGTATAAGTCGAAGATCTAGGGTTTGATCTCGACTTAGGTAACTTGTTAACGAAGGTAACTTCGATAACAATGAAAGGGATGCGAATACTCTTCGCAGTACTTGTTAAAGCTCTTAGGGGACGCGATTACTCTTCACAGTGCTCGTTTAAAGCTCTTAAAGAAACTTAATATCTTATAAAATCAATCGTGTCCTCATACAAGCTAGCGATGCCTATTTATTTATGAATCACATATTCCCTTTTGAACAAGAAAAAGGATATATGTATGACCTAAAAAATAAAAGAAAGCCGACATAAGAAAAGGAAAATACGAATACTAATCAGAAAAGGAAGAGGACCCCCCCCTTAATTTCTGTTTATAGTTATGCTTTGCTGCGATATGTGAGCACTGTAATTCTACGCCTGCTGTTTTTTTTTTTTTGCATATTTCATTAATTAATTCATAGTTTTTTATTCTTTAAATTCTTGTGTTTTTAGTAGTAGATAGTATTCTAGTTTTCGGTATTTAGGTCTTATTTAAACTTTGACTATGCCTGGTTGGTTTCTCTTTAAACTTCGAAGATTATTTTTTGGGAAAAATTTTAAACTTTTTTATAATATATCCGGTTTGTATCCGCTTGTATAATTTTCTTTTTAATAAATAAAAATTCCTCAGTGAAGAAAAAAACAAAGAAAAAAGACGCCTGCGTTAATAATTTTCAATCGACTGTCTCGGGCCTCGGCCACCTATATTCAGATAGATTAACTATGGATTCCTGATTTGTTTAGTAGACTGTTCTACTAATATGAACGCTTGAAATATCATTTCTTATCCCTTGAAATATCATTTTTTACCACTTATATATTAATTGAAAAACATTACGACATTGTTTTGTAGTCACGTATCACCATGAGAATGAAATTCAAAATTTTTAGAGAAATTGGTTGGTTCATCTTAACTATAATATGCTTTTTATTAAACTAACTATTAAATTGATAAATAGTGTACAAAAGAATATTATCTCACTTTGCTTAAATAAAAACTACGGAATTGCCTAATATGATTAACATATATATGACAATCAATGATTATGAATAATAAATATTTGATAATAATTTTTGTATCTTAGCTTTTTTTGTTTAATTTTATATCATTAAAAGATATTAAACAACCACATTAATCATATAAAAAAAATTCCTTATATGTTATATTTTGAATTTTTAAAACGACTATAAATTACTAAAAAAGTTAAATGTGTCACAGTAAAATTTTGTGATCAATGGTTTATTTTTTTTGGTAATAACAAGATACAAATGACC
>NC_027749.1:23312650-23317308 GCF_000695525.1 Brassica oleracea var. oleracea | reverse complement strand
AAATTTGCATTCAAAAAATCGCACATTAGAAATTTTGTGTTATCATATGAGTATGAATTCTCAATAATAAATATTTATATTAAAATATACTATATATCTATGTTCATATCATTGAAATTTAGTTATGTACCATATAAAATAAATAAAATGATTGTTTTGATTAATTACCAAAAAAGTATCGTAAATAAACAAGATGTATTGTTTTGATTTATGTCTTTACTCTAATTTAATTATATTCATAATACATAAATGAATACAAATAAATAATAATAGATAAAAATTAGTTTTATATATAACATTCATCCCGCGCGGGTCTTAACTAGTAATGAAATTAATCAACAAAGGAGAAAGAAAAACACTTACATTTATAAATGGTTGGTCACGTAGGGTCAGATCTAAGTATATGCAAACACTTACATTTATAAATGGTAACCCTAAAAGGCTGTATTACTCTTTTTCCTGTTTATCTTTTTATATAGTGGGTATGTTCTTGAAGTTCTTCTCCTGCTTTTTTCCCCATTCAACTTAATTAACGTCCACGGTACTTTCTCTAATGTTTTTAACCATTCTTCAAGGTTCTGTAGAAGCTTCTTTAACAAAATGCAAACGTTGTGATGTAATACATCTACTACGGTTCCAATTCATTTACTTTATTCGCTGGTAGTCTTAACCATTCTTCAAGGTTTTCACGCTTACTAAGTTAAAATTTCCGATTTTGTTATGACATTAGCCCTGTTTTTTTTTGTAAACTCTGGCGGCAGCGGCGGCGACTGAAAATTACTCTTTTTTCATCTAAAATACGGCTCCGGTGAGACGACACAAACTTATTTTTTCAGTTGCAGCGATAAGAAACAATATGTAAAAATACAAGCGTAAACAATATCTCCTTTTTCAGTCGCTGCGGCATACCGCTATGATTAAATTCATTTTCAAAATCATTCATCTATGTCTACGTCGAAGTGTTATTTTCAGCCCGCTGCCGCCAGCATTTACAAAAAGAACATGACTATTGTACATGGTTTAAGGGTTCAATTGCTTTCAAATAAAATTGGATGAAACTACCTTAGATTCATAAACTTATATCAATGTAAACTAATCCGTATAAGTTTTCAAAATAGACAAGAACTAGATCTTGACCTCCGCAACCGCGCGGGTATTTTTTCAATTTATATACATAAATATTTATTTTAGATCATTGGTGTATACATTTTCTATGTTAATCATATATTTAAATATTTATACAACTATTTCAAATACAATAATTTCATAGTTTATATGTTATAATTAATCAATTGTTTAAAATCATCACATGCATTTGTCGCTTCTTATTGTATATTTATTTTATTGTATTTGTATTATAGTTACTGAAAAAATTAATATATGAAACAACATATTTGAAAATTATTTTGTGTTTAATTTATACTAAATTCCGACGCACCGTCTTTCAAAGCTGGATTTTATTTTAGCAATATTTTTTACGTTTCTTTATTTTAGATAATATATTATTTTATATACAAAATTTTAAGATATGTAAAGTTTTTATACATGTATTATATAGTTTACAAATATTAAGCCATTTTGTCATCATATTATATTTTTAACATAAATATTTATTTATCAAAATAAATTTATAAAATTATCAATTTAATATAATTTATCATATTTATTTTAATATAAAAATTTATTTTAACATGATTTATTACTATTATAAAATATATAAAAAGAAATTAGAATTTTTATTTTTCATTTTATAAACGATAACTGAATATATATTGATGCATAATAATAATTCTATTTAAAATTAAACAATATCATTACTAAAGTAGTTACAAAGATTTTATATGATTAGTTTAAGTGAATATATGGAACTTACCAACATAATTTCTGGTTTTATTTTCTAAATTTGAAATTTATATATGGAAGTTAAATTAAAATGGACCTACATAATAGAGAAGAAATATTTTGAGATACTGTTAAGAACAACAAAAAATATTTTTAAAAGAGAAATTATAATATATTGTACTTATAAACTAATTTTTAGTAAATATTTTTATTTGAAACAGAAAAGATATTTCTTTATAACAAAATCTTTTAAAGATCTTTATAAAATGTATTTTGGAAATTTATCAATTTAAATTGTTATTATCATTAAAATATTATTAAAATATTTATATGATTTTAATTTTCGTTCATCGATCCAAAATAAATTTAATTTGAAATTCTAATTATATTTTATGATAATTAAAATTTAAGTTAATTAATTTGCGAAAATAAATTTTATCCTGATTCTGAAAAGATTTTCTTAGAATTTTCTTAAACAATATTTAATTGTATTTTAAATAAAAGATAAAGATAATAAAAGATGATAATTAAGTTATGTAAAATTTGGTAAACTTTCTAATGGATGATCTAAATAATAAAGTCATACATGAACAAAATCATGATTTCTATTTTAATACTCTCTCCGTTTCATAATAGATGATGTTTTAGAAGATTTTTGTTGTTTCAAAATAGATGATGTTTTGATATTTTTATGTTATTTTTAACTTTATTGAAAACTGGGTAACCAATTAAATGTTGTACTCATTTCTATAATTGGTTGGATGATTTTTAAATTATATTTTAAAAACTACTTTTTAGAGAAAAGTAAATTTCTTAATCTTTGTGCACTAAGGAATAACATCATCTATTGTGAAACGGAAAGAGTATATACGATATACTTGCATCTCTAATAGGAGATTCTAGCTTTGGTGTTCTCACAATACATATACGTGTATGTATATATTAATATTAATATTTGTTTGTAGGTTTTTTAACTTTACACCTACGGGAAATCCAAGGCAAAGTATCTTGTGGAGGTGCTTAGAGCATTTTTATCCCACAAACCTAATTGGGTTTCTTATTATTATTTTTTTTTGTTTGATTAAAAGAAAAAAAAATGAACCTATCGTGGGCCGCCACGTGTCAGTGGGGCCCGCGAACAATACAAAAAACCATGAACAAACGTTTTTTTTCTTGTGACTTTTGCAACTCGTTTCTTCTTTTTTGTGGTGGTCCATACCCTGTTTTTTTGGTAAAAACTCTCCTAAAACCATGCGATAATGTTGTTCTTAGGTACGTGACACGTCGCCAGTGACAAATCCAGGTGAAAGAAGGGTGTGGAATGGCCCTACACTCCTTTGTATTTTTTCTTAAGTAACTCAACCAAAATTTATTTATATATCCTTAAGTTATGTATCTGTTTCAGTATGCGCCCCATACTAAACACTACTCTAGATCTGCCCCTGCACGTCGCACGTTATAAGACTCACGTACATACAACAAGTTGCGATATCAATTGACATTTGTTTTACAGATTGGGACCATCCATTATAAAGAAGAACCTACGTAAAACATTTTCTGTTATCAAAACTGATGTTGCAACTTCGGGGTCGAGAATTTTTTTTTTTTTTTTTTTTTTGCTCAACATCAAACTTTTCATTTACCAAGGAAGTTTTACAATGAGATTAGACCACATTGACATTCCACCACGAATACAACAAAGCATCTTAGCAACACCCTGGAACACTCACTAGGTGATTTCTCACTTGGATTCAGCGCAACCTAGAGTACATTGTTGTAATTTCAACCACAGTGGGGTGAGAGAGCTCCACGACTCGAAACAATCCACACCTTAGACCACCTAAATCGACCTCATGATACAAGATAATACAAGACCTATTGACCTAGACCTGTCCCAGAATTTATTTCAAACTCTTACTATTAGTAACCGTAGGATAGACTTACAGAACATGTACTAACAGAATCTACGCCCAAGACGCGTTTTTGAGAATAGACCCTCACTACAAGAAAACATCAATATAGTAACTATTTCTGCAACTCTAGTCTTTAGTTGCAAATATATGTAACCCATCTTTAACGATTTTTCAACAGTTTTGCAACTACAATGAAAACGTCTTAAATAAGTTGCAAATGTGTAACCAAATTTCGTGGTTGTAAATGAGTTGATTTATTGTGACGCTTTTGAGACATATTTGCAATTCTATTGCGAAATCGCAACGTAGTAGCAATAAGGCAACTAAAGGGCAACCACGTTTGTTGTTGGAAAACCGGAGTTACAGATTAGTTGGAAAGATATTTAAATGTTGTAGTTGCAAAATTGTTGCATTTTTGTTGTGATGAATTGTAAAAAAGTTGGTGTACACATGTTTTTTTGCACGGCGTTAGGAAGTATGTACAACTAACTTTAGCAACTATTCTTTTAGTAGTTGTAAAATAGTCTCAAGTATTTCTCTATTTAAATCAATCGTCCATTCTCTTCTCATTTGTCCGAACAATTATTAAAAAAACATTTTCTTTTACGGTTTTTTATTGAAACAATCCACTGTTCGATCTTTGAAGGAAAATATAGTCATAATATTATGTAATTTGGAGAAGATCTTCCCATCTGCTTTCTTTGACGTCATGGAACACTTAGCTGTACATCTCCCGTATGAAGCTGAACTAGGCGGTCCTGTGCAATATAGGTGGATGTATCCATTTGAAAGGTTTTTCAAAAATTAAAAAGCAAAGCTAAAAAAAGAAGATATCCTGCAGGATCGATTATCCAGTCATATATTAATGATGAGATATCTTATTTTTCGGAGCACTACTTTGCC
>NC_027749.1:23282323-23309877 GCF_000695525.1 Brassica oleracea var. oleracea | reverse complement strand
TTTTTGGGTTGGCAAAGATAAGTAGTTGCCATTTGTATAAAACAAAAATCTTAAGTATTTTGTATTTTAAAGTTTAAGGAATTCAATGGATGTTCCAAAATTAGTATCAAAACTAGATTTTATTAATATTCTACTTTCAGATTATAATTTAGCAACTAAATATACAAATAATGTTGTTACAAATCAGTCAGCATAATCCCAACTATATTGCCACAACATTACAAATAATATAGTTGCAAATCAGTCATTATACTTTGTGACAATTTTGCAACTCTCAAAAGTGTGTAGTTGCAAATCAGTCGCTCTACTTATAACAATGCAGTTGCAAAATAGTCACTATATTTTGTGACTTAATTGAGACTACCTAATATTATACAGTTGCTTATATGTTACTAATATTTGTGACTAAATTAGGACTGCATTAACCAAAGTAGTAGCTAATTAGCGATAAACATTTTGTGAAATAAATTAGTTGCTAATTGGTAACAACAATATAAATATTTGCAACCTTTTTTCGAGTTGTTGTATAGTGGCTAATGTACCACTAATTTTCGTAGTTGCAAATTAGTTGCAAATTATTAACGGATTTGCAACCATTTCTATTTGCGACGAAGCTTTTCTAACCGTATAAGGTAGTTGCAAATGAGTTACGAAATTCTTATTTACAACCATTTAGTGACTAATATTGTAGTTGCAAACTCAATGTTTTCTTGTAGTGCCTAGACCACCAGCTTGCATCTTCTTGATCCTCAGCCACAAACTGAATCCAGATTGAAACACGGGCTTCGACGCCAAGACACGCTCTGGTACATCGTAATCACAGCTTCTAGAGGCGCATAGCTCATACCGTCGGACAAAGGCACGCTTCACTCCGACGCTGGGATGTAGAGCTCCGCCACGTACTCCGACGAGGTACACATCTCCGGTTGACCACGCCGTCGTTTCTTTACCCCCGTACGTGTTGTCTCCGAGAACGGAGAACAACCCTCCTTTCACTGACCATTCACTTCCTCCTCCAGTTGCCTCACCGCCAAGAGGGAAGAGAGATCTAAGGTGGAGAAGGCGTCCGACAGAGACACGCGCCGCCATCGAGGAAGAAACCACCGTAGATCTTAAAAATGGAAAACTAGATCTGACGGTTCTTCACCCTAAAAGCCGACCCTCACCAAACCCGTCGCTCCATCAGTCTCGCCGCTACACCAGAGAAGACCGGAGACTTGCTCCATCGAATGACTATTCCCCGGTAAGGTCCCGGCAAATCCAGGGCAGCTTGCATATCGACTGCAGAGACACGGGAAGGTAGAGAGCAAAAGGAAAAGGGAGATAAGGGAAGAAGGAGAGCCTCCAGCACCGACTTGCGTCGGACCGGAGAGAAACTTTTTCAGATCGCCTAAAGTTTAGTGAGAAGGTGGAGCGTTTTCCTCTGTCTAAAAGTGTGTCTCGGGGTCGAGAATTTTTTTTGTCTACCTTTGTACGGTCATGGACTTTTCCTTCATTACTAAGGCGAAAATATGAACATATAAATGTATAACGATGTGCACGTTGACCAATCTTATATTTTTTTCCCATCAACATATTTTATTAAACCAAAGTAGGATCATACAACACCAACGGATAATATGATTCTCCGTGGTTAGCTAAACCGGCAGAAGACAGAGATATCTCCGGACACTAGAACCCACTGCGGGGTAGCAAACAAGAACGAAGCAAACTACACTCTTAACACAAGCAACTAAACTTCCAACCCTCCAGAAAAAGTCTAACAACAACAGCTGACTAGCTTTTATAGAATCTATGGCAGCTGTTTAAAGTGAATGCCCTCGGCCAGACCACCGCTAAACCACCTCCTCCTAGCACAACGAGAAAACACCTCAAGAACCAAGTAACAAGGCTTCATAAACCAGAAGTTAGAATCAATCACAGATTCAGATGAGAACTCCCGAAAGCGGTTGGGTCTTCATCAACCCTTGAAAGCCTAGGAATGAAGCCACAAAACAACAAATCTCCACGAGATTTGAACAGACAGCTAGGGGCGAGGCCCACCTGATCCGGAAGACGAGGACAGGCCAAGAACGGCATAAGAGTGGACTAGATGGAAGCCACAGCAGACTCCACACAGACAGCCTACACCTACAAAGAAGAGACCATCTCAGAGGCGAAGAAGAAACGCAACATCAACCGGGCAAAAAAGATCTAAAATAAAGTTCGAAAACAAAAGCCTTTGTAGTTAAACTACACCGTAAATCGATAGATCCGGTACTTTTGTAGCAAAAACCCAATCAAATCAGAAAGTCCAAGTTGATTTGAAGTGAGCGAGTCTCTCCCCAAACAGAGGTAAAGTTACACACCCACAAACCAAAAGTCATAGCTACACAAACTACAACCTAAAGGAGACAAAGTGAACTAGACCGGCGGTGGCGCTATCAGAGCCACCACGCACCGGTCAATCGGAGTTACACAGCCGCCGCGAGAGTTGGAGATAAGGGAGACCAAAGAAAGGAGAGAGGTAAGAGTGACCAATCGTATATATATATATATATTTTTTTTTTTTTTAAAAGGCCGTATATTTATTTAACCGAAAGATTTATTTACCATTGAACACATGATATACACATATACTTAAAGGAGTATCACCCGGACTCGTTAAACATTATACTTAAGAGTATTAATATTGTGTCAATTGAACTTCGTTATAACCCTATATAAGTTTTGAACAAAGTAACTATTACAATGTGACTGTTCTGTTCCAGTTATATAAACTATGATATCAAATTCGAAACCTGGTCACTTCAGCTGGCAGTTGGCACGATATATATTTTTTCTTTTCCTCGCCGAGAAAATGTACCGACTGATAAAAATAAAAGAGTTTGCCAAATGTACACATAAGCAGATTGATATTATAAAAAGAACCA
Organism: Brassica oleracea var. oleracea; assembly: GCF_000695525.1. Taxonomy (NCBI): domain Eukaryota; kingdom Viridiplantae; phylum Streptophyta; class Magnoliopsida; order Brassicales; family Brassicaceae; genus Brassica; species Brassica oleracea. The sequence goes on along the minus strand of NC_027749.1, from coordinate 23,306,965 downwards.
AAAACATATTTAATCAGAATAAGTATGGGTGCGTCTATGTCTTTGAAGGATAGCATACTTAAACTTATAAATACTAAATTTTAACCCGCACATCCGTGTTCTTAATGAAAGTATTTTTTTCAAAATATATTAGTTTACCAATTCAACATAATTTTAATATGTTTGCACAAAAAAACATAATTTTAATATGTAATTCATTAATTACTTCTATTTTAATATAATGTAGAATATACTTATAAAATTTATAAAATAAGCATATAATTTCATTATTTTGTTTATAGTAAAAATTTAATTAAAATTAATTTATAATAATATTATACTACTAATTGCGAAATTAACCAATGCATTAATTAAAAGAATATTTAAATTTTTAAAAAGATTTTGTTAGATTTTTCTCAACAGATTTTTTTATTCCTAAAACTAAAATTTGAATTTATAGTTAAAATGGATTTGTTATTAATATCCTTATAATTATTTAGAAATGTTATACATTAAATAAACTAATGTAAACAATAAAAAAAATTATTTGAATATATGGACCTAGACTTCTAGTATGACTATTTTGTAGTAGATAAAAATAGTACTTCTCTTTTAATAGTGAAGATGTATGGCAGGGGTATTATTTAATTTGTTCAAGAGACATGATTTATAAAATATATATTCTGAAGGTATATTCTTTTGTTCAACAGACATGATATGTATGTGTGAATTATAGAACCCTCCTCTTTAAACCAAAGACCAAATAATAATAAAAGATAATCTCCGAGGAACAAGTTCCAGACACCAGCATCAGAGTTCAGACATGCAAGATCTATCATATCTTGGATAATAAAACCAGATTCGATCTAGACATATAAATAGGTATATGCACTCATGTATACATTATTATAAAATCATACATGTACGTACGTTAGATACTACAATATGAATTATATAACTATGTTACATACAATGTGTGTAAACTCGCTGTCACCGTTTCTTGCTGCTTAGAATTCGTGTCTCGTGATTGTTGAATAGAAAATCGAAATAATATATCGTCGACCTATCAAATAATACCGCTGTTGAAGTGCATGCACTTGAAAGAAAAATATATCTATTTTATAGTTGCTGAAACTGTTGTTCAGGTGCACGCATCAAGTGAATTATTTAAGCATATAATAACATGTTAGTTGTTTCATTGCGTATTTTGCTAGTTGTGTGAAGATGCTAAGGAGACTGGTATAATTTTGGTAGCATCATTTGAAGTGTGTGAATCATTGGATGGTAAAACTATTTATATTGCGAGTGTTGCTATTGTTGAGTTTGATATAAAAAATATTAGTCTAAACAGACAATCGATTAAACATATTATGAAAAAAATGAAAAATACGCAAAGTGATTAAAAAGGAATAAAAACAAAAGATGAAAGAAAGACATGGTAGGGTTGGTCGGGTGATGCTAAAATCTTCAGAGTGACTGAACGAGACTTAGGGCATCAGCATTGGTGAACTCCAAGAGGAGTTCTCATAGTTTTCAAAAAAAAAAAATATTAAAATAAACAAAAGCTATGAACCTGTCTCTTGGGAGTTCATTCCAGTGAACCCGGATCATCACTGTAGCGCGGACCCCACGACACGTGGCGGCCCGCGATTGGTCCTATTAATATTTATTTTATTTTTTTAAACAAAAATCAAACAGAAAAAAATAATAATAAAAAAATGCTTTGTGAACCTCTTCCATGGGGTTCACTAATGCTGATGGTCTTAGAGCAGCCGACATCGAATCTTTAAAAATCGCAAAACTCTCGAGTACCTTAGAGCAAGTCCATCCATTAAAACCTGAGTTCTTATGATTAAATTAGTGGTTAATAAGGTGATTTGATTAGTTAAGAAACTTTGCTAGGACAAATAAATTTTTCTCCTTCAATAAAAGAATCTCATAGAGGTTCTTAAATTATTATTTTTTTTTTTTAGAGAATTAAGATAGAGATTGTTGCTTTTGATCACAGCAGATTGCACACTGATACAAAAACCTATGTCACAAAGAACATCATAATTTTAACATAAGGAAGAAGATTTAGCCTACACTTTCACTCTCTCTTTTTTTGGTTTCTTAACAACAACATTTCAACACTAATAAAGACAGAGGATGCGTTCTTTCACTTCACCACGGCTACGTTTGGTGGTCATTGGGTGGTGGCACCGTACAAGCGAAAGAGACTAAAGGCGGAAATGCAAGAGGCCAAAACCATAGCAACGGAAGCAAGCATGGTGCTGGCTACTCCTCCAGCTCCTCGGTTGCAGAACTTACCAAACATATTGCACACCTTCATCCATTGCAGCTCTTCCTCACCTCTTATTCCAATCATACCAGACTCTGATGCTGCTGCTATAGCCGCCACACTCATGTAAGCCATCGCCTGCTCATTCACACACCCATTACATTTCAAAGTTTAGACTCTTCAAAGTGACATAATGACATAAGCAACATTCCTACCTAAGTGTTTAAGTACATTCAATTCTTCACCCCATCTGATATCCAACCAAACCCATTAAATGCTGGTAAAACTTTTCAACTTATCAAACCCTAATATAACGCTGAGCCGACCATGAGAGATCAAAAACGACAAATCCAAACCTCACAGCTACTTCACTAGTTATAGCAGAGTCGAATACAGGGTTGAGGAACACATGGACCAAATACACAAAGAAAGAAGATGAACTAAGGAATCCAAAAACAGAGAATATCAGGGTTTTGAATTACCAGGACTGCTATATTCACTAATCTGTGATATTCCGGTGTTATGCACCTTCACGCTGAAGAGTAATCAAGCCATCAAATTACAACCAACATCTCATCTGTTTTAAGCCAACAAGAGGCAAAAATAAGATTTTCTCTAAAGTAAAACACATTTTTTATTCATTCAGGATTGTTTCAGAGATAAACCTGATTAACTCAAACTTATCATTCCCTTATCAAAGTTTCAGATGGAGAAGAGAAACTACAGTAAACATACTCTATGCAGATACGCTTTGGAGTGTACATACTCTATCCTCGTTAGCTGTAACAGTAATAGGATAAAAGAAACTGAAATCACACACTAGAACGATCAATTGTAAGCAGCCAGAAACACATGTCATACCATTTGATCAGCTAACAACAAGACCGTCTTTGGCGAGAACTTCCTCCCGCAATACACGAACAGATCTTCGAAACTTGAGACTATCTTGCAAATTCTTACTAAGCCTAGCCATGGCGATCTCTTTGATAACAACCACTGTTCCATCTACAAGATGCCTCCCTTCCCACACCACCGAAACGAACCCGACCCGATTTGTCGTCCCACCGCGTAATCTCCGATTATACACCCGCTCCTCCCCGCCGCCGCCAACTGAGCCATGTGTTCCTCCTCCGCCTTAGAGAATCTGAAATTGAATAAATTTTGTAAACTCAATTTGAGTTGATAAGGAAAGGGATTCATTTGGCCGTATTTAGAGATACTGAATCAGAGACATAGAAAGAATACGAACCTTCACGGTGGTTTCACGGATGGATTTGGAGAAATTTCTCAAAACCATCAACAACATCGACGAACTCGATTTCTCAAAAAAAAAAAAAAATCGACGAAGAGGAAAAGAGAACTGGCCAATAACAAAGGAGCACGTATGGGGTGTTTATTGGTTCTAAGAGCACTGATATTGAAAGATGTCAGCCAAGGAGCTGTGGGAAGTAACATCTCTCTTTATATAGGAAGTAACATCTCTCTTTATACAGGAAGAGAAAGTCGGTTACTTTCAACAAAAAGACAAAATTTTATAATATATATTAATCTGGGAGAAGACATGTGTGTAAGTAAGAGCATCTGCATACAGTACTGTGAGTCAGCCAAGCAGCTGTGGGACACCTTGGAGAAGATGTATGGGAACATTTTGAACCTAAGCCGTGTCTTTGAGGTAAAGCAAGCCATCAACAATCTTGCATAAGAAGACATGGTTCACTACTATAAAACGGACCCCACATCCTTTTATTTATTTTATTTTTTAAAAAAAAATATCAAAGAAAAAAAATAATAAAAAATTAAAATTATGATCCTCCTCGAAGTTCAATGATACAGATGCTCTAAAAGTGTTATATTAGACACCGTTCTGGTTTTTTGTCTCATTTTTTATTTATTTTTTTTGGTTTTGTTTTTTATAACCTGTTATTAAAGCTTTTGTTGGAGGTGGTCTTATCAGTATCACATATATACGTGCACGTGCATGTTATTCAACCATAAAAATTAAAAATATATATATATATATATATATACACGTGCATGTGAATATCATTTTATTTTATTTTTAGTAAATAGCGAACTTATTTATATTTATAGAGATGACGATTATTCATCATATGGGACACATGTCACAACAGTGACCATCCTCATCACTTACACACATGTCTTCTCCCAGATTAATATATATTATAAAATTTTGTCTTTTTGTTGAAAGTAACCGACTTTCTCTTCCTATATAAAGAGATGTTACTTTCATGTTTTAATTAATAAAAAGTGAATCACTTTTAACATTTCTCTTCCTCTTCCTCGTTGTCTCATATCTCTCTCTTTTGTTCGATACATACCAACATATATAATAAACACAACACTCTCAATTAATTATATATCTCTCTCGTTGACTCTTCACTCTCACATAAGCAATATAAGCTTAGCCTCATCTCTTATGTTTCTTAATTCACAACACGTTATCAGCACAAGCTCTTATATACCGGTGAAGTTTATTAATCCGAAAGCTTTTAAACCAGTCGACATAATGTTTAAATTTATGTGTTTCAATATACTTAATTTATTTAAATTTTATTATTATTCCAGAGTGAGAGGCTAAGCCTTTTCCGTTTATTTTTCGGGATGATAGACGTTGTCTTCCCCGACTGATCATTATGGTAGGCTATGCCTTCACGATATGATGATCACGTGGTAGACTTTGCCTCTGTGAATTAACAAAAAAGGTCACGTGGTAGGCTTTGCCTCGGTGAATTGAAAAAAAAAAGTTACATGGAAGGCTTTGTCTCCGTAAATAAAAACAAAAGATCAAAAATGGTAGACTAAGTCTCCTCGGACCTTGAAATAAGTAAAAGTTAAAATGGTAGACCATGTCTCCTCGGACTTTGAAAAATGATCAATATGGTAGTCTATGACTCCTCGGATCATGTGGTAGGCTAAACCTCCAATTTTATTTATGTTCGTTAAATTTCTGCAATTTAAATTTATGTTTTTAATTTCTGCATTAAAATTATGCATTTCAATTTTCGTCTTTATATATTATTATTCTATGAATTTGGTTATCATGTCAAATTTGACAAAGCTCAAAATAGATGCTCTTGATATTACGAGAAATAATTATAAGACTTGGGCAGTGGGTGCAAAGATGCACCTGAGAGAAAATGAGCTTTGAGAAATCATCGATAAGTTGAAAACTATATCGGATGAGAAAAAGAAAAGCCATGATATTTTACATCACTTTGATGATGGTTTATAAGATGAGGTATATCATGAGAAAAGATCTAGAAGATCTTTGATAATTAAATCCTTGAAAGAAAGGATCGGAGTTGATGTAAATCCTCCGTGAAAACTGAAAAAAAAATGAAATCATGATACTAAACCATCAAATCCGTCCTACTAGAAAAGGATGAGGGTGTGGATGCGGTTGAAACCGCTATCGTGGCCGTGGAAGAGGACGAGGAAGAAGATTCTGTCTCTATGAGAATAATGAAAACTTCCACGAAAATGAAAGTGGTCGGGTGATAAAAAGCAAATAAAAAAGGTTTGCTATAGATACGGTCAGAAAGAAAATTGGGTACGTAGTTGTTGTACGCCAAATATTTAGCCGATCTATATCGAGAATCAAAAAGAATAAGAGAAAATAAGTATATTAAACTTCATCTCTTATGAGCCCGAACCATCTTTCATAGCTTGAATACTCATCTTGATGATTTAGATTTTCTGGTTGGTCCAGAAAATAAAAATGAAAATATCGATGTGATATGAGAATTATCTTTCTGAATAAGATTTTGAGATTCAGGATGGAGATAGATATACCTGACAGATATTGAATCCTCGTACATGACTACTAAAGGTAACAAATATTTCTCCTCTCTCAAAATAAATAAGTATAGTATCTGGTAATATAAAAATTATTATTGGCTATAGAGGAGCTTATGATGAAAAGACATGCATAAGAAAAGATGGCAAAATTATAAATGAGTGGTAAACCTGAAGTTTACTGATATATAGTCATCTCCAATAATGTTATCGACATTATTGTGAAATGTTGAAAAACCAGAAATTTTTCACATATAGCATGTCAAAAAAATAAAAGAACCCATCATGGGTGATGAATCATCAAACAAGTTCACAATATGTGATTTCTTTAAGCAGAGCCCAAATTAAGATCTCACTCTAAAGGATTTGAAATGTAATTCATCCCAAATGGGAAAACTGAATATGTTATTGGTTCTAGAGTGGGATTCAGTACGAGATTTTAGACATTAAGTGTCATCATCTCGAGGGGGAGAATTAAAAGAATCCTAGTGAGTGGAACATTGAGAAATTATGTTCGCACTTGAAAAAAAACTTGATAAAGTAAATTCAAGTAAGATGATCCCCGTGATCAAGTGTAATGCAGTTGTGCATATAATAAAGACATATACAATCCAGAAGGATAAAGTATATGGATAATTAGAAATATGCTCGCAAGTTTGCTAGAAGCATATGATAAGCTGATGGAATGAGATATTTGAAATGGATTACAATAAAAAGTAGAATAATCCATTTACAAAATGTCTGCTAGACATTTTGATGAAATAATGAAATCTCATATTCCAGCTGAAAATGCTCCAATAAGAAAATAGTGTCCTAAAATAACGATATATGAGTCTATGGCACGCTAGAGACGTGATAGACCATTTTGGTTCCAAAGTGTCCTCGAAAATGAGCAAAAATAAAAATAGAGGATGAATCTCATGATGAGACCGTTGATATGGTTAATATAATAGTCAGGTACATGGATAAATCAATGATGATGATAAAGAGATCTCGATTAACCATATCAGTACGGGTAAAAAAATGGAACCAAAGAGAAAATAGATTGTCCACAATAATGAAAAAGCGGTATATAAATATGGATTATGAATCTACCTCTATGTATGAGGGTAGAGTGAATTGATTGGCCATCAATTCGATATAAAGCTCGTTAGAAAAACGATAAATTTTTGGACCAAAAGTCCAAGGTATATATTTCTCTAGAGAATGAAATGAAAGATGACCTTGGGGTATGAAAAACGACTTGTTCCAAGGTCACTGGAGAAAATTTAAAATAGATGCAGTATATTGAAATGTCTGGCAGGACATAAACGACTTGAGTTGCATCTTGATATTTAGAAGTCCCTTGAGAGTTAAAGATGCTCTCGGGAATGTGTAAAACTCTGGAAGAGTTAGAACAAGCCATATATAAGGTATCTTGAACCAGTAACTGGTGATATATTTACGGCACGGTTTGCCGATTGCCATTTAATAAGGATGAATTTCCAGCATTAGGGGGAGGAATTAGAGAAATTCCTAAAAATTTTACATGGTGTACACAGTCGTTGTTACACTTTGGTCCCCCTACGAATCAAAGAGAGCTGGAAATTCAGGAAATTGTGCATTTGCATAATTTGGCAAACCAGTTACCAAATGTGTTCACAGATACCACATGATATACCCGCTGAAATTGTTCCATCAAGAGTTGATGTTCCTAAAGAACAAAATGATGGTAACAAAATGAATGAACCTAGGGTTCCGTTAAAGAGGGGGAGACTAGCGGGTTCTAAAGTTTTAAATCCCCGGAAAAAAAAAGAAATTGGTTGAGAAAAATAGAAAGGTTCCAGAAGAACCTGATATTGAAAGATGTCTGAAAAAATACATAAGTAGAAAGGTTCCAAAAGAACCTGATATTGAAAGATGTCTGAAAGAAGGCATAAGTGGAAAGGTTCCGGAAGAACCTGGTACTGAAAAATGTCTGAAAGAAGGCATAGATGAAAAGGTTCAAGATGAACCAAATAAAGATGATTCAGAAGACGAAAAGGGAACAGAAAAGTATGAAATTTTGATCAACTACACCCTTGATGAGAAGTTATAAGATAAAAGATGTTGATGAATGTTCTCATTTTCTGTGTCTAAAGATATCGATCATGAAAATGATGATCCCGATCCAAAGTCCATTTTGGAATGTTAAAAGACATGATTGGGAGAAGTGGCAGAAGGCCATTCGAATTGAATTATTCTCCCTAAATAAAAGGAATGTCTTTGGACCTATAGTCATAACGCCTGAGAATATAAATCTTGTTGGGTATAAGTGGGTAGTCGTGAGAAAAGTAACACGATATAGAGCCTGATTAGTTGCCCAAGGTTTTTCTCTGAGGTCGGGAATTGATTTTGAGAAAACGTATTTGCGGGTAATGGAAGCAATTACGTTAAGATTTTTTGATGAGCCAAACGGCATCTAAAAATCTTGAAATGCATCTCATAGACGTTTTAACTGTATATTTGTCTGGATCGTTGGATAACGATATATATATGAAACTCCCTGAGGGATTGAAAATGCCAGGGGCATTGAAAGAAAAATATAGGGAGATTTGTTCGGTCAAGTTACAGCAATCACTTTACGGATTAAAGCAATCAGGACGCATGTGGTACAATCGCTTAAGTGAATATCTTTTGAGTAAAGGATATGTGAATAATGCGATATGTCCATGCGTTTTTATAAAGAAATTGTCATCTGGCTTTGTGATCATTGATGTATATGTAGATGACATGAACATAATTGGAACTCAAAAGGAGGTTGATGATGCTCGAACTCATGTGAAAAAAGAGTTCGAAATGAAAGATCTCGGCAAGACAAAGTTTTGTCTTGGACTCCAGATAGAGCATCTCTGAGAAGGAATATTTGTGCATCAATCAAACTATACGAAAAATTTATTGAAACCATTTTATATGGACAAAGCAACTCCTTTGAGTACTCCAATGGTAAATAGATCTCTTGATGTTAAAAGAGATGTTGTTTTAAAGGATCCTGGTAAGATTTTATATAAATAAATATTTTGAAGATACTAATGGTAATAAAGCATATGTGAGCTTATATGTCTTGCTTGTTGTATTTGATTATACTTTTAGACACTAATATCTTTGCAAGATACAGCTCATTTCATATTCATGGAAATTAGAACGGCGTCGAGAATATATCCGTTCTCTTCAAGGTATGTTTTAAATTAGGGTTGATTTATTCTAGAAAACCCGAGTTTGGTATGGTTTTGCAGATACATGCTATTTATAAAGTCGAACACAAACTGGATATGATTTTACAATTGGTGAAACCGCAATTACATAGCGTTCCGAGAAACGATCCTAGGTTTTGACTTCTTCAAAGCATGTCGAGAATGTGTGTGGCTTCGGTCAATGAGTCACCACATACAAGAATCAAGCAGAATAGTCAACGAGAAAGAGCCGATGAAAATATTTGAAGATAATTCGGCTTGTGTCGCTCAACTCAAAGAAGGTTACATTAAGAGTGACAGAATGAAGCATATCCCTCCAAGATTTTTCTCATACATAAGGGAACTCGAGAAAAATAAAGAAGTGGACATTGAATATGTACGGTCATGCGACAATCCGGCTGACTTGTTCACAAAAGCTCTTCCGACTACAACATTTTGAAAACACGTCTATAGTATCGGATTGCGGCATTTGCGTGACCTGTGAAGAAAAGCTATGTTCATTATTTTAAGGGAAGATTACGGCAGTGTACTCTTTTTTCCTTGTTATAGTTTTTATCCCAATGGATTTTTCCATTACTAGGTTTTTAACGAAACACTGCGTAATATGAGATGAATAATCAAGGGGGAGTATTAGAAATAATGATTATTCATCATATGGGACAAATGTCACAACAGTGACCATCCTCATCACTTACACACATTTCATCTCCCAGATTAATATCTTTTATACAATAAAGCAGAAGTCAATTGACGTTTCTGTGATTGACACCTGTCTTTTAATATTTTCTTTTTTGAAAAAATTGTTTACTTTAAAAAAAAAAACATCTTTTTATTGAAAAATATGTAACTGTATACAACTTTGGTTTTGTCATAAACCCAATAAGATATAATTTGTTTAATACACGTGACAGCTCTTTTTTTTAGTTTGGAAATCTGAGTACAACTTTTCTCCAATAAAACTATTTCTTAATTTATTTTATTTTTTTCTTCAAGCACAATATCTTTCACCTTCTTCCCCACTATCCCGTAAATCCATTCATCAACTTCACGATTTGATACTCTATCATCAACTACCTCTCTTATATATACAAATATGAAAACCTATCGCCGGAAAAAAACCCACTATCGTTTTAGCAAAAGGTATAGTGACCTTTTGGATTTTTCTGATTTAATAATCTGCAACTCTTGAATTTCTTTCCCCATTTTTTTTCTATATCAAATTGCCGACTCTAATCTTAATTTTTTCCAGGTATTGTTCTAGCTATGAGCAAGATGAAGCTTGCCTTCACTCCTGTTGCTCAGTTAAAGCCAGATTCTGAAAACGAAATCTGGAAAATTAAGGTTCGAGTAGTCCGTATGTGGCGATTTCAGAATGGCGTTCGCGTTAAGCCTGGATATGTTGGTGGAATCGATTTAATACTTTTGGATGGTAAGGTACATAATAGAATCCTAAGTTGTTTATGTTTATATGCTTCTGATAATGGTTCTATCATGTTCTAACAGGGAGATCGTATACAAGCTTGCATTAGAGGAAAACTGATATCCAAGTTCGAGGATGATTTGGGAGAAGGAAAATGTTGTATTCTGATGAACTTTAAGTTGTCTCCTAATCTCGGGAATTACAGAGGAACACCACATTCTTTCAAGATATTTTTCACTTGGTCAACACACGTTAAGAAGAATTGCGAGGAGATTCCAAACGATTCACTTCGTTTTAATTGCATATCTTTTGATGACCTTCTTTTACAGAAGCATGATGAAAAAGTTTTTGTATGTATGTGATTTAACCAACATGTATATATAATGGTTTAGATTTTGTTTCATGTATTTATGAAATCTTTTTTGCTTCCACAGATGTAATTGGAGAAATTGTTGGACCTTGCGATCTGAAAGAAATTACAGTTCGTAATACTCCATGTAAAATTTTAAATCTTCAACTCAAGGATTATGGGTAAGTTTTCTTGAAATTTGTAACTATGCTTTTTAGAGTGTATTGATATTGACCGTTTTTTAAAACATGTTTTTTTTTGTAGTGATTCAATCATTAATTGTGTATTTTGGGTAAAATATGCCGAAGAGATCCATTCCTATGTTCAATCCTCTTCTGGTGGAGCTATAGTTCTGCTTTGCAGTCTTATGAGAATTAATATTTATAATGGTAAATCAGTTCATATTACTATACTTTTATTAAAACAGACAAATATTAATGTCTGTCATTTGTTTTTGAAGGAAAACTCACGATCCAAAGTGGGAAAGCTTCAACAAAGTTATTCATTAATTCTGACATTGCTGAGATAAATGAATTCGAAGAAAAGTAAGTAGTTCGGTTTATTTTTTAATTCATATTCTATTATAATTTTCTATTTCTGATTTCTGATATTATTTTACTATACTAGAATGTCAAAAATGTTATGTCGACAACATCATGTGGCTCCCTTTTGACTTTGTCAAATTGTACCTAAGTTTCTTCGGATCATATTCCATTTGACAATCGCAAAACAGTTTCTCAGTTGTTAACATCATATGAGGTAAGTTGTATTTTGTACGCTTTCATCAAGTTTTTAAATCAGTTACATATGCAGCCATTTCATTTAAATTTTCTCTTTATCTGTAGGAAACAAGGTGTTGTATATATGCAATAATATGTGCACTTAAAATTGAGGTTCCTTGGTGGTATCTTGGCTGTCCAGGATGTGCCAAGAAAGTAAACCCCTACTTAAACCCTGAAACTGAAGAAATAGAAATGGATAAGTTCTCATGTGACGGATGCGAGACAATTGTTTGTTCTATAAAAACAAGGTTTGTCATTAAGCAATGTATATCATCTTTTTTTTTGTCAGTATGCTAAACTATAATTTATTTTCACAGATATCAGGTTCATTGTAAAGTCTTAGATCATACAGGAACCACTTCTTTTGTAATGTTTGACAAGGAAGTCAGTCAACTAATTCACAAATCGGCATATGAGTTGTTGGAGCAACAAGTTCTGGTAAAATAGATCTTTTATTCATCTCTATATCTAAACTTATTTATTTTTTATGTATTTTTGCAGTTCAACAGTGGGAATGAATTCCCTAGAGAACTTCTAGCTTTAGAGGGTCGGGAGTTCGTCTTCACAGTTAACAAACCTGAAACATCCAAGAATTACACACCATCTACTTTTTATGTAGTTAACGTGACGGATGACCATGCTAAAATTTTATGATTTCATAGTGATGATGCCAATGAGGTAAAAATGAGAAAAACTCTATATTATCATGTTTTGAAATAATTCTCAGAATTTTTTGTTGTTGTTATTCTTAGTTGTTTTACAAATTTTCTATGTAGACTAACATTCCTGCGACTGGTCATCATTTCTCAAACTCCACCGAAACCACTCTGAGCTTGGTATTCATATTTCACTTGAACTTATATTTATGCTTTTTACCTTTTTAAAAACCAATTTTTTAACAGTTAACAAAGAGTATTATGAAAAAAAAAAACTCTATCTCTGGATACGTAAATAGGGAACACTTACAATAAAATTTGTCTTTTTTGTTATGTAGGATTTTCATAGTATATTCTCAGCTGTGAATAAATGTTTTTTATTGATATTTTTCAAGGTCAATGATGTTTTCGAAGAGTCTAACAATTCGATAAGTGCTTCCACAGAATCAACATCAACTCCAACCAAAAAGCGAGCAAGTACGTTAGGAATTGAGGATTGTGTGCCACAACTTTCTTCAAAGAAACTTAAAGGAGATGTTTCACTTTTGGCTGAAGAAGATGGACAACTTTCATTAACAAAATCAAAACTAAAAGTTGGGCATGTGACTAAAGATGATTGTGCAAAACCTTCATCTACAAAGCAGAGAAAAGCAGCAAATCTAATTCCAAAAAAGGAGAAAAACTGATGATTTATCTTCTCTGGTTTTTAGTTTCACAAAATTTACGACCTCTTCTTCTTATGTACATGTTTCTTAGGTCTAATGCTTAGTCTACTTCAAGTTTGAAAACATCGTATGTGCTATTGTGTTTCTTTTCTAGGTTTATGTATGTAATTATTTATTATCAATTGTTATTTATTCTTAGATCAGCTGGCTTTAATTTTTATTATAATCTCTAAGCGTTTGTTTTTCTCTATTGAGTCATATGCACTCCCAAACAAAGATGCTCTGTTAAAACCCTAAACAACTAATCATTTTCATGTTATATAGTATAGAGCTAAATTATATTTTCTACCTTTACAATATTTTATATTATTATTATTCTGTTATTTAGAAGAAAAAGCAAACAATTATAAAAAAAAAAGTGATCACGTAAAACACATCAATATAATTTAATATAATTTAATATATATTACAATTTACTTATTTGGAGGGATGAATGAGGAAATATATATTAATTTAATTTACTTATTTGGAGGGATTTGAAATTGTTAAAAAATTAACTGTTCGTAATGTCTCCATTTTTTTACTTTCTGTCCACTTCTTCTTCTTCCACATCGTTCGACGTTAAACTTAAAACAGGTAAACGCTCATTCTCTTTTCAGAATATCATCACCTTGAACTTATTTAACTCCTATGTTTTTACAGTTCGAACATAATGCGACCCAAAGAAAAAGAAAAGGTCACTCAGAGAAGAATCAACGTAAGACAAGGTATTTAGAGTTATGTTTATTTTCTATATTGCAGTTTATTTTCCTCTAAGCAACCCAACTAATCTTGCTTTTGGTTTGATCATTTCCTCATGGCAGAAGATATTCAGTCAAGGAGCCAACGTATGCGCATTTTGAGAGATAGGAGAAATTTATTGCACACATATTTGTCAACGAAAAACTTAAATTTTATTTAATTTGATAAAAAAGAAAAAAAACCTTTAACTTAAAACAAAAAAATTTAAATAACTTAAATCAGCATTTTAAGTATGGAGATCATATCAATAAAATAAATTATTTATATCTTTTTATTTATATTATATAATTTACATATAATTATACTACTATATTTAAATTAATCGGTTTGTTCTGTTTGACCGGTTTATATACTAAATCATATTCATATACAAATTTAATTTTACTATGCAGTTTTAAATTTCAAAATTTTAATTTATATAATTAATTTTGTATAATATTAAAAATCATTTACTAATTATATGTGGAATTTTTTTTATGGTAATGGCAATGGCACGGGCCAAAATACTAGTAAATTATAAAGCTTTGTTTTTTTTGTTGAAAGTAACCTGACTTTCTCTTCCTATACAAAGAGAGATGTTACTCTCATGTTTTAATTAATAAAAAGTGAATCACTTTCAACATTTTTCTTCCTCTTCCTCGTTGTCTCACTTCTCTCTCTCTTTGTCTAGTCACTTTCACAAACATATATAAATATAAAGAAATATAAGCATTTCCCCTAGTATTAATTCACAACAATATTTAGTTTAACTTTAGCTTTTCTTCAAACGGAAGGAAGCTTCCTCTGATGTTATCTATGCTATTGTTTGTGAAATGATTTTTTATAACAGAACTCTCACGTTAAAAGTTAAACTGGCTAAATACGATGTTACCTTTAATGAATAATTAAATTCATTTTTATATAATATTTTATATAATAATCTATACTAATTTCGATTTTTTCCAACAGAGCTTCCACGTTAAAAGTTAAACTGGGTTACCCTTAATGAATAATTAAATTTATTTTTATATATATATTGATATAATTAACCATTAAACATGAATCAATTATAATAAAAACATTTAAAAAGAAAGAAAAACATTTTTGACAAAAACAATTCATTTCTATCATATTATTATCCAAACTAACTTTATTTTCAGTAAATAAATTTCTGAACATATATTTATCAAGTTAAAAATCATTAAATAATCTTGATAGTTATAAGTTTATATAATAGCTATGTTTTTGCTAAACATAATTAATGATCTTGATAATTAATGAAGAATTATAATTAAAAAAAAAACACAATCAAAATTATATATAAAGAGATTTCTACAATATTAACACAACATTATTGTTTCTAATTTTTATAAAATAAATATATATATTTTTAATGAAAGACTGCATCATATATGTAGATCCTAAAATCTACACTAAGTATTTGATAGTGATCGTGAGTTTAATCTAGGGAAGATAAAATGATGTAGGCAACGATATCTTTAGAACACAATGATGTAATCAGTTTCCAGTAGGCAAAGATGAGTTTTATTGATGAATAGGGGTGAATACAATGAATGAAATGAGATCGAACGTTACAAGCGAGATCGATAAGAGAAAGACTTAAAGCTAGGTGAAAACAAGGTCGATATGTGGGTGTAGCTCTCTCTAGGGTTTTCAACGTATCCCTCGGTCTCTTCTTATAATGGGCTTCTTCTGCGATCTCCGCAACCACTCCGCGATCTCCAGCTCTTTTAATCGATCTCTTCCTGGTCGTCAGAGCTGGGCTTCTTTGTTGGTTGCACGGCCCAAGTCATTTAGGCCAAATTACCTGATTGATCGAAATTGGGTCCAGCAATATATAAATAGTTTTATGTTAAATTTGTTATTGATTTTGTAAGTGTATGACAATAAATTATTTTGTTAGTCTTTAAATTTATAATATATTTATTGATAAATATTAGGAAGATAATTGTGCCCACATGGCGGACGAAACACCTAGTTATATATATTATATAAATTTTGGATGTCTTTTGTGATCCGTAATTGTTAATTTTCTGCTATCATTTTTTCACGAACACATACAGTCAGGGCCGTGCCTCTATGGGCCAAAATGAAACTTTCACTTAGGACTTCAATTTTTCAAAAAACTCTTAATAGCACATGTTTAATTAATATTTGTAACATCCCGAGTTGCGTGGAAAGGCTTAAGAGAATTGATTTGGCTATATATGTCACCAAAGTTGACTTACCTTTTCCATCACATATCCGTTTAGAACTCCAAAGTTAAGCGTGCTTGAGCTGGAGTAGTGGAAGTATGGGTGACCTATCGAGAAGTGATTCGCAATAACGTGCGAGTGAGACCAAAGCACGGGGAAAGATCATGTGGTGATTACAAGGTCAGTAAACATGAATTTCGAGCCTTGGAAAATTAACGTACTGACCGTTGGAACGGGATGGGGCCCATGGGCCGAGAGAGCGGGCATGGGTGGCCTATTAGTTGTGTGCGGTCGAGGCGTTACAAGTAGTATCAGAGCTGGTTAGCCATCTCGGTTCTGACCCGAGTGGCGTCTTGAGACCTGTCGTGGAGCGCAACGAGGACGTTGCGTTCTTTGAGAGAGGGTGAATTACAACATCGCGAGTTGTGATATATGGAAAGACTTGAGAGAATTGATTTGGCTACCTATATCACCAAAGTTGACTTACCTTTTCCTTCACACATCCGTTTAGAATTACAAAGTTAAGTGTGCTTGAGCTTGGAGTAGTGGAATGATGAGTGATCTATCGGGAAGTGATTCGCAATAGCGTGCGAGTGAGGCCAAAGCACGGAGAAAAATTATGTGGTGATTGCAGGGTCAATAAACATGACTTTCGAGCCTTGGAAAATTAACGAACCAACCGTTGGAACGGGATGGAACTTACGGACGTGGGTGGCCTATTAGCGGGGCGGTTGGAGCGTTACAATATTATTAATCTTAAGTAACTTTAATATAGGCTTTGGACGTTATAATAATATATATTTATATTATTAATCTTAAGTAATATATAGTAACACATATTTATATGGGCTTGAGTTTAAAATTTTGATAGACAAATAATGTTTTAGATTTATTATTAGTAGACAAAATTTTAATATATTTACATTTAAGTAGACAAAGTATATAGGCATGGACTTAAGTAGACAAATTTTATTTTAGAACTTTTTTTCAGTGTTTTTTTAAATGACTAATTTTATACACATATTTTTAATGAACGAGGAATACACAGACTACTTAGTACCAGAAGAAACTAATGTTTTTGACCATTTTATACCGTCTCAGGGTTTATTGTTTTGACCACTGACTTTCCACTAAAGGCTGATGATATGCTGGGCCTTCGTTTACGAGTATTGAAATTATAGATCCGAACCGACTCGGACCCAATAAAACCCGACTCGGAACCGATCCGAAAAATTATAGGTATCTATATGGGTCTAAATTTTTAAGACCCGAAGGACTTGGACCCGACAAGCCCCGACCCGAGGACCCGGATGACCAGGCCTAGTTTAGACCCAAGTCTGATATAAAACAGTTTCAACTATTTGAAAAGCGTACGTGTATACATGTGGTTACTCGGATTAAAAACTTCAAAATCGCTGCTGTCCATGGGTCCTTATTGGGCCAAAGTATGGCCCAATTTACTTTTGGATCAAAAGTGTAATATGTATGTGCAATGAAAAGCCCATCTCAAGATATCTGAGCACTTTCAACATAAAACAAGGTACAACGCAAACATTTATTCCAAGTAAGAAAAATAGTATCCAAACATTGTGGAGAAGATATTTCTTTTGGGGCTGGGAGTCAGGGACAATGGATAACGAAGGAACGCTTGTGAAGCCATTTGCATATCAATTTTCTGGATTTGGACCGATTGATTTATCAATGGGCCCATCATCGACATTGACTTCTAAGCTGCAATTTAGCTTCCACTTGCTTCCTTCACTTTCCTCCAATAAGACTTTTATTTCCCGCTAATTACCCTTTATTAGTCTTTTTAAAAATAAAGGCAATTTTTTTTCGAATAGTCAATTTTAAAATTTTGTCACCAAAAAAGTTTTTAAGAAAAAATTAATCATAACAAATTGTATTAACAGTGCAAACAATCCCTCGTTTTATAATATATAAATGTAAATAAATAAATAAAATTTATAGTTTCAAGTTATTTGTTATAAAATTCAAACTTTTTATAAGTTTTTATTTTTCGAACTTTTTTCAAATTTTTTCTTTGAAATTAGAAAATGTTTTTTTATGAAATTACTTTTAAAAAAAATATTTTTAAAATTTTTAAAAGATTTTAAATTTAAAACACTACCTCTAACTTCACTACTTAACTATAAAATCTAAGTATAAATTAATTAACTGTAAGAGTATAAATGTATATTTACTGTTTAATGAAACATTTTTTATTCATTTTTTATAGAATGCTCTTTTTATAAAAATATGGTTCTTTATGCGGGGGATTTTTCTAAAAATAATGAGGGATGCCAAGAAATTTATATATATAAAAACAATGGTGTCTCACTTTCAGATTTTTAATATTCATTGCAAATTCAGCTATAGTTACTTTCTAACAAAAATGTATTGCACTTTCACAGGTTAGTATGCTTTAGTTCGGAATCAAACATCCAAATTGAAGTATTCATTTATCCTAAACAAAATAAATTTCTTCTCTATATGTATTCCCCATTCCAATTTAGGTTGAAAATTTTCCACTAAAAAGAGTTCAATTATGTTATTATTTACATTACCAAAAAAAAAACATGGTAGTGCCATAATAATGTCATGAAGAGGAAGAAAATCATAACCTTTGTTGACAAAAAATAAAAAGATGTATGATGACGTGAGGCGAGAAATCATAAAGGATCGACAGGTCATCAATAGCCGGTGTATTTAATCGCCTAGATGGATTCCACGTGTACCTGCGCCGTTTGTATCGCTGATGGTTTTGGATAAGGTCGTAGAATTTATCATATATACATCTGACTCTCTTTTTATTTTTTATATTGGCTTTTTCGCGTCATCATACATATATATCAGTGAATTACCTTTTTGCCCTTGTTTCAGTTTCTTAACTTTCTTTTAAGCCGACAATTTTTTATATATTTTAAGTACGAATAAATGGTTGCACAAAAAAAAGTACAAATAAATGAAAACAACACGACGAGATCAAAATTCTATAGTCCAATCACGTTTAAAAAATGATTTATTTTTCATTGTTTTTTCTCACTTGTGTTTCTTAGTTGTTAGTTCTTCGCTTAAATTAGAAGTAATTGACAGTGTCCTTCTTATAAAATGATCAAAACACAGATCATGTGTTTTACAATGAAAAAAGTTCACATGAATCATTCATTGACTTTCCTTATAAAAATGTCAAAGCATAGGGAACATTATTTTATGTTTTAAATTATTTAAAACAACAGATTTATTAAACAATATTGAAGTTTCATAACAAACATATTTATTAAAATTAGCGTTTTTCCTACAGATATATTTAAAATTTACTTTTCAATTAACATAAATGATTTAAAAGTCTTAAACTTTGATTTATACTAAAAATAGGAATAATTGGGTTCACCTTGCAAAAGTTCACCAACCTCAATATTTTTTGTCGATAGATACAAAGGAAGAGGCAGGTACACAGAACATAGTTTTAAAAAGAAAATGATTTAATCACTAAATAGAAGGATTAGGAAAAGAAAGAAGCAGATTTGGTAAAAGGGTAGAATCGACAATGGAAGCAAAAACTGGGTTAATAAAGTGACAGAGAGATTCTCTCACTCTTCTGATCTCTCAGCTCTCGCAAGCTAAGAATCTCTCTCTCTCTCTCTCTCTATCCGTTTGATCATCATCCTCTTCGCTCGTCGGCTTGTTCGGAAAATCTCCGATCCGTTCGAGTCTCGCTCTCTGACTGTTCCCGCCATCTGCGATCATCTGATCCGTCGATCTCCCTCGCGAAATTGTAGGTAACTCAGAAAAACGCACTCTTCCTAGCTACTGATCACCATTTTCGCTATATACGTGTGAAAATCTGATGAATAAACGATAATCAAAGCGAAGAACACACCGATCGTTGATTGTTTTGACTTTTGTGGTAGAATCTTTCATTTTCAGTTGTAGGTTGATGCTAAACAGTCACGTTTGTGTGATTGGTATGTGTAGAAAGTTAGAAAGATGAGGTCGGTTCAAGCACCGGTTGTTTGCCCTGCGATTCGTCCAAGACAAGTAGGTGCATGCGCTCTGAAACCTACGCTTCTCAGAAGCCAATTCTTGGGTCATCGGATCAAGTCTCAGGTCACGCTTCGTCTGCATCCTCGGGGGTGCAGCAAGATTAGCATCAAGTGTGTTTTCAGCTCTCACTCTGATGGTAACGGAAGCACCGCTGAGAATTTCAACGAAAACGATGAGGAATATGTCAACTCTAGTATAGTGGAAGCTGGTAAGCTTTAGTGGATTCTCTTGTTTGATTTTGTTTCAGTTTCGTTTATTTTGTAATGTTATGTAGTTGAGGTGAAGAGTGGAGCTGATGGTTTCATGGTGAAGATGAGAGACGGCAGGCAGCTACGATGTGTTCATAACAATCCTCAAGGAGGGCATTTGCCGGATTATGCTCCACACCCTGCTATTGTTTTGAAAATGGAAGATGGAACTGGTCTTCTCCTTCCCATTATTGTCTGTACGTGACTTAAAATTGTGTATTGGGTAGCTTAGTTTTGATGGAGTTTCAGAGTGAGTGTTCTGTGCCCAGTCTCACAAATGTTTTTGGTTTTGTTTTATTGCAGTGGAGATGCCTAGTGTGTTACTTATGGCAGCAATGACCAATGTCCAGATTGTATGCTTTTATTTCTTTTGTTTGGATCAGTAAGGAGTGATTGAAGAGTAATTTAATGGGGTTTTGTTTTGGTTACTGGTTGCAGGCAAGACCAACCATGTATCAAGTGGTGAAGGAGATGGTGGACAAAATGGGTTACGAAGTATGTGTTATGAACATACTGCTCATGTAGACTTGTTCTTTGATTTCTGTATCTCATGAACATACTGCTCATGTAGACTTGTTCTTTAACTTTTACAGGTTAGACTTGTTAGAGTCACCAAAAGAGTTCACGAGGCGTATTTTGCCCAACTATACCTTTCAAAGGTTTGCATCTGGTGTCTTTTATGCAACTTTCTTTACTCAGTGTCTCATTTTCCTCTATTAAGGCTGGTTTGTAACGATGTTGCAGGTGGGTAATGCATCGGACTGTATTAGCTTTGACCTTCGCCCGTCAGATGCAATTAACATAGCTGTTAGATGCAAGGTAATGCATAAATATGTTTAGAAACCAGCTTAGCTAAATACAAATACGTATTCAGGGTTATAAATTTGTGTTAGGTACCTATCCAAGTGAACAAGTACCTTGCTTATAGTGATGGAATGAGAGTCATCGAGTCAGGGAAGCTGTCACAACAGACACCTGCTTCAGATGGCTTATTGTTTACTGAACAAGACCGGTAAAGTTTTCAGACACCTAAAGATCAAATCATATCTTCTGTGCTGTGGATTTAAGTGTCGAAACTTAAACTTCATTTTACCTTTGCGCAGACCAAATGGTCAGGCTTGCCTTGATACCAAAGAGTTCAATATTCTGAGCAACATGATGCAAGCTGTTAATGAAGAGCGATATGATGAAGCTGGTAAGCTTGATTGTATACAATAATCTTGTTTTTCCATGTAGCATTGCTCTAAAGGTCAATGCATTGTTGTTTTATGATTTTGCAGCTGAATGGAGAGACAAGCTTGGCCAGTTTCGGGCCAAGCGTAACCTGAGGAAATACACATAAGAGGTACGAAGCATAAAACGAATGTTCATGTAAATGATTGTATCACCATCGAGGCTTATGTTCCTCCTTTCTGACAGGTCGATCAACGAGTATTTGTCTGTGTACATAATAAGAAGGTCGTTGTCGGGGATCAAAGTGGAGGAAGAAGCAGAGTCTGGAGATTGAAGAATGCTCTACACTTAACCCATTTTCCCAGAAACAAAAATAAACAATTATATAATGTATTAAATGTATCTAGCGTGATGTGTACATAATGCTTATTAATCTGTGTCTTCTTGTGCACGTTAAGTTCACTCTGATTGTATTTTAAGACTCCTCTTGTCGGCCTTGTCTGTATTCAGTTAATTGCAGTTGTCTTTATCCAAGAACAAGTAAATTAGATATTTGCTATGAGAGCACTTTAGTCGAAGCGGTATAAATGGACATGGTTATAGCAAACAAATTGAAAGAAAAAGAAAAACGAGATGGCTTTGTCGACAAAATTGCAGTGTCTTTAAAACTAATCTTACAAATACTTTGGTTTTGGTTTTCTTAGGTTGATTGGCAAGTCTGCAAACATTATGATTTATGAAGTTCAGATAGCTTTGCTTTTTCTTTGGTCAATTGTTTATATACAATTTTTACGAAAGCTTTTCTTCTTCAGTTGACGGGAAAACCAAACATAATGTGGAACATATCTGTAAGCGAACGGGACTATAGTTGTTAGCCCATGTCTATTACTCAAAAGCCCCGTTCAAGTTGCTGTAAGACCAAGCACGTTGTTCGATAACAGGAGCTTCAAACAGCATGATGTGTGTTAACAATAACTTCCCACATCGGTTAAGTCGCAATAAGTTGATTCGGGAAACAGAGTATAAGAGGAGACCTTGGCGCAACGAGCAAAGTACTTACCTGGACGGGGTCAACTCGGGATCAAGAAGACGAGTGGCCTAGGCTAGTGACCTCCATTGCACTGTACGGAGGGGTGCTTAGCTTAAGGTCTTTCCATGAGAAAGAGCCTACGTCATTATTTGTGGCAGAGGGGACCTGCGTTCGCGCGGTCCCTACCATCATCAGTCTTAAACTTATATTCTATCAAATAAATATCATCATCAGTATCTTTTTTTTTTTTTTTTTTGCTTTTCTATTACAAGCGCTTATTACAGAGGAGTGAAAACAGAGAGATATGAAATACAATGAAAGAGCCGGTCGACAATGGAATCAGCGATTAGAGTTTCACAATCGTGATGTAGCGCCTGCATATCATAGCTAAAGAGCCGATTCCAACTTTGTATTTTTTTGCTTGTGGAGGTTTTGTTGCTGTTTCTGATCATATAATCTATTAGGAGGAAGATGGAATCTGTCGATCTGAACTAGGATCTATGGAGACTATCACGCTCCTTCCAAAAGTTTGTACAAGATATTTTATTTAAATACATAACAAGAATGTCGATTTCATAAGAACTCTACTATGTAATGATGTATATATTTCCAGTTAGAATTAAGATTAACTGTAGAAAATGTTTATTGGAAAAGATAATGAAAACAACTGTAAGAGTGAACAAGTAGCAAAAACGAGTTCGGATATTATTAACAACGAAACAGAAAAAAAAAGGCTGGGCTCAATTTAAGAGGCCCAAGACGTACAAAGCTTGATGTGTATTTAAGGTGGTGGGTGTATTTGTCCCACATCGGTTGTAGAAATGCTGAAGCTCATAAACTTGCGCTATAAATAAAGTCCGCGTGCTCTCTTGAAAATCATCTTTGCGCTTGGGGCAATGACGCAGCTAATGAGGTACTAACCGAGGCGCGTCTATTGCTGGTTGAAAACTATTTCCAAACCCCCTCCTGGGCCTAAGCTTGTCTTGGGCCTTCGAGAATTTCTGGAAGGGTTCCCTTCGGGGTAAAGCCCTACAATTTCTGAGTTTAAATATTTAACCAACTGGTATTAAAGTAACTTTTGTTGGAATAATCAGAATTCTTATTAACATGATGTGCTTAACATTCTTTTTGTCGAGGCCCAAAAGAACAATTTTTCATAGGTACATGACTAAAGCCCAAATAACTGAGAAAGCTCAGTACAGTGTCGTGTCAAATGGCTTCATGTGTGTTAATAAAAGCATCCCACATTGGTTACGGGATAAATAAATAGAACTAGTCGGAGAAGGTAATCGAAGTGTACACCCTTACACTACGGAAAGTAAAAATGAAAGTTCCACATCCATTGTAACTTACGGAGATCCTTGAAGCATTAATGTAATTCTATTCTCTGCTATCGTTTCTCTCTCGTTCATACCAGTTAAATTTGTGTAACAAGTTATATGAAATCATTTGCACGTACACAATTCTTATGGTGTAAACAATTATAATTGCAGTACGTGTTCTATTTTTTTTTTTTAAATGTAGACACAAATGATCCAAGGGGTCAAGATAGTTTCTTACACTTGAACATGTATTCAATGTATTAGGTTTTTTGGTGACGAGACATGAATTTACTTGCGAGCTCAACTAACTAAAGGTAGATTACACCAAAAGGTAAACACTATATAACCTCGGGTCCTCAACTGTTGTACATAGACTATTTAGAGTTTGTAATTCAATATGAAGTTATATAAATTTCCTGTGACTTGCAGTGAATATGAATAGAGTTTTTTTCTTCTTTTAAATATCTCTAACTGGTTATGCTAATTGTATTTGGGTTTAGGTTACTAAAATGACTATCATTTGTTTGATTCATTCTTCCATTGGCCTTCTCTTATGCTTTTAGATGTATAAGTAGTCCTAACAGCATTTTATTATCTGACAGGTTTGTTCTGCAGGAACAACCACTACAAGAAAACATCGGTATTCTGACGGACATTCCGACGGAA
>NC_027749.1:23277425-23282223 GCF_000695525.1 Brassica oleracea var. oleracea | reverse complement strand
GTCGGAATGTCCGTCAGAATACCGCTGTTTTCTTGTAGTGTTAGTATAAGAAAAAGAATAACAAGTGATCCATTTTCTGACTGATCAAGTGGAATTCCCATTTTTCAGCTAGCTAACTGAAACGGTAAGGAACATGGATCGAACCAGCATTGATTAGAGGCAACGGAATTTTTTTTTTGAAAAGACGAAGCTAAGTTTGATACGACAAACCGTCCGAATGATATTTTATTCAAATAAGTTTTGTAACAAAGAAAATCAGCTAATCTCGCTTCACCGTAACACATAATCATCAGCAATGAAAATATAGCCAATGATTTTGCGTCTACTTTTGAAGAGCGCTCCTAAAACTAATCCAAAAGTAGATAATATAATTTGAGATTATCACATTTCTGCACATCTTAGTACGATCCATAGCTAGAGTCAGCAGCACCAACGAGCTCAAGTCCACATGCAACGACGTCGTTTTCTTCCTGAACAAGACATCTCTTCTTCTCCATTATAAAGGCCTCTACCTTCAAACGAAACTCCTCGCCGCTCAATCTCTCTATCCCTGAGTTCGCCGACTCTGTCCTTCGAAACTCCGTCACCGGCCGGTTAACCTTCTTCTTCCTCTCCGACTTCGTCCTCCTATAGGTTCTCTTTAACTCTGTTGTGACCGCCTCCACAGCCACCTTCTCCTCAATAAACGCCGGAACGATTTGCTTCTCCGCAACTACTTCCTCGACCAACGCCGCAACGGTTTGCTTCTCCGCAATCACCTCCTCGACCAACGCCGCAACGGTTTGATTTTTCGAACCACCATCGTCAACCACTTTTTCATCGGCGGCGGTTACGATAACGGCGGAGGAGGAGGAGGAGGTGTACTGATCGTATAGATCTGGTTTGGAACTACTCTCGTCGTCGCGATCGCGAGATAGAATGAAAACCAAAGCGACGAGTAAGTTTGCAGAGACGAAGACAACGGTACGATTGGTTACAATAACCGCTCCGGTTCGGTAAAACCAGTCGCCGACAGCAAACAGTGAAACCGTCACTGTCGGAAACCACAAGTAAAACAGTAAAGCGACGGCGCATGCTCGTATAATGTTCCGGAAGCATTTTTGGTTGTTGTATCTCCTCATCGCTTCTGCTTTCTCCGCCTCCACACCATGGAACACAAACGGTTTCGTCATGTTTTTTTGTTTTGAAGTTGTCTGAATCGTTTTGTTTGTTATGTTTCCGTGAAACACCGAAGGTATAAATGCTTTGCTCTGTCTCTTTGATCTGAGTTTGAGAAATTGAATACGGTGAAGATTGAGATCCTCGGAAATTTAAATCAGGAAAGTGAAGCGATCGATAGAATATTTGATCTGGGAGGGAGAGATACACTGACACTGATTATGATCCTATTTATATAGACAACTTTTAAAATATTTTAATGCTCTTTAATTGTTTGGCTTTTTTTTCAAAAATAAAATTATTAGATAATCTTGTGTGGACATTCAACCAATAATGATAGCACAATACATAAAAGTTTCTTAACCTTTAGTGAATTCTATTATCTTCAAAATGTTGTCTCCTGTCTATGGAAAGTTGGAAACAATGATTAGTTGCCTACCACAACTAATTATTATGCCATCTCATTACAATATTTTCTCTATGGAAACTTCCATGTTGATATAGAGATCTATTTCTATATATTTTTCATTTGAAGATATAGTTTCCCGTAGTACGTATATACTGGATATATTCCAGCTTAGTAGAACTTAACGAGGCTATTTGTTGTAGAATATTCGAATGTTACATTTCGGAAAGAAAATTATCATAATAAAAGTTAATTACATGGATCTTGTTTAAGCAGCCTATGAAACAACTTGTAAAATTTCCGAAAAGGACACGTGACAGTCACAAGGCGTCAAAGCAAAAGAGCAACAAGCTTGTCCACACACATAATAATACTAGGCCTTGCTCACATTTACGAAGTTCATGGGACTTTCGAAAACAAAAGGGGTATTGGGCAAATGGTTGAGAATCACGTGAGAATGAGATGAGTCACATGCACGAGGAAAACTTCTTAGTTCTTCTTACACATACGGTTTATATATTTGCAAACATTATGTTAAGGTTAATAACAGTTTGATGCATACATTTTATAAAAATAGACCGAGGGAGCTAGTACGTAGTTGTATTTATTGCAGACAAAGACTGGTTAGGTGTAGCAACAGAGCTCAAAACTGTCTGATCTTGGCGTCGTCCCGGAACAAACCATTGCATTATTTTGGACTAACAAACAATTTACGAGACAGCAAACATTTGTATTTATTTAATCGGACATAAACAGAACAATTGAATTATTCCAACATGATCAAGAGACTAATTAGATACGGTTAGACGACATGGTCAACAAAACCAACTCTTTAATCTTGCTTGTGTTAGGATTAGGAAACATGAAACACAATTGTTCTTTGATCTAATTGATATTTTTTTTTTCGGGTGAGTTTAAGAATTTCTGAGCTTTGTATGATATATATAAATGGACAAAACTTAGGTTCACCCCTATATATATTGAACTTTTAAATTCACCACCTCTCTTACCACCAATCAAAGTGCTATCTAGATAATTAATAAAAAATATTAAATTTTATTTAAAAATTTAAAATAGTTGAAAAAAAATGATGTCTAACAAAACTCTAAATCCTAAATTCTAAACCCTAAATCTAAATCTAACCCCTAAATATTAAACTCAAGCCCTATACCCTAAACCCAAATAGTAAACCTTACACCCAAACCCTATACTATAAATCTAAATCCTAAACCCTAAACTCAAACTGTAAATCCAAATCCTAGATCCTAAACCAAACTGTAAACCTTAAACCCAAATTCAAACCTTTTGAGTTTTGGGTTTAGGGTTTATGGTTTGGGTTTAGGGTCTAGGATTCAGGTTTAGGATATAGAGTTTGAATTTAGGGTTTAGGATTTGGGTTTAGAGTATAGGGTTTGGGTTTATGATCTAGAGTTTGGGTTTAGGGTTTAGGGTTTAGAGTTTGGGTTTAGGATTTAGGGTTTAGAGTTTAGAATTTAGGTTTAGAATTTAGGATTTAGAGTTTGGGTTTAGAGTTTTGTTAGTAGCATCATTTTCTTGTTTTAATTATTTTTGATTTTTTTTTAAAAAATTAATATTTTTATTAATAATATAGTTGACACTTTTATTGGTTATAAGAAAGTTGATGAATTTAAAATTAAACCTAAGTTTTGTCCTATATAAATCTACTTCTAGTTGAATCAGGATCGCAATCTTTTTTCTAACAATAAAAAGGATATACAACTCCAACCAACTTCATCCTGGGTTTGAATTGATACCAAATTATATTACTGTTCATTAATTTTAGAAGTTAAAGAAACTTCTAAGCTCCAACTGCATACATAAAATTATCTAAAGACATTGTTTTGCTTTCATAGTTCTGATTTTACTAACAATTTAGCAGTACAACTCTCTCTTAGCACAAAGAAATCTGTTCACTGAACAGTTGATTGGGCATTAACAAAAAGGAAACTTGATTGAGCCATTTATTTCCTTCTACATTAGTCCCAAGAGACAAAATCCCAGTAACTAGTGTGGTTGCCTTCCAAACTGAAATGAACAGAATGGCAGTATTGTATTGGGAGCAGTGCCGGTCCTGACAAACACCACAAGCAATTTTTCAAAAGTTTGGCCTATTATGTATTATATGTAACTAAATTAACATATATATATCAATGATTTGTTCTAAAAAAAATTCTTGTTGTGAATGAAGAGGAGAACTTGTGTGTATTATTAGGTCGACCAACTGGTTTTTATATACATATGGTAATAACGGTCTAAGTACTGGATCGACATGAGATCGTACTTATCTTTAACTAGATAATGACTAGCAATACGTAAGATAAACACCAACTATAATGTAGATAAACACAAGAGTAGATAGGCGCCAGTATGATCCTGCGGATGGGCTTGGCCCGTCTTGCTACACGGGCTGATAAATGGGTCGATCACTAAATGGTTTATAACACTCCCCCTTGATCGACACATCCGGTCAAGGTTCATTCATGCTTTGGATGTTGTCTCATTAAAACCTCTCTTGACAAACCCAAAACCCAATGTGGTAAAAGGGAAAACAAGACAGGAAAAAGAGTACAACACATGAACTCCCCCTGATGAATGCATCACTGTAGTAGTCGCATTCCCATCTGGTATCCGAGTCTTCTTGAACGTTGAAGTTGCCTATGACTTGGTGAAGATGATCAGCTGGATTCTCCTTGAATGAGTATAGGATGGTCGGTGGATCCTTTCCTTTGATCATACCACAAGTGGTACGAATATGCTGTGTCATGGATCTCATCCATACACTCTTACGACTGGCTTCATGCATGGCTAATATTTATGTGTGGTTAGAGGATGTGGCTGCCATGGTCTGCTTCATGGACCGCCATGATATAGCTGTCCCACCGTGTGTAAAAACATAACCAGTCTGAGATCTAGCATAATGTGGATCAGAGAGATAACCTGCATCAGCAAAACCAACTAAATCTTCCTTAGATTTGTCAGTAAACATAAGCCCCAAGTCTTTCGTTCCTTGTAGGTAACGAAGTATATGTTTAATCCCGTTCCAGTGCCTTTGGGTCGGACAGGAGCTGAACCTAGAAAGTAAGTTCACAGCAAAGCTGATGTCTGGTCGTGTGTGGCCAACTAAATACATCAGAGCTCCTATGGCACTGAGATAAGCACTTCGGGACCAAGGACTTCATCATTTTTCTTCTTCGGACCAAATGGGTCAGTGTC
>NC_027749.1:23275627-23276740 GCF_000695525.1 Brassica oleracea var. oleracea | reverse complement strand
GGAATTTTAATTCCTTATTTCAGTATGTCTGAAGTTTCAAACTCCATGTGATCAACTTTGTCTGACTCGTGCTGGTGATCCTGGACGTCTTCCAAGTCATCATCATCATCATCATATCCCGTGTCTCGAACCATGTTAGCTTCCGGGTTTCTTTTTAAGCTCTCCATGTAAAGCTCACACAAATGCTTAGGAGTTCGGCAATTCTTTGCCCAATGATTATCCATACCACATCTGTGGCATCGATCAGCTTTGATCTGTGGTTTAAAAGACACACTACAGCCTCGGCCACGACCACAGCTAAAGACGGGTGTGGTACCGCGACCACGTCCTCGCCCGTGTGCTTTAAAAGAACCACGACCTCGTCCTTGACTTCTTTCACGGTTTGGACCGGGATGGTCATTGTGTTGGACAAGGTTACTCTATTTCTTTGGCTCTATAGCCAGCTTAGAGATGTCGGGTAATGGAGCTGTACCAGGAGGTCTCATCTCACTGTTTTTCAATAACAGTTCGTTGTTAGCTTCAGCCAACAAGAGACATTCTATCAACTCTGTATATGTGGCGAAATTCCTCTCTCTGTACTGATGTTGCAATACAATGTTGGTTTGAGGAAACGTGGAGAGAGTTTTATTAAACATCTCTTCCTCGGTTACTTTTTCACCACATAACCTTAACAAGGACACAACTCTGAACAGGACTGAGTTGTACTCATCTACTGATTTGTAGTCCAAGAACCTTATGTGTTTCCAATCATATTGAGCCTTTGGAAGCAACACCGTTTTCTGGTGGTCATATCTTCGCTGTAAAGCGATCCAAAGGTCATATGGATTTTCCATGGTCATGTACTGAGTTTTCAAGTTCTCTTGGAGATGGTGGCGTATCATGTAGATAACTCTATACTTGTCTTTGTCACTGGAATTGTTGTCTTAGGTGATTGTGTCACCAAGATCTTTTGATCGCAGCATGATCTTTGCATCAAGCGCCCATTCCAGGTAGTTGTCACCATTGCTTTTCAAAGCACTGAAATCAAGATTCGCAATCTTTGACATCTGAAAAATATTTGTAGTTAATCCCCATTAGTAAGAAAATAATCGGATCATTCACATACTCTTTCAG
>NC_027749.1:23264518-23274909 GCF_000695525.1 Brassica oleracea var. oleracea | reverse complement strand
GCTGACAGAGAGAAAATGAGGCGACTGGAAGAGCTTTAGGAGTCGCCGGAAAATAGCAAGAGATCGTTTGGTTTCTGATTTATGGGTGGTGGATTTTTGGAAGGGTTTAGAGACAAGGTCGTGCTGATAACGTGTTGTGAATGAAGAGGGGAACTTGTGTGTATTATTAGGTCGACCAACTGGTCTTTATATACATATGGTAATAACGGTCTAAGTACTGGATCGACATGAGATCGTACTTATCCTTAACTAGATAATTACTAGCAATACGTAAGATAAACCCCAACTATAATGTAGATAAACACAAGAGTAGATAGGCGCCAGTATGACCCTGCGGATGGGCTTGGCCCGTCTTGCTACACGGGTTGATAAATGGGTCGATCACTAAATGGTTTATAATAAAGCTGTTTTTTTTTAAATTTTTTTGTGGGCTGGAAGCTGGTGCTTGTTGTGCTTCCCATCAGGGCCGCTACTGATTGGGAGCAGTGGCGAATCTAGCTCGTTAAGCATGGGGCACGTGCACCCACTAAAATTAGGATATTTAATATTTTCTAGCAAAGTTATAACCATAATTCATTGTGCACCCACCATTGTTTTATAATCAAATCCTTTGATTTTTCTTTTGTTACCATTTGTGCACCCATGAAAAAAATCCTCTAGATTCGCCCCTGATCGGGAGCATGGCCTATTGACCACATACACAATCCTGTCTCCAGCCCACCTTTCATTTGTTATCATGTGTTGCTTCTGTAGCAAAGGAGCTCAATTTCTGATTTTAGGGGAAATAAATTTTTGCAGTTTTGAAATTACATGCAGGGGAAGTGTTTCAAAATGACTTTTCGCAATGCAAAATTTTGGCAATGCAAATCTCTGTTTAGGAAAAAATGAAATAAATCAAAAACTCTTTGTACAAATATGGGCTTTGAACCTAAACAACCCAAGATAAGGCCCAATATAAAAACCACCGGTGAATCTCCGCTGCCGCCAGAAAGGTGAAGGCAGCAGAGTGTCACTGAAAAAGAGTGATCATCATCAACCCAATTCAGACAATGGTGGCGGCTATGGCTTCTCACGTCTCGACGCCACGATCACCTGCTCTTTCCCTCTCCTCTTCATCGACCTTCTCTTCCAGAACTACTCTCACTCGATCCTCCGCCGTCTCACTCTCTTCTGCAAGTTTCTCCTCCATCCGTCTTCGTGTCTCCTGTCAAGCCTCCTCCGTCACTTCCGATGTGAAAGGTTTGGTCTTCCGTTACCAGATTCTGATGCTAGCATACGCAAATGAAAAATGTGTTTATTAATCGAGACTAATCTTTCAATTATTTCAGTATCTAGATTAAGCATGATGTTTTATTACAGAACATCATTTGGTAAAACATGCAAATGTTCTTGTCCGAACATCATCGCGTGCTTCTTTTTTGCGGTCTGCAGGGAAATCTGAACTGAAAAGACTTTCTGGCCATAGATGATTATGACATTGTTGAAGTCAGGAGAGAGGAACTATCAACCTTTCAAAAGGCAAGTCCATGTCTATGATCTTCGCAAAGCCCTCAATGAGGACTCATGTTTCGTTCGAGACTGGCTTCTTCTTGCTTGGTGGCCATGCCTTGTATCTTGGACCAGATGACATCCAGATGGGCAAGCGTGAGGAGACTCGTGATGTTGCTCGTGTTCTCTGTCGATATAATGACATCATTACGGCTCGTGTCTTTGCTCATCAGGTGAGGGACATACTACATGCATTCCCCATGTGTGTCTTTTAGTTTTGGAGAGCTGATTAACCAATATTGGATCCAATTCTTTGCAGGACATTCTTGATTTGGCTAACTACTCTAGTGTACCAGTTGTCAACGGTCTCACAGATCATAACCATCCTTGTCAAGTCATGGCCGATGCCCTCACAATCATTGAGCACATTGGTCAAGTCGAAGGGACTAAGGTTATTTATATCCAGTGTTCTAAAAATCAGCAAATCGCAGGGCCTAAAGGAAAAAACAATTTTTTTAAAAAAAATTGGTCTAAGCGTTAAAAAAATCGGTATAAAAATCTGTATAGACGCATCATAATCAATAATCCCCTATAAAGCGTCTATTTACCGCCTAACGATTTCTTGAACATTAGTTATACCTTTTTGTCTAGACTTTATTATGCTGATCTCATATTGTATATTTTGCTTATATGTAAACTCATACAGTAAAAAGTTTGTCTTTACTTAATTACACACACTCAACAAACTTCAGGTTGTCTATGTTGGAGATGGGAACAATATGGTCCACTCATGGTTAGAATTGGCATCCGTTATTCCATTCCATTTCGTCTGCGCTTGCCCAAAAGGGTTTGAACCAGACAAAGCAAGAGTTCTAAAGGCAGAACAAGCTGGATTAAGTAAGATAGAGATCGTAAATGATGCTAAAGAAGCTATAATAGGAGCTGATGTTGTGTGCTCAGACGTATGGGCCAGTATGGGGCAAAAGGATGAAGCTGAATACCGCCTTAAAGCATTCCAAGGATTCCATGTAACATACAGTACATGAACCTCCTCCTCTTTAGTTTTTGAACATGTTTTGGGTATATTGCTTTGCTTGCAGGTGGATGAAGCTCTTATGAAGTTGGCTGGACCAAAAGCCTATTTCATGCATTGTTTGCCTGCAGAAAGAGGAGTGGAGGTGACTAATGGAGTCGTGGAGGCTCCTTATTCCATTGTCTTCCCACAGGCGGAGAATCGCATGCATGCTCAAAATGCTATAATACTTCATTTGCTCGGCTTTTAAACCCCTTTTGAAACCTTAATGAATAATAATGTTGATGCCATCATCGTGCTAGTTTAGGCGTTTTAAGAAACTTTCCTCTTGACCAAAAGAAAAAAGAAGAAATTTTCCTCAAGCGAAGTGACTGAGATACTCGTCAATGCATGTGTACATGACATCAAGGTAAAGCACAAAGGCTTCAAGACTAAAGGAAGCCTCTATAGTGAAATTTGTCTGATCTCCCTTCACAAACACTGAGTGGTTTATCGACAAAATAACGTTCATGGGAACCGGAGACTCTGCCAAAAAGAAAAAAAACATATATATATTCTTATTTAACGATTTTAAATAATGAAAAATGCGGCAAGTAATACAAAATGCTAAAAGCCTCATGGTGCATGCTACTTATAAGCCTTGAATGCTTTTGGGTTTTGAGCACTAGTTCTTCTGAGATGTGAGTCTTCTCAAGCGACTTGCCGACCTTTTTCTCCCACAAGGCGACCATTTCGTTCATTGACAGACTGTTCTTGGGAAGTTTTAATGTAGATGATTTTGTTAAGACTCTTGGGATCATCCACTGTCTTGATTGTGTAAGCAGCAATATCTTCCTCCTTGTTGATCACAGCTGCCAGTAACAATAATTTTGATTATAAAAATAATCCCTTATATATTAATTGTGGATCATTTAAAAAGTTGTAACCTTAAGTTTATACTAATTAAAAAAAGATCCTAATTATGTGTCAATTAATTAGGATGACAAATTAGCTTACGTGGCAGCTTAAAAATCAATTGAAAAAATATTGGTCTAAATCCAATTACTTAGAAATATTATATTAACCTAAAATGTAAGAAACGTGTATTATTTCCTTAAATAACAACTACACAATTATCTAATGTGATTAACATATATATGGAAATTAATGAATATGAATAATAAAGATTTGATAACAATTTTTGCATCTTTATTCATTTTTTTTAATTTTATATTATTAAAAAAATTAAACAATCACTTTAACCGTATAATAAAAAATTATATTTTTCCTTATATGTTATATTTTGAATTTTTTTAAATGACTTTAAATTACAAAAATGAGTAAACCTTATATGTTATTATATTTAAAATTTTTTAAAACGACTTTAAATTATAAAAATGAGGAAACTTTATATGTTATATTTTTCTCATATGTTAGATTTTTTTTCTATGTTATATTTTGAAATTTTTAAAACTACTTTAAATTACAAAAATGTAAGTTTTTCTTAAGCATACGACTAAAAACATTAAAATGACATGTATCAATTTGATGGTTGATCTGAAACCTTTCAAAACCATGTGGAAGAGAAATGTCAAAATAATTTAACTGTGGAAACAATATTGTTCACTTTTTTTTCAAGAATGTGTTCAGTGGAAAAAAAATAAGGTTTTTGTGTCATAATTTGTTTAATGTCAAATCCGATCACCCTATGATATATTAATTATAGTTTAGTTCCACAATTTTTAATAAAAATTGATCTGGTCCATCAAAAATAAATTATATAATAACAACAAAACACATTGTATATGTATAAATAAAATGATCAAATATATATTAAAAAAATTATCGATAATATATACAAATAAACTCATTTATCCTAGTTTTATGTTATACATTAATTAACATTATAAATGTTCATCAACCTTTGGCATTCCCATTGCCCAAAATGGTGTCTTTGTCTCTAAAAGGACTGGATGAGAAGTGAAACAAGGCTCGAACTGAACCAACGTACGCAAGAAGAGACCGGCAAAGCAATTGTTAACAATGTAAGTGTATGGTACTCCTTCTGCTTCTATGGCTCTCCTGATCAGAATCTTCTTTTGCAAAAGTCGATTTCCCCGGCTCAACAGCACTTGTCCTGTCCACGTTCACCCCAAACTCAGACGGTAAGAATCTCTGAGAAAAAAAAAATCTTGTGTAAGACTATGGAATAAATCATATGCTAATCAGATTGTGTTGATAAACTCCGCGAATTAAATTGACAAAATGAACAACTAGAGAGAAAACTCGATTATGGTAAATACTCTCTGTTTTAGAGTTTGAACATTGATTGTGAATGAGTAAATTACAACTTTTTAAGCTCGTATTTGTATTCTTTACTTTTTATAAAATTTACATTTTCCATTATATGCAGTTTTCTAATCTTTTTAAAAATACCATATGCAGTAAAAACTCTATAAATTAATAATGTTATGACTGTGTTATTTTTTTAATTTACAAAATGTTTTCTTTTATAGATTTTTTTCTATTTTGAATATTTTAATTTATAAAATAAGAAAATAATTTATTTTACTGTATATACATTAATTAAATTTAAGAAGTTGTATTTTTATATTGTTTTGTTATATTATTTGGTGTATATCTTATGTTTCATAGAATTCAAATGTGGTTTTATATATAATTTTACTAAATATTATCAAAATATACTGAAATTTTAAGAAAGATATAGATAATTTAATTGAGAATATAAAATCAACAAAATAATGTTTAGTTTGTACTTATATAAAATGTATATATAGATAGATTATTAATTTATGATTTTAATGGGACCATATATATACATATGACTTTCTGAAAATTATTATCTTATTATTTTATCAATTTATCTTGTTTTGAACCAGTCCAACTCATGAAAATTTTATTAATTTATCAAGTATTAATTTATAGAGTTTCTACTTTATAATGATTTTTACTGGTCACAAAGATTTAAGTGAAAACAACTTATTCTATTTGTTTGTAATGGGTATGAATCTAATACCAACCTTGATGTTACCAGCTTCTTTAATGGTGGAAATGATCTTGGTTTGATCCAAGATTTGCATGCTTCCAACAGTAGATATCACCACATCGACCTGCTTTATGGCCTTTATACTAGGCTCTTTGCAATAAAACTAATTTCTGTTCAATTTATAAAATAAGTTATACTATTAATTAAACTCCACAACATCAATTCTCAAATATAAAACTCAAACTAAATATTTAAAATCATTTAAATCTGGAAGAAGTATTAAAATGGTGCGCAGTTCAACATAAGAGAAGTAAAATTGATTGGAGAAATTTTTAAGGTTTGACCATCGATTACTGAAAATATAAAAATCATAAATTTTAAGGTTCGATAATGTCGGAACTTGAGACCAACTTCGTAACGACCACGTCACTTGTGGCACCATAGTTTCCTTTAATTCTTTTCTAATTAAATCAGTCAAAAGCTTTGATAAATTATTTAATTCTCATTTACATATCTGCTTAAAACATTCACCAATAGAGAATATATTCTCTTGATTTGATTTCGTGCGAAATCTGAAGATCGATGGCGGCTCTTGAGATCTGCGTGAAGGGTGCCTTTGGTGCTCCTGATGTTCTCGGTGACTGTATGTCTTATCCCTCTCTCTCTAAGATCATCGATCTTTGTTTTCTTTTACATCAAGCTTTGATCTCACAAACTAGGGTTTGAAATGTGTTCCAGGCCCGTTCAGCCAACGGGTTCTTCTGACCCTCGAAGAGAAGAAACTTCCTT
Organism: Brassica oleracea var. oleracea; assembly: GCF_000695525.1. Classification (NCBI taxonomy): domain Eukaryota; kingdom Viridiplantae; phylum Streptophyta; class Magnoliopsida; order Brassicales; family Brassicaceae; genus Brassica; species Brassica oleracea. The sequence continues at coordinate 23,268,613 of NC_027749.1, read as the reverse complement.
ACAAGATTCATCTAGTTAACGTCTCCGACAAACCCCAATGGTTAGTTTCTGTGAAACCTATAATTGATTTAACCATGTTATTTGATGTAGCAGATCTATCGAGTGTTTCTTAGGGCACAAGATTCTGCGATGCTGATAGGTTTTGTGCTCTATAGGTTTTTAGACATTAGCCCGGAAGGCAAAGTTCCGGAGATGAAGCTTGACGGAAAATGGGTGGCTGATTCAGACGTCATCGTCGGGATCCTCGAGGAGAAATATCCAGAGCCTTCTCTCAAGACTCCTCCTGAGTTCGCCTCTGTTGGATCCAAAATCTTTGGTTCTTTTGTGACTTTCTTGACGAGCAAAGACCCCAGTGACGGTTCCGACAAGGCTTTGGTTAACGAGTTAGAAGCCCTGGAAAATCACCTTAAGACACGTCCTGGTCCTTTTGTAGCTGGAGAGAAACTCACTGCGGTTGATTTGAGTTTAGCACCAAAGCTTTACCATCTTGAGATGGCTCTTGGTCATTACAAGAAATGGTCTGTCCCTGAGAGTTTGACCAATTTTCGTAGCTACGCTAACGCTTTGTTCTCTAGAGAGTCGTTCGAGAAAACCAAAGCTAAGAAGGAGTTAGTGGTCGCTGGTTGGGCATCTAAGGTGAACAAGTGATGTGCGGATCCATATTAGCTGCTTCAAGTTATGTTGCTTTAAAATAAATAAATAAAAAGTTATGGTGCTTTAAAGTTAAAAAAATAAGGTTTTGTTGCTTTCAAGTACTATCAGTGTCACCAAATAATGAAACGAGCGAATACTCGTGTTATCAAATCAAATCAATAATGATGCAATAAAACCAATCATGTCCTTTATTCAATTTAGTACTATTACAGACCAGTGATCGGTCATTAAACTCTCATTACAGTAGTAAGTGCTTGCTACAAGACGAAGATAGTTTCATTTCTCAGACAAACTGGCTGAGATACTCATCGACGCTTGTGTACTTGACATCAGGATAAAGCTGAGAAGCTTCCACTCCAAAGGAAGGCTCTATTGTAAACCAGGTTTGATCTCCTTTAACAAAGATGGCATGATTCAAAGCTAACAGAAGATCTAGAGGGTGGGGAGACTCTGCAGCAAAGTTTGTTGCCAAAATATTAGCAAACGCACATGATCATGATTGTTTATGCATTGTATTAAAGAAAAGTGTAAAAGTTAGCTCTCTCACGTGGGATTTTCTTGAGGAGTTCTTCCTCTGAAACGAAAGTCTTCTCAAGAGTTTTACCAATCTTGCTTTCCCACAAGGCAATGACGTCGTTCTGTGAAACAATGTTCTTTGGAGGGTTGATGTAGACAGTCTTGTTGAGAGTCCTTGGATCATCAGCGGCTCTCATGGTGTATGCAGCAATATCCTCTTCTTTGTTTAGAATGGCTGCATTTTCATTCAAAACAAATTAGAAAAAATATCTCTCATCTCATTCTCTTACAACCATGTTGAATGTCAAAAGCATGATTATTACCTTTAGCGTTACCATCTCCATAGATGGTGACTTTGTCTCTAGGAGGAGAAGTGAGTCTGGTTTCACATTGAGCTAATGTGGCTAAGAAATAGCCATCAAAGCAATTGTTGATAACGTATGTGTATGGTACACCTTCAGCTTCAACAGCACGACGGACCTCAGCCTTCATTGCGAACTCCGACTTTGCTGGTCCAGTCGCCAACGTTCGGTCCACATCGTTGCCAAACTCAGACGGCAAGAATCTCTGTAAACATTTTTTTAAGTAAATCAACAAACATATTATTATTATTTTTTATATTGCGGACTTTAATCTCATAATGTGTTACATGTCCGAATAGAGAATTCCGATTTAAAAAATAACACTTCATAAACGGGTCCCCTTCATAGACATATTATTGTATTTTTTTCCAACATTAAGGTAAAGAAAACACTGACCTTAATATGCTTGCCAGATTCTTTAATAGCAGAGATGATATTGAGCTGGTTCATGAGTTGAGAGAGACCAACGGTTGAGATGACTACATCAACGTGTTGAATCGCCTTCGCCAAGCTCTCTTTGTCGGTTAAATCTCCCTGCGTATGAGATGGATCTGTTTAACTTTTTATATAATTTTAAATCGGAATTTCTAAAAGATGGTTAGCATGTATAAGATTATGCGTTTAAGGTCCGGTACTTTCATATTATAAAAACACTCGATTTGCTACGTACATTTAGGATGGTGACACCAAGATCTTTGAAATTCTGGACCATTTTGCCCTTGGCTGGATCGGAGAGAGAGGTTTCTCTGACGAGAGCGAATGTTTGGTGGCCGGATTTGGCGCTGCCTTCGACTATGAACTTTCCGATGTAACCGGTTCCTCCTATCACCAGAATCTTGCTTTTCTCCGTCGTCATTGATTTTGTGTTGTGTTGATTTGGTAAAATAGTTTTTGAATTGTTTGATCACTTTCAGGCCGTCGGATGAATGTATTATATAGGAACCGTGACCGTGTGAGTTTATGAATTTACGAAAATGACCTTTGTCTGAAGAATCTCTGGTTTTGACTTTTATTAGTCTCTGGCTGCTTTTTATCTCTTCCTATTCAAACGTCTTCCTATTCAAACGTCACGCCATGCGATGAATTTTCTATTTTTCTTTATGTAGTATTTAGCTTATTCTTTTTTTTTTCTTGAAACACTAGTATTTAGCTTATTCATTTATCATTTTTAATAAAAAAAAATTAAAACTTTGAAATTACACTTTTCTAGAATACCAATTTTTTTTAAAAAAGAGTTGCAAGTAATTTTCTATTTTTGCTGCTGTACTAATTCGCTTAATTTTTTAAAATTACTCCTTTCTAGAATACCAAGTAGTTAGCTTATTCTTTTTTTTTCTTGAAACACTAATTTTCCCACCTTGGGTTTTTGGTTTTCCTAGAAAGGTTTTAACGAGGCAACATCGTGCATGATACGAGCCCATATGGTTCTAGCATCCAAGGGGGAGTGTTATGTACAATGTGGATTGCTAGAAGCCAATGGCCAAGACCGAGGCCCATAGAGAGAGAGTCGGCCGCCTCTTGTACTTAGACGTTTCCATTTATCTTTCATGTTTATCTATTAGGAGGTTTTCCTTTTCACTCTAGGTTTATGATTTGGTTACTTTCCTTTTCTGTCTTTCCCTTGTATCCCCTATATAAGGGAACACTTTGATTCAGAGATTAATAAGATTGAGACACACGATTTCACTCTTGCACACAACAATTTTCTATTTTTGCTGCAGTACTAATTCGCTTAATTTTTTAAAATTACTCCTTTCTAGAATACCAAGGTCAAAAAAGCATTGCGAGAAATTTCCATTTATTGGTGGTCAAAGCTTCTAGATGAGACAAGTGTCAAAAGACTCTTTCGATGGTAAATAGATATGACATCATAGGCTTCAAGGAAAACCACCTATAAAATATATTTAAAACATACTTCACGTTTTAAACATTCAATGGGTGCGATTCATTGTACAAATTAACAGCAACATTTTTTACACTCCACACTCTCACACTCCATTTTCTTGAAACTGGTCAAATGGAGGAGCATTTCATAGATTCCATATAATTTACATGGTCAAGTGTTCTCTATATCTTTGTCTTTACAAGTAAAAACTGCCAACCATGTCTCAGGGGTGCAAATTACCCTCTCAAGCATCTCCTCTTCACCCTTGGCTCATTCCTCAACTTATTACTTAATATATAATAAATACATAAGAAAATTAGGTCTGCTCTATGTTATTTTCTCAATCTCAATCAATCACTGAGTTGCATATTGACATGGTCTTATAAAGGCATACAACGGCAAATACAATAAATACAAATGATTGTGTATTCTTTATAAACGTAATATTTTTTTGTTAGCCGCATTCGCCTGCAGACTAATAGTTTCATCATTCTTCCTCGATTCTTCAAATCTCAAACTCATAATTCCTGGATCATTCTTTTACAATGAAGTTTTTAGGTTTCTTTCTCTTCTTCCTGAGCTGTTTTATAAGAAGGAAACTGGGACATATATGAAGAAGCTGCAATGGCCGCACACTACAAGAAAACAGGGGGATTCTGATGGCCGAAATCGTCGGTA
>NC_027749.1:23257977-23264418 GCF_000695525.1 Brassica oleracea var. oleracea | reverse complement strand
GTCCGTCGGAAGATCCGTCGGAATTCGGTGTGTTTTCTTGTAGTGGCAAGACCCGAAAATTTTCCTTTAACAGACGGAGGCACCGTGGTATTTGTTTCTAGTGACGTCGCTGGCTTTGAGGCCTGAGCGATCCCTCCAGGACGAGGAGGAAGGCGTAGTTGCTGCATGAGCTTCGCTGTAGTAAATGTTAAAATGGACTATACGTACGTAGTTCCTTTTTCTTAATGCAAGTCGAATCTAATTATTACCAATATTCTCCATCCAAAAAGCATTTAACTTGGACTAAAACCATTTCTCTAATTAACCAAATGAATTACCAATGAAATTGGACAATTCTATCGTCATTTTCATTAGACATATATAATTTTTTGGGGTCGACATGAGGTATCAAAAAAAAAAGTAGATTAGATCGGGATATAAGAATCTTATCACAAAAGGAAATGATATATAATAATACCTTATGTCCTTATTCTTTTGCTTCAAAGTTTTGGTGGTTCTTGTAAAAAGGCTTGTCATTCAGATGGGTCTACTCCACTACAACACACATACATTTATCTATCATTTTGAATTGGTGAAAATTGTAAATGAATATGCTTTGTAGAAGAAAAAAAAGATCCACGGACTCTGGTTATGGAGATGATGATGATGACATATCGAATCTTTTATTTTTTCGATTTTAAGCATTTTTGGATTTTTTTCTCTCATTATTAGTAGATGCTGATAATAGAATATAAACTATCATATCTTGATATCTTGTAATATATGCTGGATAGCTATAATAAATGGTAATTAATTTTCACAATTTAGAGCATTCGCAACGGTGTACTCCTAATGGGAGTCCTTAGCATTATTAAAGTAATTTTTTTTTAAATAGTTAAGGACTCTAGTCAAAATAGTGTGTTTAATGGTGTTCCACAATTTGGAGTTCTTAGGAATAAAAAAATAATATTTTTTATAAAAAAGTGAAATTAAAATTTTTATTTATTGCATAATTAAATATAAAGATACAATAATTATTAATCTTCATCACCAAATTTGCTCCAAATATTTTCAATTAAATCATTTTTCAATCGTTCATGTATACGCCTATCACGAACATCATTCCGAACGCCAAGCATATTACTGATATTTGTAGGCCTGTCGGTTTCCACCCGTGAACTTCTGGTGACGTCTCCTTCTTCAAATTCAGATATATCGTAACGAATGTATCCATCTCGTTCATTTTCGACTATCATATTGTGTAGTATGATACATGCTTTCATAATCTTCCCTATCTTTTCTTTGTCCAATGAAAGAGCCGGGTTTCTCACAATTGCAAATCGAGCTTGCAATACTCCAAAAGCCCACCCCACATCTTTCGGGTTACTTCTTGAACTTTAGCAAATAACTCTAGTTTAGGACATTGAGGGAGTGTGATAGATTGGATAAATGTTGACCATTTTGGATATATACCGTCTGTGAGGTAGTACACCAACTTATACATGTGTCCGTTGACCACGTACTCTAACCTGGGAGCTCGACCTTCTAAAATTTCATCAAAAATAGAAGACCGATCGAGGACATTAATATCGTTTAAGGTACCTGGAGGACCAAAAAAAGCGTGTCATATCCAAAGATCGTGTGAAGCTACAGCCTCTAAGACAATTGTCGGTTTTCCTGATCCATGTGCGTACTATCCTTTCCAAGCGGTTGGGCAATTTTTCCACTCCCAATGCATATAATCAATGCCCCTACCATCCCAGAAAACCCGTGTTTCTCTCCAATATCGAGTAGTCGTTGAAGATCCTCTGGTGTGGGTCTTCGTAGATACTCATCTCCAAATAACTGTATTATTCCTTCAGTGAAATTATGTAAACACGAAAGTGATGTGCTCTCACCAAGTCGGGGATACTCGTCAACCGTGTCAGCCGCAGAACTATAAGCAAGCAGACGAATTGCTGCCGTACATTTTTGTAGTGGAGAAATACCAAACCTCCCGGTTGCATCTCTTCTTTGTTGAAAGAATGGAACGTTCTCTGAGAGGGCATGGACAATACGCATGAATAATTCCTTATTCATGCGGAAACACCGTCTGAATAAATGTGCCGAGAATGTCGAATCTTCGCTGAAGTAGTCCTTCCATAAACGGTTGTGTCCTACTTCACGGTTTCGTTCTATATAAGCATGTTTCCTTTGCTTATTGGTTTGGGCCTCCACTATGTCGTTGTATGTATCTTCGAAGATTTCGTCGAAAACTTCGTCCACTCTTTCTTCGAGTTCATCGGATGAAGATGATGACATTTTTAGGTATCCCTCCTTGAAACAAAAAAAATATTAAGCCAAACGGTTTAAACTCGTTATATTCAATCATATATTTTAAAATTAATAAATTATTGTCTAAAATATATTTAGTTCCAAATTTTAGTTCCAAATTTTAGTAAAAAATTTATCTATACAAGAATTTATCCATAAAATTAATATTATAGTAATCCATGAAATATATATATATATATATATATAAAGAATTTTTCTATACAAGATTTCTACCATATAAATGGAAATCGTATAAGTGATAAATTGTGATGACATTAAAAATTTTATTTTTTTAAAAAAGAAGAATTTCTCTATTAGTAGGATATCAAGTTATATTATTCTTCGAAACATTGTTTAAAACGAGCATGTCTAAATTTATTATATTATGTTGTTAATTTTATATTAGTTTTTTTTTTTTACAAAAAGCCATGTTTTGTGTCCTTTGCTACCAAACTTCAAGAATATAAGATTTGTATACTACACAAGTATATTATTGCTACTACAACTAGGGCATACATTTCAAATTAGTTAGTTTAGGGATCAAATGAATATTGCTATTAGTAGCATATACTCGTATGGAATCATGTGTTAGTTATTGTTACTTCATATCAGATTTATATACTACACAAGTTTAGTTATTGTTACTTCATATCAGATTTATATACTACACAAGTTTACTAAGAACATACTACACAAGTATTTTGAGGGATTAATCTAAACGTCCTACACAAGTATATAAAGAGAAGCAAGTGATTGTAGTTAAAGAGAAGAGCCAGTGTTTGTGTTACCTAAAGAGATTGTAGTGGTACTTGTAGTTAAAGAGAAGCGGTACTTGTGATCTTTGGATATAAAGAGAAGCAAGAGAAGCAACTTCTTGTAGTAGTACGAAAATATTACAAGATCATGGTAGAAAAATATTACAACATTTCCGAAAAAACATAAGAACTTGAGGCAAAAGGTAACAAGAGGATACAAGTTTTGATGAAGAGGAAACAAAGCAAAAGAGATACATAGCTAAAGACATGAATGACTACTACTTATAGTACATAAAGTGAAACAGCAGAACCCGTGACTTGGTTCACATGAGCTAAACAACAAAAGACTTTCACAACTCCAAATGCACCTGTGACTTGGGTCACATGTCCTACTGCTGAACCTGAAACAACAAATAAGACAAGAGTTAGCAAAGTTTTAAAGTATAAAGTACACAAAACAACATTAATACCTTAAACATAGAATTAACATCATAACATCTCAGACATTAGTTTGAGTTTAAGAGATGTTTCCATCTCAGAGAGTGACTCTTTTTTCGCGAGTAAACGATCAAGCAATTTATGTCTAGAGATTTTTTCTTTCACTTCCAACACGCCCTGTAACTTTGACAACTCCTCTTCTCTACCACTTTTCTTCTTCTTACTAACAGCTTTAGCAACCTTGACCCCGACAGGTCTATTCTCTGGTTCTCCCACTTCCTCTTCTCTATCAACCTCCAACTGGACTTGTTTGCGCTTTTCCTTCCCACTGTCCTTAGCCAGATAGGTGGAGCACCATTTCTGGTCATGCCTCAGCTCCCTCCAGGCATGATCCAGGGTGAACATGGAGTCGTAATCATTGTAGAATATGTCAATGGCAGTTTTCATCACATCATCATCATTTTGACCACTTCTCTGCTCCCTCAAAGCCGCATCATAGCATCCAACAAACTTGCAGACTTGCTCGTTAATCCTTGCCCACCTCTGCTTGCATTGACCAAGCTCTCTAGGTATTGTCCCAATCAGGTGAGGGCTTGCGTTGTAGTAGTCTACAATCCTCTTCCAGAAAGCACCAGCTTTCTGATCATTGTTGACCACATGGTCTTTACTGGTGTTAAGCCAAGCACCAATAAGGATTTTATCCTCTTTGGGAGACCATTTCCTCCTCTCCTTGACACCAGACTCATCAGGACCTTGGCTACCGAACCAAAAAGGTTCGGGTGAATCAAGGTCAATTGGAGTTTGACTATTTAGTAGGTTTACATAACCAGACGTGTTAGCCATGGTTAGAGAATGCTCTGTGTCGCTCTACTAGCAACACAGAGCCTTAAGTAAGCCATCTATATTTATTTAACAATTAAAGCCAATCAAATCTGAGCAGTTAGGAAGGTAGAAAGCAAACAACTAGCATTTAACACCAATCAAATCCGACTAAGTACTATACTAGCAAGAGAGAGCCTTCGGGAACCTATTTCTAAACGTTCTATAACATTTAAAACCAATCATATCTGAGGAGTTAGGAAGGTAGAAAGCAATTCACTAGCATTTAACACTTCATTAAATGAGTTTTAGCTTTTATTCAAACAAAATAGACTACTATATGATTTTCTTATTCAAAGAAAAGAGACTATGAAGTTGAAAAAATTATCGTACCTTATTATTACAGACACTTGTGAGGTAAGACACTCTCGTTTGAAGCCTTTGAAGCTCTTCCTGAAACACATGATATAAAACAGTCAAAAGTTATAAGAATTTTGCAGAATCAACAATGAAAAGAACAAGGAGATAAACTAACCACGCAGAAACAAGAACACCAAACCTATTAAAACTAATAGAGAGACCATTAGCTTAACTCCTGATTTCTTCTTTGATAACTCATATACAGTCTTCTCTAGCAGCACCAGCTTCTGCTCACTCTCATTACCTTGATCCTTAAGCTGCCTAAGTTGTGTCTGAAAGTCCCTCATCTCCTCCATGACCGCGAAATCCCACCATTTTTAAACGTGGCAGTCTCCATCATCCACATTGTCGCAATTGAAGTACCTTCTGCCTGGATCTTTACGAGTGTAGGATGTTGCAACAACAGGCTCACCACCACAATAGCATATCGTCGGGATTCCATCATCTGCCTCAGGTTGAGGTGGGTATTGAACCGGCTATGCAATATTGTAGCTACTCTGAGCTTCATCCGCGTACATCTCAGCTTCTGCTTGAAGAAGGGAGGTTATGTCATACTCGTCTGATGATGAGGAAGGCTGGCTGTAGCTATAATCTTGTCCCATTTTTGTTAACCTGCAAGGAATAATAATGTAAGAACAGAGTTAAACAACAATATTCACAGAGCATTAGAGCAACGAAAGAGACAAACTAAGACAACAGATTATCACAGAGCATTAGAGCAATGAAAGCAACGAGTAAGAAAGCAAACACATATCGAGTAAGAAAGCAAACACATGACAAAAGATTAAAGGTAGAAAGCAAACACTTATCGAGTAAGAAAGCACATAGACATTGTAATCGATTGAAACCAAAATGGGTTTTGAAACCGTAAATCGAATGGAACCAAAATGGGTTTTGAAACCGTAAGAACAAGCGAGAAGAACCCCAAATCGAGTGAAAGCAATATCGTTTTCAAACCAATAACTACAAACGCAAAAAATCCCCAAATCGTTTTATACCCAAATCGTTTTAAAACCCTAATTTCAAACGAAAGTATCCCCAAATCGATTGAAAACCCAAAACCGAACCTTAAATTGAGAGGAAAACAAGATGCAAACTAATCTAAATCGATTAATCTACAAGGGAAGGCTTCGATTTACCTTGTTCATCCGACGGAAAGAAATCGTCGTGTTTCGTCGAGAGAATCGCCATGTTTCGTCGAGAGGAATTTTTTTTTCTCTGCTTCGGTCGAGAATGACCAATTTTTTTTTCCCAATACGAAACACAAAAGCCTTCTCATCCATTCACACTCCGCCACGTACCATAAGGATCAAGTCCTTAGATTTCTTATTTACGGACCAATCCTTAGATTAATTAAGCTAAATAATATTATTCTATTCCTCCTAACCTAAGATTTAGCGCTAAGGACTCCGCTTGTTCCTCGGTTGCGGCTGTCTTATGTCTGCTAGTTCACTTTTTCTCCTACAAAATTAGTCAGGACGATGCTCAAATAATTATGGCTTTGTTATAAGATAAGCTTTGAAATGATCCTCCACTCCTTTACCAACTTAAGCACTATGATCATCTACTCATCAAGCACTATGATCACCCACTCATTTACCAAATCAAGCACCATCTTTGATATTTTATGTATTGTTGCTCACTATAAATACCATCACTCATCTCACTCTTTTGTACTCCATTACTTCTTCTTCTTCTTCCTTATAATAAACTCTCT
>NC_027749.1:23251506-23254208 GCF_000695525.1 Brassica oleracea var. oleracea | reverse complement strand
CCAAATCAAGCACCATCTTTGATATTTTATGTATTGTTGCTCACTATAAATACCATCACTCATCTCACTCTTTTGTACACCATTACATCTTCTTCTTCTTACTTATAATAAACTCTCTCACTTATATTAGTGTTATTTGCTTCATACGGGTATTAAATTCTATTCTTATTTAAATTTCTCGATACTATAAATTATAAGTTATTTTATAACATGCTTATCATTATTTATTTATAAGCATTTTTGGACCGACGATTAAGCTTTGTAGGATATAAAATATTGGCATATATTACCATTTTCTTTTGATGGGCCAGTCGTCTCTATGTCAAAACCTATAATGTCATGGATAATATTATACGTCCACTATGATTATCTACTAATATTTTCTTAAATCAATTATTCACAACACGAACTATAATAGATGGCTTACGTTATCATATGGAAAACTGTGAAACAATAGATATGCATATAAGAGCATGATTAATTAGAGGTTCTTAAGGTGAAGTTCTTACCGGAATATAAGAATCCGTCTCTTAATTTTTAACAAAAAAAATTAAGAACTGGCTCTTAAATATCTTATTTAAGAACCGGTTCTTAGTTTTTTTTAATTAGAAGGTAAGAAACGGGTTCTTATATTCTGCTAAGAATCTTGTTCTAAGAATTCTCATCTACTAAGAAAACAAGTAGTGGAGTACTTATATTAATATTGCATCGTGATAATTTGTCTATACTAAGTATATTAGGCCAAGTTGTTCAACTTACCAACTTCAACCCTACGTTTTAAACTGGTTGTCGATATGATCGCTCGGTTAAAAAAACTGCCTTAGACGTGGCAAGCTTATAACATCATCATATTGGTATTCTTTTGCAATTAAAACATAAATATATTAAATTTCCTTCAAAAACTTGAGATATCAATACACTATTGTTTTATTATCCAGCAGATAGAATATTAGAAAACATTACACCAGTGTTACGATTGACTTTTTGTAGACCACATATATGGACATTAATGTGCTACAAAATGTATTTTATATAAATTTGACTAGTTAATGAAAAGAATAATTACATAAATGAAAAGCTCTCCAACTTGCGGAATCTAAGAACTCCCTTTGTCTCCTCCTTATAAGGAGCCCTCCCTTGCCATTCTTCTTATAGCAACTTTTTCATTCACTCTCTCCTAAAATAATATTATTAATGGCGTCAAAGTCTAGAAGCTCGAGCTCGTCATGGACGTTCAGACAGAACAAGATGTTCGAGAGAGCCTTGGCAGTTTACGACAAGGACACACCAGATCGGTGGCACAATGTGGCAATCGCTGTCGGAGGGAAATCTGCAGAGGAAGTTAAGCGTCACTATGACATTCTCGTCGAAGATCTCATCAGCATTGAAACTGGTCGTGTCCCTTTGCCCAATTACAAGACTAAAATCTAACTCAAGAGGCTTCAATGACCTTGACACGAGGTACTTAAGTATCTAAATCTATGCTATATATTTGCTTGAGTTTAACATGCTTAAGTTTCGGTCGTCCAGATAAGTTAATTATGAACGTTGGAATAAGGATTTTGTGGCCTTGTTTTAGCTTGCGTTTATATGTTAAATAGTGTGCTTAGATCTTAAGAACATAATCATTAGTATGTGTTACAAAAAAAAATCTTAAAAATTCAAAACTATAGTTTCTTTTCTATCAAACATTTAAAGAAAACAAAAAAAAAATGATTAGAAACTATTTCATAAGAAAACTTAAATAACACAATGTTTGTTTAAATGTAAATGCATAAATTTTGACATTAAAATATTTTTAGTACAAATACACAAATTAACACGCCAAAGGAAAATGTTATACCTGAAAATTAATCTATATTTGTTACTATTTATCACATGCAAATTGTCTTTATTATTTTTGAAGCTCATAACATTATGTCATAATAAGATGGATATAAATAGATATATCGGTTATTTCTACTTCTGTACATGGTCGGTGGTTGACATATCGAGTGTTTATTAACATTACAAGCTGTTAATTAATAAGCAACACTCGAGGTAGGGAAACCTTTAATTAAGCATATCTTCAAGTTGCTAATTAAATATGTGATTGGAATCTAATCAACATGCTTGGACGACCGATAACTTAATTACACATGCTCTTGTTTATACTGTATTGTGTTTTTGTCAGGCTAATGAAGAATATGGAGATCTAATGAAGTTTATTGTGATCAATTGTAAGGACAAGTATCACTTATTCTCCAGTCTATTGATTTATGATTATGTATTGTTCTTTCGCTTTCATATTTGTCTTTGTATGATGTACTATAATTGAAGAATTGAAACTTGGTTAAAGATTTAAATTATGATAAATCAACTAGAGAGTATATAATAAACCTTTGAAACCCGACAAGAATATCGTGTTTTCCTATTTTAGCAAATGGGGAAGAGTGATTTGTACAAAGAGCGTGCCAAAAGAAGTATACAACAACAAGGTGGTAATTGTCTTTAATTAAGCAACTAGATTTTGACCCGCGCTTTCAAAGCGCGGGTTTATTTTTGTTTTTTTTTTCAATTGACAAATATTTAGTAAATGTCACATTTTCATATATTTGTGTTTTATTTTATAAAAGACTTAAAATTTTATCTTTATTTATCGTATTTCATTTTAAATGACTATTTATGTTAAAAAAATTAAACTTTATTTTTTTAATGAATTA
>NC_027749.1:23247028-23251439 GCF_000695525.1 Brassica oleracea var. oleracea | reverse complement strand
TATTTGAACTTGGACTCAATGGTCCAAAGGAAAAAAAAAGGTGAGAATTGAATCTGATTTTTTAATAGGCCCAAATGGCCCAATAGAGATTTGATTTGGACTGGATCCAAAAATAATGACCCAATATAGATTTGTTATTAATATTACTTAATTGCCCTTAATGAAACATGCAATGTTAGTGAAAGAAACATGCCCCTAAGGTAATTATGACAATAGGATCCTGCTTTAATAGTATAGATATCGATCTTCTAATCAATATTTTTATAAAATGTATTTCGAAGGATATTCTGATGCTTGTCCAGGGCCGGATTAGATAGAGAGACAAACGGTGTGACCGTCCCGAGTCCAATCTGTTGTCTTTCTATTTTTTAATAGATAAGAGTTCGATTTTTATTAAAAATAAAAAAGAGGTCCAAATATTTTTTTATACGAAAGTATTTTTTATTTTCACAGTTTTATTTTAAAAAATACTTATGGTATTTTGAAAAAAACAAATATTTATCAGATTTTTTAAGAAAATATTAATTTGGAAATTAATTTTTTTTGTTCCAGAGTTCACGAAACCATTGAAGTGGCTCTACACTTGTCCCGTCTACGACGTGGCTATTGATCACGCGATTTCTATACTTAGGGGGGTGTATTGAACCAAATGTTTTAAGAGATTATGAGATTTGATTAAAATTCCCTGTTATTCAAGTAGTGATTTAAATTTTTTTTCCAAATCTCCTGTTATTCAATGTGGAGTTTGTACAAAGTTATTAAATATCACTTGAAAATCCCTGTTATTCAATTGACAGTTTATAAAAACTATATCAAATCTAGTGTTATTCAAAGGTAAACATTATTTTGAAATAAATTTTGTAAAGAGGATTTGAGAATACATTATCTCATTTTTTTAGTTAAAAACAACCCCCATAGAATAACATCTCTATAATACCAACAGCTCCACAAGACCTTAATATTGAGGAACCTCATAAGACCTTAATATTGAGGAACCTCAAGTCTTAAGCTTGGGGGATATTTGCATGATAGATGGGTCATGGAAATCTACTGCACAGTTTAGTGGATATGGATGGGTCTGGCTAGATAGCTTGGGGAAGGTTCAACTTATGGGTAAACAAAATCATATTCGAAGAGAGTCTGCCTTACATTCAGAGATGGAAGCACTGAGATGTGCGATGGAGAATATGCTCCAGAGTAAGCTTTGGAACGGACTGCAAGGATTTGATTGCAATGATCAACGAGTCTCATGCTTGGCCAAGCTTTGCGACAGAATTGGAGAGGATAGAGACTTTGAAGATATGCTTCCTGGATTTCAAGATTACTCATATTCCACGAGCGCAGAATCAAATTTCAGATTTCTTACCTAGGACTGCGAGGTCTTTCCATAGAGTGGTACTTTATTTCATTGGTTGTTCTATTCCGGTATGGTTACCTAGAGCACCTCAAGTTTGGGTAATAGAATAGTCTTTCAATGTAAAAAAAGAAAAAAGAATAGCATCTCTATAGATGTTATTTGAGAGAATTGAAAGAAAAAAAATTTGCCTTGCCGTAAAAAAAAAACCTCCAACTCTTGCTGTAACAGGTTTCTCTAACCTAAAATTCTGTGAAACCTGCACGGTGATTTCATCACTTCGTAGAGAACGGGATGAAGAGAGTGAGGGCGAGTTCATGGATCTCGGTATTATCACTTCTCAGGAAGCTTTCACCACCGTTTTTGCTGTAGAATTGTTGATCGGTTCAAGCTGCCACGCAATGAATCACTTTGAGCTGCTTTCTTCTCAACTCATAAGCTCATAGACAAAAACCAGGTCTTCTGAGTTTGTTCTTTATCTTTCCCTTGCATCTCTCTCTTTTTTGCCTCCCAATGTAAATATTGACAGGGTTTAGATAATTACTGATAAATTGATGAACTTTATTCTTCCTATTGGTGGGATAAGTTAGTTACTCTAACTCTTTTAATGCTTTTTGGACATACTACAGAACTTGAAGCAAGTTTTTTACACTATATTTCAAGTGACGGAGAAAACCATAGCGGCCAGACGGAGTCAAATGAAGACTAATATTTCTAGAGGGAAACCGGACAGACATTGAAGAGCTGGCGGATAATGTGACAGAAGGTCTTGATGTTTATTTTGTGGATGACTATAAAATGATTTTCGAGCTTGCCTTTGGCTATGACAAGCAACAAGACTGAGAGAACTCAAAAGCTACTGAAGGAAACAGTTCCACTGATTGATCATGGGGATGAGTTGTCTCTGGTATCTCTCCAAGGGAAGGCTCGATCCAGGAGGAGCACTGGCAAGAAGCAAGTGATTCACAAATGGTATAACCTCTGGAGTTGTTGATGAGGAAAACTTAATAACACAACCTCTGGTACCACTTCACATCCTAAAATCTAGCTATTGGAGAATGCTTCAACTCATATGGTATTTGAGGATCAACAACATGCCATATCAGAAGTCTTTGGGTCCAATCTTTGATGCTTTACACTCAGGAGTCACTGAGAATGGTGAGAGATATACTTGTATTAAGTCAACACATTCTGCCTACAGTGTGTTGAATGATTTAACACAGAATTGGCCATAAGAAGAAGCAGAGGAAGTGCTTCACACCAACCAATCACCCCACAACCTGAGCATCATCTCCTTGATCAGAGGAGTCTCATGTACTCAAGTTAGTTTGGTGAAAACGAACAGAACTTTTCAGACATTAAGAATGAGGAAACATGCGCACATGTCACGGTTAATGTGGAACTCGATGATTAGTTGGGCTCGTGGAGTGAATACTAATAATTGGAGAGCTAATATAGCATAAACTATGTAGGCAGATACTTAAATACGTGATCTTGGTGCAGTATCATTTTATTTTACTTTTTTTTCTAAATTGTGTTTTTAATGAATTCTGGTATGTCTATGCATCTATCTATACGAGTATCTACTATCCATTAGCTTGAGAAATTTGACAAAGGTTAATGGCCAAGTTTGATTTCATTATGCATATTCAAAGTGTTATTAGGTAGATAAACCCGTAAGAAGAAAAATATATTGACCAAAACTAGTATTTACTATTTCAAATCACCTAAACAACTTTATTATCTAGATAAGATATCTTATCAAATCACCTAAGATTTTTATTGTATTTTTAAAATTTCACCAAAATCACCCAAATAACTTCAAAATTCACCTAAATCCCATAAAAATTAAAACATCCTAAAAGCTTCTAAATCATTGATTCAATGAATTTGTATAGAGTTTGTGAATTTTAAAAGTTGAAAGATTATCTGGATTGTGACAATTTATATACATTGATTTATGAAATTTGATCATCATTTTTTAGATTGATCTTGATTTTCATAAACTTGTATTACCTATTTTCTATTATTCTTTTTGTAAAGTAAATATATAATTTATTTTTTCTAAATCATTTATTATTTCAAATTAAAAAATAATAATAGTTATACATACAAATTAGGCAATTCTCTTAGATAGTTTCTTTTAAATTTTTGTCACAAAAAAAAACACTCAAAGAAGAAATGACCAAAAGAGATTTCATTAAAAAGGTAAAAGACTATTTCATCCCTTGTTTTATAGATATATAAATAAATAAAATAAATAAATAAATACTATTTTATCCCTTGCTTAATTTCAAATTATATGTTTTTAAATTTGAACCTTTTATAATTTTTTGTTTTTTGTCATATTTTTGTCAAATTTTCTGTTTTTTTTATTCGAAAATGCTTTTTGAAACAATTTTAATTTTTTTAACATATATATATAAATATATATTCAAAAATGATAAAACAATATAAAAAGAATTATATATCCAAAAATGTAAAAATATATAAAATGTAATGAATTACAGTTTTGGACATATAATTTGGATTTGAAAGTGCAATAGATATTTGGTAAGTATAAATATTTTGGTTTCTAGTTTTTTTTATCACATGGGTTTTGAAAATAACATGGATACATATAATATTTTGAAAGTTGAATCTCCTGAGTAAAAATGAATAGAATTTATCTCCTAATAACACTAGATTTAGTTAGAATTAGATAATCAATAATAACTATTTTTTTTTTAATACAAGAAATTTGAATGGATTTTGAAAATTCTTACACCATTAACAATAAATTTTATCAATACTTTTGAAATCTAAGAATCAATAACAATGAAATCTCTGTTATAAATTAAGCATTGAAATGATCATCCACTTCTTTACCAAACTCAAGCACTATGATCATCCACTCCTTTACCAACTCAAGCACTATGATCATCTACTCATCAAGCACTATGATCACCCACTCATTTACCAAATTAAGCACCATCTTTGTTATTTTATGTATTGTTGTTCACTATAAATACCATCACTCATCTCACTCTTTTGTACACCAAAAACAAGAACAAGAGT
>NC_027749.1:23226836-23242885 GCF_000695525.1 Brassica oleracea var. oleracea | reverse complement strand
ATCTTTGTTATTTTATGTATTGTTGTTCACTATAAATACCATCACTCATCTCACTCTTTTGTACACCATAAACAAGAACAAGAGTTTATAATCAAAGAACCATTACATCTTCTTCTTCTTCCTTATAATAAACTCTCTCCCTTATACTTGTGTTATTTGCTTCCTACGGATATTAAATTCTACTCTTATTTAAATTTTTCGATACTATAAATTATAAGATATTTCATAACAATCTCAAAATTTTTTTGAAGTTGTCGGAGAATTCTTTTACCAATAACCTGTTTGATACATATTCACATATGGCTGTTGTGGGCTTCCTGGCTAATTGTTTTAGATAAGTGGGGCCTTTAATCCGTCGAACCGACCCATTTCAAAGGCGAACATGGTAGCCGACTAAAACAAGAAACGAGTCGTTATGCAAGGAGAAGGATCTTAACCCACTTTCTTTTGTGTATTTTTCAGAACTTTCGACTTTGATACGGAAAGCTTTCTAGTTCCTTTTCGGCCCACTTTCTTTTTATCAGAAGAAGAAACATAAATTTGATGAAAATCATTTTATATATTAATAATTATCAACAGTCTTACACATAAAGATGGTCGCAAAAGAAAATAGAAACTCGAAAAGTTTTATTTATAACCAATTATTACATATGGTAGGCTGGTAGCTTAGATACATAGGTCGTGACGACACAGAAAAGAAAAAGAGAAAAGATACATTGGTCGTGAGTTATATAATCCTGCTGGCCTCATCTGTGAGATATATAGGAGTAGTGAAAATATCTCTTTTGTTTGTTTAATTTATTTTTCTCATGTTTTTTCGTTTTGGTACAAAGCTGGAAGGTGACAGATCTACAGTAGACTCAAATCATATGGTTACAATTTGGGACATATATGACATCAAACATATAAAAATAGCTCAGCTTTGATCATAACGCTTGCATTGCATATATTTATCATGTATCTATAGAACAAAAATTAAAATCATAACAAAAATATGAAATATTCATATATATATATATAGAGAAAATTACTCAGATTAACTCTAATCTTTTAGTTAATTACTAGTTTATCTCTATGTAATCAACAAATCTGAATATAGGTATATAAAGACCAAATAACCCCAATAATTCTTCTTTACTACAATATTGCCATTATCAATTTAATTCATTAACAAATTTAAAAACTAAAGAAAAAAAAAGGTTTTCCTTTCGTCGTCGTACGTCGACAGAAGCAAAAATAAACATTCACAATAACAAAACCTAGGGTTCGCCTAAGGAGATGTCGCTAGCGGTTTGATTTTCTTCCTCTGATAGTAGCATCGACATTGTGAGGGCTTTGATTTCTCTGGCGAGTGTTTGCAACCCTTCCTCCGACAAAGCTCGATTTGGCGTCTTGTTATCTCCGCTCTTGAACTCTCCGGTGAGAATCACCATTGTTTCACCTGTCATCCTTTTCGTCTCCTCTACTGAAAATCCAAACTGATTTATGGTTCCAAATAACTTTAGCAAGAAGACTTGAAATCAGATTAAGGATAGTTATCCCTTCGTTAAGGTAAACACACGCTTTTGTTCACCAATCGGTAGTACTTTTAAATTATGCTATGAGTTTTAGAGAGTGGTTAGTTTTAGTGTTGATCTTACATGTTTTCTATGACCCCAAACAAGATAAAGAATCTTAGATGTCTTCACTGGTTTGACAGATAATCTATTGTAGTACTGGGTATAGAGCCTTGGCCAAGAGGTTGATTGAGTGAAAATCCTCATTCTCTTGATTACAACAAATACTCGCTTTTGTACTAGCATTCATGGTAACAATTTTTTTTGTTTTCATTGTTAGATATGGCTTCCAGGCGTAGGTAGAGACATGGTAGTGAGAACAATCTGTAGCGTTTCAGCCACATCAGAACGAGCATGAGGCAGGGTCCAATCACCATTCCGAGCTGCTTGACAAACATGAGATTCAAGTCCCAACCGAAGAGAACGGGGACCAGTCTGTCCAAATGCCTGAATTAAAAGCCCTAAATCGGTCCAATAATCATGCCAGAAATTTGCTGACTTCCCATCACCAATACTGCATCTTAGGAATTCAGAGACAGTGTCTTTTCATTTAAGCATACTCCTTACAGTAGGAAAAAAGCGCTGATAATCAGTTGTGGTCAGTAACACTTCCTTCTGAAGACATTTGAATGCAGCCAGGCCACCCATAAGGACCCTGAGAAAGAGAAGTAATTCCACACCCGTTTTAGGTCGAAGACCTTATGATATTCCTCCATCCTTCTCAGCCCGAGACCTCCTTCAAGCTTAGGTTTGCAGATATTTACCCAACTAACTCTTGCCCCAACAGCAGATGTAGTGCTATTTTTCCAGAGAAAGGTGAGCACAATGAGTCAATTTTTTCATAAAATCTCTTTGGCAGAGCAAAGACCGAGCTCCAGAAGTTGACCATGCCATGTATGACAGAGGCTACAAGGGTGACTTTTCCTGCAAATGAAAGGGTCTTAACCGTCCAACAATTAATCCTCTCCAGAAAAGGCTGCAGGGTAGCGTAGCTTATCCTACTCGGGTTAAGAGACAGACCCAAGTACCTAGTAGGAAAACTTCCAATTCGAAATCTAGATATATCAGCAATAACTGATGCTTCAATCTCAGAAAAACCCCCAAAGAAGATCTCTGATTTTGCTACATTCATATCCAGACCCGTCCACTCTTTAAATGTTGTCAAGACCTTTTTAATGCTAGTAATGGAATGCCTAGAGCCATCTAAAAACACCAACAGATCGTCTGCAAATAAGAGATGAGTAACTCTTGGCTCTTGACAGCTTGGATGTAATCTAAGGCCGCCTGCCTCCACAGCCTGATCTAGTAATTTAGATAGCGCTTCCATCGCCATAATGAACAAATAAGGTGAGATAAAATCGCCCTGACGAGGCCTCTTCATGCCCAGGAAGAATCCAGCTAACTCTCCATTGATGGCCACTGAAAAGCGAGGGGAAGTAATGCATTCCCGAATCCAAGTGACAAACAAAGGTGGTAAATCCTGTGCATCAAGCAGTTTAATTATAAAGTCCCAAGAAATGGTATCGAACGCCTTTTTTATGTCCACCTTAAGCATACATCTTCTTGGGCATGAGGAAGATCTATAGTTCCTTATCAGGTCAGACGCGAGGAGACCATTCTCTCCTAAACTTTGACCCTTTAGGAAAGCAGCCTGATTTCTACTAATGCTCGACTGAAGAATCGACTTTAGGCGGTTCACTATAATCTTTGTGATGACTTTATAAACCAGATTACAACAGCTAATCAGCCTAAAATCCCCAAGCCTACACGCAGCGCTAGTTTTTGGAATGAGTACGATGGTTGTTGTGTTCAGGTCTTTTAATAAGCGCCCATTCCGAAAGAACTCAGCGACTGCAACTATTATGTCCTCCCCAACAGTGTCCCATGACGCCCTCAGAAACTCTACTGAGTACACATCCGGACCAGGGCTCTTGCTCAGAGGCATTGCAAATATTGTTCCCTTGATCTCTGCTGAAAGAACCTCCCTTTTCAGATACGCTCTCGACAACTCCGAACATCTGAAGAGAAGCAAATCTTTCAAGGACTCTACACTGGAAGGAGACAATGGCATATCAGTTTCCCCTAAGATACCCTGAAAATATGTAACAAAGTGCGCCTTGATGTCAGCAGTTGATCCCAGGAAGTTATCGTTTTCATCCTTCAGAAAATGAATATGGTTTCTAGAATTCCTCTGTGTGCCAGTGTTGTGATAGAAGGAAGTATTTCGGTCTCCCACAACAGCCCATCTTACTCGAGATCAATGTCTGAAGAATTTCTGCTCAGCATTTAGGAGAAGGTTTAGCTTGTCTCTCTCCATGTACTCTTTTCCCGCAAGGGCCGAGTTTGGTTGAGTAAGAAGCTGACGTTGCAAACCCACTACCTTAGCAGATTGCCCCTTCACCCTTTCACTAATACCACTGAAGTGCCGCTTGTTGATTCCTCTTAGATCTTTTTTAAGCATTTTCATCGTCCTGACCAGTTTGAATTGGGCAGAGCCTGTGATTGATCCCGGGTTCCAGGCAGCAGTAACAGCAGAGTTGTAGTCAGGGTGATCGATGATATGGTGATAGAACTTAAAAGGCTTCCTGCTTTGTCGCCTCAATGATGGAACCTTGACTATGCACGGCGAATGATCAGATTGCCCCGGCTCGAGTAAATCTGCATATGAATCACGAAAATGATCTGCCCAAATTTGGTTTACGAGAGTGTGATCAATTCTCTTGGAGATTGGGTCCTGGTCATTATTATTCGACCACGTGAAAGGTGTTCCTTTTGCTTGAGCCTCAAACAATCCCGCATCTTGCAAAGCCTCATTAGCCTCCTGCATACCACTTGAATCAACCACATGAGACGGATAACCCGAATGGTGAGCCAAGCGTAAAATCTTATTAAAGTCTCCAAGGACGGTCCAAGTAGAATTCTGCAACGCTGGGGTATCACTTATCTCAACTAGTTCATTCCACAACGCCTGCCTCTCTCCAACAACGTTGAACCCGTACACAAACGTGACAGTAAGATTTATGTTCTCCGACAAAATGTGAACTCCATATGTAACAGCTTGCTCTGTAGCCTTGTAGATAAATACAGAGACCGAAGGGTCCCAAACAACAATTATCTGACCAGAACTGTGATGCCCGTAGTTCCCAAAAGACTTCCAAACTACCAGTATAGCATCATTTATTCTGGCTGCATTACTACTATGGATATGCGTTTCCAAAAACGCTTCAAAAAGAGGTTTATGGATGTTAATCCAGTCTTTGACCATTGTGTGGCGTCGTACTCCATTCAGCCCTCTTACATTTCACGCAAAAAACATCGACATATGATTTTATTGAGATGATTTGGCCATGCGGCCGCTCTTCCTGCGATTAACCAAAAAGAAAGGGTCTTCAGCATCCTTCTTGCTATGCTGATTATCTCCAAAACCCATCAGAAACTGCTCCTTCTCAGGGTGTGTTTCTATATGAGGTTCTCCATGAACAACATCATGATCTTCTGCAAGATTATGGCTGCAACCTTCCTTTCCTAGAGCGGGATGATCAGCAGACTTACTTACGGGTGACGAATCACCTGGCAGTACTTCCTTAAGACTCGCAGGAGGTATGGGATCCTCACTGGCTTCGCCTGATACTTCGCCTTCTTCAGCTCTGATGGCATAGCACGATGAGTTACTGTTTTAGAGGAAAGCTTTGATCTGGTAGGTCTTGATTTCTTCCTGGTTTTATTACCCGCAGGTACATGACTCTTAGACCTTCTCTTATCTGAAGGAATACCCAACTGAGATCTGCACTTTTATTGCGAATGGCCATACTTTCTGTCAGCTCGCACTTCAATGGTAGCCAAGGATAGCTTACTGCAATCTCTGTCTCCTTGCCGTTAGAAAACCCAGAGATAACCTTGCGTGGGAGAGGTTTTGTAAGATCGACTTTAACATAAAGTTTTGCGACTTTAAAGTGTTCTATCAAAAGTTCAATATAAAAACGTTGAGAAAAGAGTATTATGAAGAGCATTTGCATATTCTAATTATTTTTATAATTATTGATTGAATAGTAATAAGAAAAAATTACTCAGAATAACTATACTTTTTTTGTTAATTACTAATCTAACTCTACATCATCAACACATGTTAGTATAGGTGGCTAAAGACCAAATAACCTTAATTGTTCTTCTTTATTACAATATTACCATTTCTAATATATTTCATTAATAAATTTTAAAACAGAAATAGAATGAGCGGTTCCAAAAATTCAGCTAGCCAATATTAAAACATATTTGCATTGCCTCTGTTTTGAGCTGTTCTAAAAATCCAGTGAATTGCCTCTGCTTTTTAATATCTATAGGCGGTGTGTTTTGGGGTAATGTCAACAAAAGCTTCTTTGGGAAACATGTAGCTCAATTTCAGGTCGTAAATCTGTTCATTAACCTTGTACTCTTTGATCACCATATGAACAAAATCATCATAACTTGTTTTGTCTTCTATGGCTATAGCTTTACTCCTCATTCCTTTGTCAACACCAAATAACCATTTGTTTTTACCAAGTATCCAATGACCACAAACAATTTTTATTTGTGCCATGAGAGAAGAAGGAAGAAAAGAAACGTCAATCTGAAAACGCCATTAACGTTGACCAAGGTAATCACGTGTAAAAGAGTGATTCTTAAATTAGGGCTTTTCTCTTTGTTTGGTTTAAATTAAGTTGGATTTGGTTTAATTAAATAAAATTTGGTTTACATGCTTTTGATTCAAATTATGGTTGGTTTAAAACGTTTTGGTTTAAATCAAGTGAAATTACTGGTATATGAAATAATTTCAGAATTAAATGGTTTAATCTGGTTTGCAATAACTTGGTTAAGGGGAATTAAAAAAAATCTGTGGCCAAGTCATAAATATATCTGTGGCTTAAGTTTAAACAAATCTGTCAAACTGTAACAAATCTGTGGTCAAATAATAAATAAATCTATCAAATTCTAACTAAATCTGTCAAATTCTAATAAATCTGTGGTCAAAGTATAAATAAATCTATTAAATCTTAACTAAGTCTGTCAAAATTAAGTAAATCTGTGGCTTAAGAATAATAAATCAATCAAATCGAAATTAAATCTGTCAAAAACAAGTAAATCTGTGGCTATAGAAAAAATAAATCTATCAAATCTTACGTAAATCTGTTCAAATTAAGTAAATTTGTGGCCAAATAAAGTAAATTTGTCAATATTTAATAAATTTGTGACCAAACATGTCAGATTTGTAATAACAAGTCTGTAGAAATATTATTAAGTCTATATATTTTTAAATAAATCTGTGGCTGAAATAAAAAATATTTAAGTCTGTGGCTACATAAAACGTAGACAAAATAAGTCTGTGGATGGCAAAATCGCAAATATTTCTAAAATTCAGTAATGGCATTTTCGTAATTACTTTTTTTGTTAACAAAGGAAATAGGGGTAAATTAGGTATGAAAAACAAATTAGTAATTAAAATAATATTAGAGTTAAACTAGTCATTAGTTGATAAATAAGGGTTAAACTAGTTTTTTCCCCTATATATATATACACATTATATATAACTTAACCTGCTAAATGTTGTGTTTAGAACTTTACATTACGTACCTGTTCTTTGTTTGATTACACCAAGTAATGCTTATCTATAAGATTCTTTATATTAGAACTAAGAAACATAAAAATTTAGAATGTTAGCATATGAAGCTTAGCTATTGCATAGTTTGTTTCTTTTATAAGATTAGTATTAATTTATTAATAATAATGTGGATTGTATTTGGCTATACATCTAAGTTTGTAATTTGTTACAAACACAGAATGGTTGTATGAACTTAAACGTAAAAAACAGGCACATGCATAAACTACTAAGAGCATCTTTAACACAGAAGGAAAAACGCATTAAAGCTAAGGCACAACTCCAAATGTAGTGCTGGAAGGCACAGTTCTTAAGTACGACGTGGCACTACGCTATTGGGTGAAGGAAAGG
Source organism: Brassica oleracea var. oleracea (assembly GCF_000695525.1). Lineage (NCBI taxonomy): Eukaryota > Viridiplantae > Streptophyta > Magnoliopsida > Brassicales > Brassicaceae > Brassica > Brassica oleracea. The sequence continues at coordinate 23,235,346 of NC_027749.1, read as the reverse complement.
TGGAGTCAATTTCTTTTCTTTCTTTCTCTTCTTTCTCTTTTCGGTTCCTCTCCTCTGGCGACAAAAATGGCGATTTCTCGCCTTCTCGGTGGCTCTCGTCGACGTCTCTATGGGTGTCTCTCGTCGATGATGGAAAACGGCGAGCTTTCAGCCGGTGGCTATCCTCGACGAAGGAAACAGTGATTTCTCTCCCGTGGTGGCTCTCTGATACGAGGGAGAGTCGGCGATTGTTTCTCAAGGGAATCAAAAGGTAAAGCGTGTCTTTGATTCTTTCAACTATGCATGCTTTGATTGATTCAACTATGCATGTCTTTGATTGTGCCGGTTCTTGTTCGTGAACCGTAAAAAATTGATATACTAATTTTTTTTTAATGTTTCTGTCTTTGTGTCGTTACATAGATGGATGAAGAGGCATGATCCAGGATCGTATCAAGCTGCAACAAAAGGCCTACGACTGTTCAGACAGGTAAAACTTTCATCTTTACTCTGATCCTATTGAATAAAGCATTGTTTATATTCGTTGGTGGTTTGCGATTGATTATGCTGCGATTGATTATTGTTTTGAATGTATTGAATCGTCGGTAATATGGATAGTGTAGTGTGATGATTGCGTAAGGTTATTTTTATGTTAAGATAATAAATTGAAGTTATGGTTTGATAGATATGGATTGTTTGAATAAAACCTTTCTCTTTGCTATGTTTGAATAAAAACTTTATATTTGCGTTAGGTTATGGTTCTGTTAAAACAATAAATTGAAGTTATGGTTTGATAGATATGGATTGTTTGAATAAAACTTTTCTCTTTGATATGTTTGAATAAAAACTTTCTCTTTGCGTTAGGTTATGGTTCTGTTAAAATAATAAATTGAAGTTATGGTTTGATAGATATGGATGGTTTGAAGATAATAAATTGTGTTAGGTTATGGTTGTGTTTAATGTTTTAGATATATGTCCACTCGGATAGGAAGTAATGGTTGGTTTGTGATCAATACATTGATACTTTCTTCAGTTTATAAAAAAATGTTTCCTTCTCCTCTTTCTTCAGACCGTGTTCCTTCTCCTCTCACTTCTTCACCATTGTGCTTTTCTTTTCTCTCTTATTTGAGCGTGATGTGGAGATGGATTATAATCCATTTACGCAGAGTTCAAACTTTGTTGAGCTACTTAATAGCCAACAAAGTATTTCATTTGGTAACTACGAAGACAGTACACTATCTTCATCTCAAGTTCCTCTTTTACGCACTGATGATGTTTGCGAGCGTCGGGAACGAAGAAAGTGGACTCCCACAGAAGATGTTGTGTTGATCAGCTCGTGGCTAAACCCGAGTAAAGATCCAGTGGTTGGCAACAAGCAAAAATCAGGCGCCTTCTGGAAGAGAATCGCAGCTTACTTTGGGGCAAGTCCAAAGCTTGTTGGCTGCGAACAGAGAGAGGCTAGTCACTGTAAGCAACGGTGGCACAAGATTAACGAATTGGTTTTCAAGTTCTGTGGGTGTTATGAAGCCGCAACTAGAGAGAAAAGTAGCGGATGCAATGAGAATGATGTCCTGAAAAGAGCTCATGAAATATTCTACAAAAACCACAAGAAGAAATTCACCCTTGAGCATGCTTGGAAGGAGTTAAGGAACGATCAGAAGTGGTGTGACCTTGCCACTGCCAAAAACGATGGAGGCTCTAAGAAGAGGAAGTGTGATGATGGTGTAGATTCATCAAGCTCTCAGGCTACTGAATCCAAGCGTCCCGACGGTGTGAAGGCTACAAAGGCCCGTGGTAAGGAGACTATGGCAGAGGAAAATGCGCTGAATGAGCTTCAGAGAATGTGGGACATTAAACAGTAGGACTTGGCAATGAAGGATAGGTTATCGAAGATGAGTCTACTTGACTCTCTTATTGCAAAAAAAAAAACCTCTAGCCGACTATGAAGAAGCCCTCAAGAAGAATCTCATCAGTGGCTTAATGTCTAATTAGTATTAGTGTACGTGTAGCTGCTTAAGTCTAGCATTTTAACTCTCTGTTGCTTGTTTCTTGTTAAGTCTCGGTTGGTCGGAAATGATGATGTATCTGCTTAATGTTTTACTCTCTGTTCCTATCTTTGGTAACTCTTTGTTTCTTGTTTTGTTTTTTAATGTTTAATGTTAAAGTTTGCTTTGTGTTTCCTGTCTTTGATTAATGTTCTCATGACTTGTGTATGACACTTACTTTTCAGGTCAAGCAGAAGGAGAAAACAGACAAAAGGAGTATACTTGTAGTCTTGTGGTCTTGTCGTGGAACAAACAGAGACAAGGAGTAGAGTTGTAGTCTTGTGGTCTTATCGTGGAGCAAACAGAGACAAGGAGTAGAGTTGTAGTCTTGTGGTCTTGTCGTGGAGCATGTCTGAGACAAGTAGTAGAGTTGTAGTCTTCTGTCACGGAGTGAAAGAGTTGTAGTCTTGTGTCACGGAGTCTCGTTCATGCATGTTGTCATGAGTCTTGTTTATTTTTGTCATCTTGTGTAATCTTGTTGTAGTATTGTTGTAATCTTGTGTCACGAGATGAAGTACCAAAGATCATGGTTTGATCAAACAAAGATCATTGTATAAAGTCTCGTTGTATAAAGTCTCTATATAAAGACTCATTGTATTTTTCACAAACTCATTCTCTCCTTCTCATAAAACAAAGATCATGGTTTGATCAAACAAAGATCATTCTCTCTTTCTTTTGTATTTTTTTGTGGTTGTTCATCAATATGATCGTTTGATCACAAACTCAATCCCTCCTTCTCATAAAACAAAGATCATGGTTTGAGAAAACAAAGATCATTCTCTCTTTCATTTGTTTTTTTTTTTGAACACCCGTATGATCGTTTGATCACAAACTCAATCCCTCCTTCTCATAAAACAAAGATCATTTGTTTTTTTAACTCTCCAAAAATGACATCTTCTTCTCATAATACATTTCATGGATCAATTGATGATACTTTTGATTAATATTTTGAACTACATTTTGATCAAATGTTTGTGAATTTTTCCATTCATAATGGTGTTCAAGAAGAAGAAAGAAAAAGAAGGAAAAAACGAGTTTATATCGAGAGAAATCGTGAAGAAGGCGACATACGTTTATGGAATGATTATTTCAGTGAAACTCCAACATACCCTCACAATCTATTCCGACGACGATTTATAATGAACAAATCATTGCTCATGCATATTGTTGATCGACTCTCCAATGAAGTTAATTTTTTTCGACAAAAGAAAGATGGTCTCGGAAGGCTTAGTCTCTCTCCACTTCAAAAATGTACAGCAGCCATTTGTGTCTTAGCCTATGGCAATGCGGCTGATACGGTCGACGAATACCTCCAAATCGGTGAAACTACTACACGATCATGTTTGGAAAATTTTGTGGAAGGAATAATATATTTATTCGGTGATGAGTACCTGAGAAGACCAACACCGACTGATCTTCAACGTCTACTTAATATTGGAGAGAATCGTGGATTTCCCGGGATGATAGGAAGCATCGACTATATGCACCGGGAATGGAAGAATTGTCTCACCGCTTGGAAAGGTCAATATTCACGTGGTTCGGGCAAACCCACAATCGTTTTAGAGGCGGTTGCTTCGTATGATCTATGGATAAGTCATGCGTTTTTTGGACCTCGAGGTACCTTAAATGATATCAATGTTCTTGATCGCTCACCTATTTTTGATGACATAATTAATGGTCAAGCTTCGCAAGTCACCTACTATGTGAATGGAAGAGAGTACCATTTGGCTTACTATCTCACCGATGGCAATTTATCCGAAATGAGCAACTTTTATCCAATCCATTCCAATACCACAAGGTCTGAAAGCGGTTTTATTTGCTCAACGTCAAGAAGCTGCCCGAAAAGATGTCGAGCGTGTTTTTGGAATCTTGCAAGCTCGATTTGCCATTGTTAAAAATCCTGCACTTTTTTGGGATAAAGTCAAAATTGAGAAGATTATGAGAGCATGTATCATCCTCCATAATATGATAGTGGAAGACGAACGAGATGGATACACTCAATTTGATGTTTCAGAGTTCCAACAAGCCGAGGACAACGGAAGTTCACATGTGGATCTCACGTATTCTACAGATATCCCTACAAATATCGTCAATATGATGGGTGCTCGAACTAGAATTTGTGATAGAAAAATGCATCAACAACTCAAACATGATTTGGTTGAACATATTTGGGGAAAATTTGGACGTGATGAAGACAACAACTGAGCTCGGATGTTTCTTTCAAATTATTCTAGTTTATTTTTAATCTATATTTTTATGATTTTATTTTTAAATCTATGTTTAAAATGTAATCTTTTACTATGTTTTATTTAATAAATAATTTTTTTTTTAATAAAACAATGTTTGATATTTTTTTTTTTAAGAACCCGTAATTAATAGACTACCATTGGAACACAAAAAAAAAAGAAGGTGTCTGTTAATTAAGTCTTTTAACTAATTTTTAATATTTAAAATGTCATTAAGAGACCTTAAATGAGTATATGGGTTAATTGATGCTCTGAGTAAAAAACCTGATTATAAGTACGATTTGGGTAAAAGACAAAACACAAAAAATAATAAAAACAAAGCAAACCAAATTAAAAACATTAACTACGCAATCAAAACATTCATTGATTGATCCAAAGATCGTACAAGCTACAAAAACCTAGATAACATTAAAAAACAACAACAGTAGATTAAAATAAAATCTCTGACATAATCTCTCAATAAAGTACTTAATCATTTCCCCATTAGAGAGTTCCTGGTGTTGTTGTTGTTGGTTTCTTGGCATTGCTCTTGTTGTTATGCATCCACACTTTGAACACTTGTCTCTTAACTCCGATCTCATTACAGAACCTCTTGAGCTCTTCCTCGTCTTGCTTGTTCATCCTCCACCCTAGCTTCTCCGCAAACTCCATCATCCTCTCCTTCTGCTCCGTCGTGAACTTTGTCCTAAATCGTTTCTTCGAAAACCCCATCTGCCCCGCCGTAGCACCTCCTCCGTGCTCTCCGCTTGATTGTCCGTACATATTCAGATCTTCGCTAGACGACTCAGCTCCTCCACCTCCGCCGTAAGCGACGCTCATCGGCGTCACCATTCCACTAGGAGGACTCACTCCGTACTTGTGGTGGTGCATCTGAGCGTAATTCGACGGCGGAGGAAGCATGAGGGGGTTAAGCATCATATTCGGTGGCGGCGGTCTTCTCCCTCCTCCTCCGCCGTACTGGTGGTGGTGACGGGGGTGATGAGCAGAGCTTCCAACACCGTCGACTTCTTTCCGGTGAAAATTACGGTGGCAATCGCAAGCAGCGCATCTGAGAGCTTCTAGTGTTCCTTCTTCACCACTGGGCATAAACTCGCCGCATCCATCTTGTACACTACCTCCGACGTTCGCCGCGTGGTTCTTCAGACACTCCCGGTACCGTACGGTGGTTTTAGCGGCGGCCGAGATGGAGGAAGACTTAGATTGATGGTTATCTAGGGTTTGAGAGTTGCAAGAGACACGAGTGTTGTTGTTATTATTACCGTTACAATTATCTTCATTAGTAATAATGCTACTGATGTTACCAGCACCATTGTTTCCATTGTCATCACTTCTTCTCTCTATCATTTCATGGCTTCTCATATCCATTTTTCTTCTTGAGTTAATTAAAATCAAAGCCCTGAAAAGGATTTAATTGTTGTAAAAATGGATTTAATTTTAATTAAGGAGATCCATAAACAAATAATTAAGCTTATATACTGAAGTTTGTCTAATTTTATGTCTGAAAAGAACATATTAATGAGATTACTCATAAGGAAAAAAAAAGATTCAAGACAGAGATTCAGAGAGATTTACAGATTAGAGAAAGTACACGAGGTAAGACCCAGTTCTTGCAGGAGGAACCGAAGAAGATCTTAAACTCATTTAAGAGCTCAGATCTTTTTGCTTGTAATGGAAAGAGATAGAGAGATGAGAGAAGAACTTTCGGGATTAATACTGAAAAGGGTTTTTAGGGTTAATTGATTTAAGAGTGAAAGAGAGAAACCATGTTCGATGTCTCAGTGCTGACAACAAGCCAACCTTTGAGATCTGATTATAAGAGACAGTTTGGTTGCTTGTGGTGAGGCCATGGGAAAGAGATAAGAGACGATCCACTTTGCTTGTGAGAGATGGGACTAATGTCATACTCATACCCTACTATATATATTATTTCTATTTATTATATATATATATATATTTTTTTTTTTTTTTATTGTAACACTACTATTTATTATATTTATCATAGCATATTTATTAACCTAAGACCATGATTAACCTGGGTTCTTAGGGTGAGGTTCTTAGCTTTTAACTAAGAAAAACTAAGAACCGTCTTTTAAATAAGAGATATAAGAGTCGGCTCTTAGATGAAAAGTGTAAAAAAAAAAACAAAAAGTGTCAAATCATAAGTTAATAACCCCAAATTAAGAACCCGGGTTAATCATACTCTTATGGTTTTACAAAAAAAAAAAAAACAAATATTGAACACAAAAAAACTGAAACAGGGACAAATAATAAAGTTCATTATTTTGGGTATTTGGCTAATTAACTATAATCAGTGTTTTTTTATCCAACACAAACTAGACAATCTTTTATGTCATTAGGCAATCAATCCAAATCGACCAGGTTAAGTGATAAACATATTTTTACTATATATATATATATATATATATATATATAATTTTATATAAAGCACACAATCTTTATTTTAAAATAACATGTTTAACAATAACAATATAAATCTAATTTTTTTTTAACACTATTTTACTGAAACTGATTTGGAACATATTACATGAAAAATGATAGATAATGAAAAACTAATGGTTTTTCCACACCGTGATGACACATTAGCAAAACCAAACTAGTCTTGTTTCGAAAGTAAGGTGAATTAGGTGTTCACGTTCCAGCAATAGCACACAGACTTCTAATACCTTCAATGAAATCATGACAGTAATTCTCATAGTTTAGATATGTCTTCTTCTTCAATTGCATTGATCAATTTTGTCCCGAGTTAGCTTCAATTAAGCTATCGTTGAACAAGCTTGAACTACAAAGTACAAATCGGGTAGATAGTCAGGATTGACGATTCATGTCCCAAAACCAAAACCAACACGACAAAAACACTGACCACACAAAATGGACAATAGAACCATAATCAGATCCAAAACGAAACAAGATCTCTTTCTGGAAGAAGGTTCCACCCAAATATCGAGAGAAACTAATATCTCTCACCTCAAAAGCACCGCAAAAAAATGTAGTACTGATAAAAACATAGGTATTCAACCATAGCAATGGAGGTTAGAGAAGAGAAACTGAAACAAAGTTCTCAGTATCCCTACAACCATCCACTCCGTTGGACCTCTCACCACCAAGCAGATCAAGTTATACCCGTGACGAAGACCAAGATAAACAAATAATTAAAAGGTGAAGGTGGGAGACCGGTACCGGTGCTAGAAAAACCACCGAGCGGTCCCAGATCTAGATTTGTCAAAAGATGGCTGTTGGAGAAAGTTGAGAAAGACTAGGGTTTTTCTCTAAATCTAAAATCTTGAAATATCAAAATGGTATATAAACTATCAATGCATCGAACCAAATGTTCTTGATCATTTTCATCAACATTTCGCTGACTTTCTAGAATTCGTATAGTCAAATTATTTCATTTTAGATCACAAATTACATATATTAACACTACAAGAAAACAGCGGTATTCTGACGGACATTCCGACGGAAAATGAAATCCTCGGAATATCCCGAGGAATTTCCGAGGAAACACAAAATTTGGTTTCCTCAGAATTTCCTCGGAATTCCGAGGAAATACTAATCCGTCGGAATATTCTTATGGAATACCGAGGAAAAACGTATTCCTCGGAAAAAACCGATGAATTCCGAGGATATATTATAGCCGTTAGAGAGCCGTTGGGGGATTTTAAAAATTCCGAGGAAATTCCGACGAACTAGTCGTTTCCGTCGGAATTCCGTCGGAATTTCCTCGGTCTGTCGGCAGGATTTCAACTATAAATACAAGCACCCCTCTTCCTCTTCATTCACTCCATATCTTCATCCTCCCTCTTACTCTCTTTACACACGAATTTGATTCATAAAAAACACGTCTTCTTCAAATTATTTTCGTTCTTGGATCGATCGACCTCATTTGGATCCGAACACGAGATTGCTTACGGAAGAATACCAACGAGGTATAACCGAATTCATGGGGTTAGTTCACCGACAACCGGAAGCAAAAACAGGTATGTTAAGATGTCCTTGCTCTAATTGTAAAAATAGAAAGGTTATTAAAGAGTGGGATGTTTGGACTCATCTATATTTGAGTGGGTTTACACGAAGTTACAAAATTTGGTATCATCATGGGGAAACTGATTATGAACATGGTAGTACTAGTGAACCTCAGCCAGCGGTTAGATTAGAAGAACCAATTAGAACGGATGTAGATTATGGTGTAGGTACTGAGCAGATGATAAATGATCATTTTAGA
>NC_027749.1:23224344-23224939 GCF_000695525.1 Brassica oleracea var. oleracea | reverse complement strand
ACAAGTTGAAATTTAAATCTTAATTAATTACATTATTGTCATCATATACAGGATTTTCATGGCAGAAAAGCGGTTCGAGTATAGATACGCCACAGAGGACGAACTAGAAAAAATGAAGAAGAGAGAATTTACTGGATGAATGTTTACTTATTTGAGTGCTTTAAACAAATTAAAATATATTTTATCACATATTTATACTAATTCACATTTATTGATATACCATATATATATGTGCTATTAATAAGTGTCTGCTGGTTTGGCCAGAGATGAAACATTTGACGATTGGATACGTGAGATGGTCGTTGGACCAAAGGTTATACACTTTTATGAACGGTAAAGGGAATACTTACAATTCGTTTTGAAATTTTGTTATTTCATGGTTTATGCTCATCTATACAAAGAATCATCAGTGGTATGCATTACAATTGTATAAAAAATGAAATACGGCAAAAAAAATTGATGTTTTGAAACCCCAAACACTAGTTCCTCGGTATTTCCTCGGAATATTCCGACGGAATTCCGAGGAAGATAAGGGTTTCCTCGGAATTCCCTCGGAATATTCCGAGGAAATTCCGAGGAAATAGGGTTTTTAAAC
>NC_027749.1:23222504-23222959 GCF_000695525.1 Brassica oleracea var. oleracea | reverse complement strand
GGATGTACCCGAACGAGGTGTTCCCGAACATTCAAGACCCGTAGTTTTTTTTTTTTTACCAAAAACTCGGAATGTTTTATTTTTATTTGTAGAACTTTGAATTATCTAATATGTTTTTAGTTTTAATTTTAATTTTATATTTTCGAATTTAAATTTCACATATTTTAATTTAAAAAAAAAATTAATTATTTTAAAAAAAATAATTTTTTCGAAATTCCGAGGAAAAGTACCCTCGGAAATTTCTGACGACCTTTTCCTCGGAATAAGTCGTCGGAATTTTAAAAAAAAATCCAAGGGAATGTTCCTCGGAATTTTCCGAGGGGTTACGTTCCTCGGAAATTTCCGATGGCTACGTTCCTCGGAAATTTCCGATGGCTACGTTCCTCGGAAATTCCCGATGCAAATTCCGAGGAATATTTCGTCGGAACTTCCGAGGATTGGACCATCGGAAATTT
>NC_027749.1:23206402-23222360 GCF_000695525.1 Brassica oleracea var. oleracea | reverse complement strand
TCGTCGGTATGTCGTCGGAATAACGTTATTCCGACGACATACCGACGATTTTTTCCCTCAGTATGCCGCTGTTTTCTTGTAGTGTAATATTGGTTTCGGATGATTATAATAGCAACATGTAATTACTTAATGTGCCACCATATCTGGATCTCATCTGAAAACATTTCTCTATATATTAAACTCAGAGGAAGCCATAGCCACGTGGCCTAGTGGTCAATGTTTAAAGGCTTCTACAATATAACTAGAGTTCGATTTACAGAGGAAGCGCTTTTCAAAGCTTCTAACGTGCTGTAGGCAGAGCCGTACGTTTGCTATAGAGAGAGAGAGCATGTCCATCGAGGATGTCGTATATGCAGAACAGTTTGTCGATACAAATGTTATGGGGAGAGTTACATCGAACTTCATGAAGCTGTTCATCATGTTCGCATATGCTGCATGTAATTGATATATCATTATATGTAATAGAATATAATATTATATGATAATGTAACCCGATAATTTGACCAGTGTTAAAAATATATTTTAAACTTAGACGGTTGGTATTTTCTTAATTCAGCCTGAAAATTTGTGTAGAAGTTTTCATTTTCTCGTAAATGTGTAAAGTTTTGCCTTTGGAGAGTTAAAAGCATGTCCTATCATTTTTTATAAACTTAATATTTCATCTGTTTTATAAAGAGTGTTATTTGAAATTTATTTATTGTTTTAAAGTCTCATTTTATACTTTTTAGTATACCTATATGTTAAATCTATTTTACGCTTTTGAATAACTAATACATTTTTATTTAAATTATTTATTTTTATTTAATTAATTATACATTAAATAAATGTATATTAATCTATTACATAATTTTTTTAATCTCATTGTATCAAAATAACATTTTTTAAGAAACAAAAAGAATATTGCATAACTCTATGCATATTGGTTACACCTATTGTGTTTCTTTGTTTGTATGAAACTGACTCATGATCTGATCTTTCAATTGACTCTAAATATAATTGAAATAAATGAGATATACAAAAGAAAAGACGAAAAATAGTAACATTTGTTCTGATTTTATTTTTTGGAACACACGCTGGTTTTGATTTATTTAGTGCTTACATCATACTAGATATGAGGATGATAAGAGCACCTCCATTAGTGAACCTCCATTAGTGCCGTGGGGTCCGTGCTACGATGAACCCGGTTCACTGGGAAGAGGTGAAGAGAGACAAGTTCATCACTATTCATTATTTTAATATTTTTTTTTTTTTTGGAATCTGTGTGAACCCCCCATAAGTTCACTAATGGGGGTGTTCTAAGACCTCTGGAGACGAAGCGGAGAACGTTTGAATTGGAGAAGATCGATTTCGTGTTATCGTCTCTCTCCCCTCCTTTTTTTAACGTAATTTATATATACTACAAGGTTTTCCTCGCTACGCCCAAATTTTTTCCTATAATATTATTAAATTGGATTAAACTTGCGTATTCTTACTTTGAAATGGTAATTGAAATTCATAACTAACAATTTACAATCATAAAATTATAATTATATTTTTAAGTTTATTAATTTATTATTTTTCATTAAGAAAGATGTTTGTTTAAGTTTGTATTTTATAAATTTTTATATGTTAAATAATTTTCATTATTTTGTTTTATTTTTAATAAATTCGGAGTATGACTTGTTTAACTTTTTTATTTTGTACTACACATTTTTGACACTATACAATAGATTTATAATTCATGAAATTTACAAATGAGTATAATAAATTAGTTTGATTTTATTTTCTTGTTCTCAGTCGTTAATATTTGTTGACTTTATATGTGGTATGATGTTTATGTATTTTTTTTTTGTTAATTATCATTTGAAGCTTCAAATAATTATTATGGAATTGTTAAAGTAAAATATTGTTAAAAATGTTATGGCGAGCATTAATTTGCATGCATTGTGTTGATTAATTTATAATATATTATATATAGTTAGTTAATGTGGTTTTTATCATTATATGTTTTAAGACTAATGTTTCGTACCAAGATAATTTTTTCGCTCTTTGATGTTCGATAGTTTTGTGAAATATATTTTATCTTAAATAGTTGGTTGTTCAAATGTGGACCTATGATAAAAAAACATTCATTCATTTTTGGTTTGGTTCTTGTGTTATATGTATTTTCCATTTATATGTTCTCAGTCATTTTTTCTATATGTTTTAATTATATTAAGTTTGTTAGTTATTTATGTCTTCAGTTATTTTTTCTATTTATATGTTTTTCTAGTCCTTTTTTATATGTTCAGTTATGTACTCACTGTTTAGTTATTGTTATTATCACTTTTGTTCTATGATTGTTTTTTTTTAAAGGATATAATTTTTTATAGTGGCTAAAAAATGTTCATCTCCTTCAAGTTACTTCTTATAATAATTTATATACGCATTATATTGATATTAATTTTATTTTTAAGACATCATCTTGTTCTGTTAGTTGAAATATTTACATGATTTCCATTGTCTTTCAATTTTTTCATGGAATTAATATTTTAATCAAGTTGATTTTTCTTGTTTTTTTGCCAGTGATTTTGTATTGGTTCTAACATTAATAGACAAAAATCGAAACTTTAATATTCATATGTTTTTTTCTGTTAGATAAATTGTTATATTTAGTTTCCAAAGATTAGTCTAAATTACTACTTTCAATGGCTGCATAGTTAATTATTTTATGGGAGAGTAAAAGACATTAAAACTTTTGGTGCTCCACTAAAAATCCTTTGTTTTTTTTCTCACCTTAGAGAAAGTGAAGAGCAGCTCTCAACTCGTAATCATAATGATATAAATGTGTTACTTTAGCATTAGAACTACAATTTCGAGAATATGTGCATAAGCCTAGACAATTTTTGCTTGTGAAAACTATCAAAGATTGTAAAAACACTAGTAGTTGTGGAGCAATGAGTTATCAACATTAAGTCAAGCTTTCCAAGTATCATCATCCCTGTAAAGAGAGCATGAAATCACTACATTAACAACTTAGGACAGTATTACCATTATCTATGCAATCATTCAGCTGAAAAGAAAATTACAATTTTGTACACATAACTGAAACTTATACCTTGAACATGCAAAACGCCTAGATGGTTAAAACATCCTTCTGCACCAAACCTGGGTGAAAAGAAATCCAAACGAAACATTGTGTCATCATCAGCAATATATGTGTACTACATGAATTTTCAACAACAAAAGAGAGAGAAGGGAACCAAAAAAACATATAGCTTCGGTTATTTTATGAATCTTGAAACCAAGAACTCAAAACGGTAAAAAGCATCAAGTAGAAAAAATCTTACAGTTCTAGTACTCATATATAGTAACAGAATCTTCGTAACGCCGTTAGTACTCGTAACCGCTTCAAGCGCCTTCTCTTCTTTGAAAAGATAAGAGACGCTCCAAAACACCGTTACGGCGTGCTCCGTCGCCGCCGTCGATACTTTCATCAGCTTCTTAACCACCGTCTTCAAACACTCGCCGTCTCCTCCGCAGATTTCCGATCTGCCTTCCTTTGTGGATGCTAAACTCTCGAGAAGCTTCAAAGATTTCTCCGTCACCGAAACGCTGGCCGTCGTTGGATCCGTTAACAGCTTCGTAAGATCCTTGATGAGCTTCTCTCGGATTAGATTGAGTTTCACACGCCTCGGTGAGCTGATCGCGATCAAGCAGGATAGCGTCGCTTCGATTAAGCTCGAATCGGAGTCTCTGCTAATTGATTTCATTAACTCGCCGACTAAACCGTCTCTCTCGGCGATTAAGACCTTTGACTCACCATCTGGCCATAAGGTCTAGGAAAGGGATTTTCTTTTTCGTTTTTTCGAGAGGAGGTGGAAGGAATTCCTTAAGAGGGTATTGAAGAACATGGATAACAGTTGAGGTTCATTAACGGAGATTGAATGAAGAAGAAACGGAGAAGATGGAGTCAAAAGAAGATAATCGATAGGATTTCTTTACTTGTGTTAATTGGGCCGCATAAGGACAGAGTAATATGACTTGGCAGGAAGAACGATTGTTATTGGAGGATTTTACTAAACGAAGCCCAGGCAAATAAAATTAAGCAACGGAGGCCCAAACGTAACATATTAGAGTCAAGCCCATCTGACATGGCAAAAAGAAATGTTCTGGTTAGAGGATTATTTTTAGTGACATGGCAGCCTAGATTTTCAGAATATGCTACTTTTAGTATTGTGATATACTATTAAAACTGAAATTATAAGTCAAGAAAACTTACTGATACAATACAGTGTTTGAAGAGTTCATGTCAAATAATTTTGGATTCTTTGATCGATTATTTTTTGTAGCTATTCTAATGAAATAAATCCGTGACATTAAATTGATCACAATTAGATCTAACCAGGAAAATAAATTTGAAATGTGAAGATAATGAATTTAACTGAGATATATAGATGAGATAAATGTTTACTTCACTTGAAAAAACTGAAGAAAATGAGGAATGATCAAATCATATGTGACTCAACTGAGGAATCATTATGATAGTTCATTTCCACATAAACTAAAACCAGAATCATCAAATCAGAATATATGTGTATATATCTATACTATTAAAATGGAAGTCATGACTTATTTCATGTGTGATTTTTTTATTTGGACCATCATTGAAAAAATTATTAAATTTTACATAACTTAATTTTAATATATTTTAATATCTTTATTTTTATTGCAAATACTAATAAATATCTTAAAGAAATGTCTAACAAAATCTTTCAAATATCTTTTAGAATCTTTTTAAAATATATTTTTGAAATTAGTTAATTAAAATTTTAATTATCACATAGTATAATTAGAAACAAAATTTTGATTGTAAGAAACTTAATTTATTATATAAAATAATTTTAAAAATATTTTAATGATAATAACAATTTTTAAAAAATTGATTTAATTTTCAAAATTAAATTTAAGAAGTATTTTAAAGGATGTTTTTAAAAATAAATATTCATCTCTATTTCTAATTTAAAAATAAAAATTCTTATCTATTAAGCACAAAAATTATGATTTTTTTCATATGTGATTTTTTTTTATTTTAGACCACTTAGAAGTCTCACCTTTAAATGTTTTTACAATGTAATACAACTAATTTATACCTTCTTTCATAGATGAAACATTTGATCTTTATTCATATCGTACGTATAAGATTTTACTCTACTATTATTAACGTCTGTGTATTCTCCTAAGTTAAAAAAAAAACAATTCGGTTTATTATTTAAACATCTATACTAAATTGGTTTAATTAATAACTATATACCAAATTATCTATTACATAGATTAAACTTAATTTAGTTTCCACGTATGTTTCAAATTTAGAATAAAACAAAAATTATGTAAATCAGTATTGTTACATAATAATGTTTTCAAAATAAATTTTGTTACAAAAAAAACAAAAATTATAATAATAATATTATACGGCACACAAATATTATTATAAATTAGATAATACATAACACCAGATTATATTAATTTATTGATATATTGTATTAGATGACAAAAAAAAAAAAATATTGATATATTGTATTGGTAATCTAAAATATTTTACTATTAAAGAAAACCCGCACGGTCGTGCGGGTCATGATCTAGTAAGACCTTAACATCCTAAAATAAAATAAATTTACTAAATCTAAATCATCAAAAAATTTCATCATAAAAATTCAATGACTTCGTTTCTCTGCTGTGAATGACTTATATAGTAAATTGGTGGACATTTTAAATGATATAGCTTTCACAATAAGCTATTAAATAGAATATTATTTAATAAATTCTCAAAATATTTTTTTATAAAGTAATTATTTTTGAAATATCATGTTAGTAAAGCTAAATGAGAATATCTCATATAAATATTTAAATAATAATGCATGAAATTAGAAGAGAAGATATCTCGTCATTTAATTGCAACATTTTTTTGATTGCCATGTTCAATACATATATTTAAATATAAAATATATATAAGAAGAAAAGAAAAAATTATAGAGTAGACTACAACAGTTTTTTATATTGACATATCTCACTATAGATATTTAACATAATTTTGAATTAGCATGCATAGTTATTTATATTTGATATTTTATTTTTCATACATATAAACAAAATTATGGTGTATCATATCTTTTGAAATTGTTAAGAATATAAAACTAATAATTGATATTAATCTCTTGATCGAAATATACACCATATATGGTTCCAAGTTACTATAAAATAGGAATAGTATTGTTTAATTGGAATATTCTAAAAAGTGACAATATTAAATGGTGTAGTTAATATTATAAGTATTTCTCAAGATGAATATATTGTGTAGTTATTACGAATATTTTTCGATACCGTTTTGAAAATCCTTTAAAAACATTAATAAAACATCGGTATCTATACTATTTTTGCTTTACATATGATTGTATTTGCTAGGTGTGGGCATTTTACCCGATATCCGAAGCCGCAACCGAACCCGATCCGAAAAATCCGAACCGAAATGTGAACCAAAATACCAAAATATCCGAACGGGTATTGAATTATGAGAGATTGAATATCCAAATCCGAACGGGTAATATCCGAACCCGAATGGATATCCGAAAATAACCGAACATATGTATAATTAACCATATATTTCTAGTTTACATCTCTCATTTTATATAAAATATTTATATTGATACTACACGTATTTTAAGTTCATATGATATACATAGAATTACGGAGAAAATGATTTGCTAGTCACTTAAAATGCATGTCAAACTTTTTATTTTAAGAATTAACAAAAAGTTACATGCAAAATTTAAAAACAATAACCAAATTAATTTTTTTCTTAGTTTCAAAACGTTATGTCCAAATCTATTAACCATTCAATCTATTAAAAATAAAAAAAAATTAGTTAAGTGAAAGTTATATTTTTAAATACAAGAAATTTGAGAAATGAAAAATTTAATTTTTTTTCAAAATCTAAATATCCGAACCCGAACAAAAAATACCCGAACCCGATCCGAAGTACAGAAATATCCGAACGGGTTCTATACCTCTATACCGAAATACCCGAAAATCCGAAATACCCGAACGCCCACCCCTAATATTTGCAGCAATAAACTAATAAATAGATAAAATATTATTAAGAATATATTAGTTAGACGAATGGTATCAAGAAATGTATAATATATATTGTTAGGTTTTATTACTGTAGCTCAGAAAATTACATGCTAATTTTTTTCCTTATCATATTTGTTATTAGTTCCTATATTTATTGAGATTGATTAGTTCCTATAATCATTGAGTATTGTAACCATTTAAATTATTTTTGAATATAGATATATCTTGAAATATCGGTGTATACATTTTTTTTTCCATCGAACAGCCATTTTATTACTCAAGCATCGGTGTATACATTAATACCACCGGAATTGGTAGATATATTAATATCCAAAAAAAAAAAAAATTATCCAAAATACCGTTAATGAATGACACGATTTTTATTGAAAAGTACGGACTTTTAAAGGAAAAGTCTCAAGTATATCATGTTTTAAAAGTATTGATTTTTTACCTTGTAGAGTTTGTCATTTGTGCTTGATATTATGTATAAAATACAAATAAAATTGGTAAAAATAGAAAATTGAAATTTCAACAGTATTGTGATTTTGTTTTTGTTGTTGATGCATAGTGCTAAAATGCAAATCAGACTGAAATGGCCTCAAGACTGTTCCATGTGTGTTCCACCGGTTATTTCCCTTTAAGCATAATAAATATTTATATAATCAACTTATAATAGTTAAATAAACACTACCATGATAATTAAATAAACAGTAAGATAATAATCAATTCAAAACATTGTAGTTTGTGCCAGTGGATCATACTATGTACATTCGTAATAGGATGATCTTATTACGTAATACTTCTTTTCTTTTTTTTTTAAAAGGGCTTTCTTACGTAATACTTCTTCTTCTGTCTAGAAAAGATACATATATTTAAAAAATGTACATCAAACAAATATGTTTTTTATATTTTCAAAACATTAATATATTATAATATTTAGAAATTCTAAAATCTACATCTTTTAAAAATAGATGAGAATATCAGTTTCTTGTTTTCAACATATATCATTAGTTATTGTGTTTTTTTTAAAAGCATTTACTCATTCTGTTTCAATTTAAATGTTGTTTTAGTTTTTTTTATTTAAGTTCAACTGATATTTTCAATTTTTTATACAAATAGTTAATATAATTTTATGTTTATGGCATATGTATTTTTAAATATAAATTTATTAGTTGAATTAAATGTAGATATTGTTATTTTCCTACAAACAAAATAAATTGGGAAAATTTGGAGAAATACACTTCTATGAGATTTTAATTTGAAAACTACACCACTATTTAAGGTTTTAGAAAAATACACTTTGATATATGTAAATTTACTAAATTATCCAATCTAAATATTCAATATTATTATCAAAAACTTTAATTAGCATAATTTATTTAATATTTAAATTAACAGTTTCAACAAGAATTGTTTTAATTTTAATAATATCCACACAGTATCTTTTGGATATATCTTAAAATATTATGTTTTTTTTTAAAGAAAAAAAGAGGAAAAAGAGGTAAAGAGGACAAGCGTCGTCGTCTTTACAAATATTGCATCATTTTTCTCCTCTCAGACACAGCTTTCGATAATGGTCCTTAACCAACGTGTTGATCCTTCTCCCAAGAGTTGACTTGCCGTTTTTTGCCCCTTCCCTGGTACTCCACTGAGCTTTTTTTAAATCTTTCCTTCTTTTGGCATAGTGGCGAGACTTCCCAAAACCCTCTTCTTTTATCCTCTGGGTAAAACTCAACTTCGCCGGGATCTGGCTGAGCTCCGGCAGGTGCTCACCGCCATGACACCTACTTGCTCATCTGCGCAGTGAACGCTTCAGCGTAGAGTCGACTGGCTACTCCTCTACAAACCCTCGGTTGTTCTTCGCTTTTAGTCCACTCCTCAGACCTCTTGCTACTTCACTTCTACCCTTCTCTACAGTCAGACGTGGCTTCATCCCTTTGAGACCATAAACCACACAGTACCTTTACCTTGCACTACACTTCATCTTATGGCTGCTCGACGACTAACGGCGGCCGAAAAAGGCAAAGGTCACGATCCCTCAGAGGTAGATCCACCTCCAAAACGCATCAGAGCACCGGCTTTTGATACTTCGGAACTGATACGCGATAATGCCCTCACGTTAATAGGGAGGGTAACAAACCCTAGAGAACAACCTGTTGGCTCCCTCATCTCTGCTCTCCCTAGGAAATGGGTCCTCAAAGGCCACACTACGGGCTCTAACTTAGGTCGAGATTGCTTTCAATTCCGCTTCGAACTGGAAGAAGACCTCACCTACATTCTTCGGAATAGGCCATACAACTACAACAACTGGATGTTGATTCTCCAACGATGGAAACCAGTCATTTCTCCGCACTTCCCATCGCAAATACCTTTCTGGATCAGACTTCAAGGACTACTTCTCCACTTATGGCATGAGAAGATGATCTACAATATAGGCCAAGATCTTGGTACTATTGAGGACTATAAAATCACAAAGACAGCTGCTAGGATTCAAGTCTCTATTGATGGACTAAAACCTCTCACCAAAACAGTCGTGGTTGATTTCGATTCGGGGGAGGAACTGGTGATTAACCTCGACTATGAGGACCTTGGCTACCACTGCTCCATATGTCATGCCCTCTCTCATGTTGCGAGAACATGCCCGCTCTGTACAATGGGGCCTACTAGCCACTCACTACCGGTACCTCCGATAGATAAGAACTGGTCCTCCTCTTCTGCACAGGAGACACAATATCCTTACAAAGATAGATATACTTCTTTCAGTAGCAGACTTGACAGGTATGGGAGACCTTTTGGAGAAAGACTACCACCACCGGCGCTCCGAGGGAAACCACTCAGCAACAAAATTACCCCATCTGCGAGACCCTCTGACAAATCTCCAGCTCATTATAGGCGCCCCAGAGTAGAAAACAACAGACTTTCGAGAGAACCCCCTCATAGAACACCTAGTAGTCAGGTATCTTCGAGGGCACGCCTTGCTACCCATCACAGCATGCCACAACAACAATGGAGAGTGATCCAGAGAACACCGTCCCCACCGGCTCAGACTACTTCTGAAGCTCGTAATGCGCCACTGCGACCCCCTCTGGAAAGAAATTTAGCTATAAGTGATTTTCCCCACAATACAAATGTCCCATCTACGGAGGTAGTGATGAACGAGTTGCAGGAACTCACATACCAGTATGTAAATGTAGCTGACCCCACGGAGGCTGCAGCTAGAAGGCAGAGGGTGATACAAAGTGAAAGCGAGGGCCTTATGGAGACAACTGCTGCAAGGATTATCGCAAATGCCACAAACAACAACCTTCAGGATGGAAGGTTAATAAGTCTATTGCAGCCGACTGATCATCTCTTGATAAACCCCACCTCAGACTTGCAGGCGCCAGATAGAGTTCTGTCTACCCCGACCTCTACGAGAAGACTCAGGCACAGAGAGGGTTCCGCCAGAAGAACTCCTGGCACTTCCCGTATTTTCCCTGGCACTAATCTAAGAAAGAGAAATATTGGTTCGTCTACTCAGAGTGCAGTAAAACACGGTTTCCCCCACACCTCTCCAATACGTACTGACCAAGCAGCCATGCGTAGAGGATCTGTGGGCACAGACACATCATCTAACCGTACTGGGAGGTCTGCGGATTTTCCCACCCACCCTCCTCCTCTTCCTTAGTAGTACTGAGCTGGAACTGCTGCGGTTTAGGGAACCCCGCAACAGTCCGAAGGCTCATAGACCTAAACAAAGAATGTTCTCCAGATATTATATTTCTTTCGGAAACAAAAAACGGTGATGATTTCGTTCTAAAAGAATTGGAAGAGCTGAGGTTGGATTCCCATTACCTGTTATCACCGACGAGCCCAGCTTCAGGAGGTCTTGCGATTTTTTGGAAGCCGGATGTGGATGTCTGCATCCTTTCGGCCCATCCAAACTTTATTGATACCTCGATCTCGTTCAAAGGGAAGGCTTTCAATGGCACCTTCGTCTACGGAGCCCCGGATATACCTAAGCGTCTAGAGGTGTGGGAAAAACTCTCAGAATTATATGCAGATAGAAACAATCCATGGTTTCTCACAGGTGATTTCAACGAGATAACAGACAATTCAGAGAAAGCAGGAGGGAGGGAGAGAGAGACCTGAGAGCTCCTTCAGCAACTTCCGGAGCTTTATATCTTCAAACGATCTCTTTGATCTCAAGCACACAGGAAACTTCCTCTCCTGGAGAGGCACCAGACACACGCATTTAGTGCATTGCCGTTTAGACAGGGCTATTGCAAATAGTGCCTGGTCTGACCTCTTTCCAAATGCGAAATCCCATTATCTGGCCTTTGAAGCCTCGGACCACAGACCCCTGCTCTCAACCTTCGACTTTAAGAGAAAGAGATCTTCGAAGATCTTTCGCTATGATAGGCGTTTACGTGAAAATGAGGAAGTAAAGGGACTTATCGAAAAGGTGTGGGAAGAACACCAACACCTTTCTGTGCACCTGCAAAAACAGAAGAGCAGACAGGCTATCTCGGCATGGAGCAAGCAGTTCTACTTCAACAGCAAAAAGAAAATTACTGAGCTCAAGGTGGCTTTAGATAGGGCATTGACTGCAACTGTCTCAGATGATGAGAATATCTCGCGCTTGAACAAGGATCTCCTCATGGCATATAAAGCGGAGGAAGAATACTGGAAACAACGCAGTCGCATCCAGTGGCTCACCCTAGGAGACAAGAACACGTCCTTCTTCCACGCTTTCACAAAAGGAAGAAGAGCACGAAACAGAATCTCAGTGCTAGAGGACTCAGAAGGACTAGTGATTTTCGAGGATGAACAGATTGCTAACACAATTGCGCAGTACTTTAAGGATATCTTCACCTCCTCAGATAACCCTGCAACAGAGATAGTGCAGAAAGCAATCACTCCGTGTATCTCCACAGCAACAAACAAAAAACTTACATGCCTACCTTCAGCGATTGAGATCAAAGAAGCCTTGTTTGCAATACATCCAGATAAGGCTCCGGGACCCGACGGTTTCTCAGCAAGTTTCTTCCAATCAAACTGGGAAGTGGTAGGCACAGCTATAATTAAGGAGATCCAAGGCTTCTTTACTACAGGATCATTGCCTCTCTGCATTAACGAGACACATATACGGTTAATTCCTAAGATCCCAAGCCCCAAAGCAGTTTCAGACTATAGACCTATTGCCCTGTGTAATGTATATTACAAAGTCATTTCCAAGCTTCTGTCTCTACGTCTAAAGCCGGTCCTACATGAGATAATCTCAGAGAATCAATCTGCTTTTGTACATGGGAGAGTGATTTCTGACAACGTCCTCATAACGCACGAAGTCCTCCACTTCCTTAAGTCGTCAGGGGCTGTCAAACACTGTTCCATGGCTGTAAAAACAGACATCAACAAGGCTTATGACAGGTTAGAATGGACCTTTATAAAATCAGTGCTCGAGAGGATGGGTTTCTGCCAAACCTGGATTGGATGGATGATCCAGTGCATCTCGACAGTCTCTTATTCGTTCCTTTTAAACGATGAAGCTGTTGGCAAAATCATCCCTCAGCAAGGCATCAGGCAAGGTGACCCCCTGTCACCATATATATTTATTATATGTGGAGAAGTTTTATCAGGCCTTTGTAGACAAGCACAAGAGAATGGAACCTTACTTGGAATCAGAGTTGCTAGAAACAGTCCGAAGCTCAATCACCTCCTCTTCGCGGATGATACCATGATCTTCACCAAAACCGATCCTATTGCATGCGATACACTCATGGAAATACTGCATAGTTACGAGCTAGTTTCAGGACAGAAGATTAACCCTCTCAAATCCTCTATATCTTTCTCCTCTAAAACTCCTGGGGAGATAAGGGATAGAGTCAAGATGCAACTGGGTATTGAGAAAGAAGGGGGAGTGGGGAAATACCTGGGACTTCCCGAACATTTTGGCAGGAAAAAAAAAGATCTCTTCTCCTCTATAGTTGATCGCATGAAGCAGAGAGCCCTAAACTATTCCACCAGATTTCTCTCTACTGCAGGCAAGGCGGTGATGATCCAGTCAGTACTCTCTGCTGTTCCATCATTTGCAATGACCTGCTTCCTCTTACCAGTGAGCCTCTGCAAACGCATCCAGTCAGTGCTCACTAGATTCTGGTGGGACTCTACAGATGGGGTTAGAAAGATCTGATGGATCTCGTGGGAGAAGCTAACACAGCCTAAAAGCATGAGAGGGTTGGGATTCAGAGATATCCAAAGCTTCAATCAAGCGCTGCTAGCCAAGATTGGCTGGAGAATTCTAACTAAACCAAACTCCCTTCTCGCCAAAATCCTCCTCGGAAAATATTGTCACATGTCCTCTTTCCTAAAGGTTCAAGCAGCTAGTAATATCTCCCATGGCTGGAGAGGAATTCTCCTGGGTAGAGACCTATTACTAACCCATTTAGGCAAGGCGATTGAAGATGGGGAGTCAACTTCAGTGTGGAATGACTCCTGGATAAAACCGGAAGAGAATCACAAACCTTTTGGCCCCCTAACTCTACAGGACAGAGACCTCATGGTATCAGACCTTCTGACCAGAGAAACAAGGGAATGGAATGTAGCAAAAGTGGAAAACTTGCTACCCGAACTCAAAAGTCACATCTTAAGCTTGAGACCAAGCATCTTAGGGTGGCGAGACTCTTTCATCTGGCCGCTACAAAAGACAGGAAGCTATACAGTAAAGACAGGGTACAATGCGATACAAGGTGCAAAGGATCAAGTGGAAATCACACATGAGGCAAGGGAAACAAACCTTTGGATCAAACTCATTTGGAACTCGCCGCTGTCACCAAAGCTGAAACTCTTCCTCTGGAAAGTAGGTAATAACGCACTGCCCACTGGAGCTAATCTACAAACCCGAGGGATGCTCTCAAATACCCTGTGTACTCGCTGCGGAGATCAAGAATCCATAGAGCACATTCTCTTTCATTGTCCTTTTGCGAAGGAAGTTTAGGAGCTTGGACCATGGGAGTATAAGCTAGACACTTTGACACAGAACTCTTTCTTTGAGAAACTCCAATTCTCCAAACTTCAACTCCCTTTACCCCCATACGGCGTCACCGGAAATGCCTTTACATGGATCTGCTGGACACTATGGACTTCGCGAAATCAACTTCTGTTTGAAAATCGATCACAATCAGCAACGGAAGTTTTCTCTAAAGCTATAGGGAGTCTAAAAGAATGGGAGGGTGCACAACCAATTTCACAGGAATCAAAGAGAAAGAACTCACCAAGGGGCCACGCACCAACATGATCAGTGATGGAAGTGTTCTGCAACACGGATGCATCATGGAAAGGAGGAATCCAATCGGTGGGTTTGGCTTGGATCTTCACCGATCATGAGGCAAAGGAACTGCACAGAGGTTCAAGCGCTCAAGATCTCGTCTCCTCGCCATGTATGGCCGAAACCCTTGCCATTCACGAAGCTCTCCTCCAAGCGGCTGCCCTCAACTACCGACATATCTGTATTAAATCAGATTCTCAAGTGCTCGTTAACACGATCTCTGCACGTCGAAAATCAACGGACCTCTTTGGAGTTCTTGCCGATATCGATGATCTCGCCTTCTCTACCTCTTCTCCGTTTCAATCTTGTCGTTTCTTTTTTATTTCACGTTCCCTAAATGGGCTTGCTGATGGGCTTGCAAAGAATTGTGTAGCAACCCATTTAATCAGCAACCCAAGCCATGTAACTTAAACTATGCTCCTTAATCAATGAATCATGTTGTTCAAAAAAAAAAGAGTACAAGCGTCGTCTCCTGCATTTTTTTCTTCGTAATCTTTTATTTTCTTTTTCTGTAAAACATTTTCATTTTCTCTTGTTTTCGGTCACCAAAGCTGAAACTCTTCCTCTGGAAAGTAGGTAATAACGCACTGCCCACTGGAGCTAATCTACAAACCCGAGGGATGCTCTCAAATACCCTGTGTACTCGCTGCGGAGATCAAGAATCCATAGAGCACATTCTCTTTCATTGTCCTTTTGCGAAGGAAGTTTAGGAGCTTGGACCATGGGAGTATAAGCTAGACACTTTGACACATAAAATTACAAAGACTTCATAATTGTTTTTCCATAGTATCATTGTTATTTTAAAATGGGAAAATTTGGAAAAATACATTTATATTAGATTTTAAATTGAAAATTACCTTATAATTTAAGTTTTTTGAAAAGTACACTTTCCTATATATGAATTTACTAAATTATCCAGTCTGAAAATTTAATATTATTATCATTTTTGTCACTATAATTTATTTAATTTTTTAAATTAACAGTTTTAACAAGAATAAGTTTTTTATAAATAAATCTCTATAATATCTACACCATATTTAAAAAAAATCTAAATATATAACTTTTTTTTAAAAAGGAGACAAAGCGAACGTCGTCTCGTCATTCTTCTTCCTCTTGATTTTTTGTTTTCCAACAATCTGAGAAGTTTTATTAAATGATCTCTCTTATAAAGAGCACACACCAAATATAAATCCTAACTTCGAGACACACCAACATTTCCCTAAAAACGGGGGAAAACTGTTTTTTAGAGCAAAAAATAGTAACTATGTCCCTTTAGACTAATCTATATTTTGTGTCATATTTTTCTATAATACCCTTTAATATTTATGAAAATAATTTTAATAAATAGTTTTACGAACAAAAAAAATTTGGAAAAATAGTAACATTTGTTAAAATATCTATATGAACTTAATGATATATTTTCCAGTTATAAAAAAGTTAAAATTATAAATTTCAGATTATGTTCTAAAAAAAGTAAAAATGACATTCTACGAAGTAGAAAATGAAATCTATTTTTTTCATTGAATCTACAATGTTTAGAATACGTGATCTACGTAAATAGGA
>NC_027749.1:23199242-23199575 GCF_000695525.1 Brassica oleracea var. oleracea | reverse complement strand
CTGTAGAAACTGATTTCTACATATTAGTTGTATTCTACGGATAAGAAATCAGTTCCTAAAAATATGGAAACAAAATATTTGAGAATATTCACTTTTATATTTTTTTTTAAATCGATTTTTTTTTAAAAAAAAAAACAAAAAAGGAACAAAAAAAAAGCGACAAATCGATTTGAGAATATTCAATTTCATCCCAGAGAAAAATATCATATTTTTAGAAATTCAAATTCAAAGGGGTGCTACTGGTTGTTGTCGATGGAACATTCTTGAAGAGGCGTGTCCTATTTTTAGAAATTCAAATTCCTATTTTTAGAAATTCAAATATTTGAGAATATT
>NC_027749.1:23197632-23199190 GCF_000695525.1 Brassica oleracea var. oleracea | reverse complement strand
ATAATCATACAAAACCAAAAAAATCGATTTGGGATTCTTTCCTCGGCACGGGATCGATCGATCTATTCTTACAGATCGGTCGATCTGTGTAAATCGACCTTCGCCGATCAAGTGAAATGGACCAGATCGATCAGTATATATTTCGCGTTTTCTTTTGTTCTGAATAATGATCGGGATCGATCGATCCACTATAACTTGTAAAGTGGGATCGATCGATCCCCCTTGTCGAACTCAATATATATATTTTTTAAAAAATTACAATTTTAAGGGCATTACTGCCATTTTGGAAAAAATTAGTCTAATAGGACATAAAGTAGTATAATTTAGTCTAAAGGGACATAGTTACCATTTTTTTGCTCTAAAAAAACAGATTTCCCTAAAAACTAATTATAGGTAAAAAATTTGAATCACTTTTATGGCTTTCATCTGCTGCATTTTTCACCAAATAATCGCTTTCTTTCACCACTGTGTAAAGCACACTGATAAAAATCTGAAACTCCAAATAAGAACACTTTAAAAAAAACTTGCAAGAAGTTCATAGTAGAATTTATTATACGATCAACATTTTCTAGCTGCATTTGTATTGATACATGATAATGTTCGAAGCTCATTATCAAAGACCAACAAATATCATTCAGTAGACAAAGAAGCAAGAATCATGTGATTTTTATTTTTGAAATGCGCACCCTCTAATATCTCATGACAAACATTTATTCAAGAAAGGAAAAGAAACGTTGCTGAACACAGAGAATTAAGAATATTCTAATTTATATTGTAATTATTTAAATATCTAATCTTGATAAAAATGTCTTTTTATGTTTACTAAAGTGTAGTTTTCAAAACATAAAAGAGAAGGTGTAATTTTCAAAATCTAATCTATTAATAGAGTAATTTCCAAATTATCCCTTTTAAAATTCTAAATAGTAAAATAACACATTTACTTCAACATAGATTAATCTTAAACATAAATATTTTAATAATAATAATGTCATTAATTTCGAATTTATATTTTATTTATTCAAATATTTATTATGAACGAAAAGGTCTTTTCACATTTAGTTAAGTGTAATTTTCAAAAACTAAAAAAGAAAGAACAATTTTCAAATTTGAAACTATCTTATATATTAAAATAGAAGTCATCACTTTTTTCATGTGTGATTTTTTTTTTTAATTTGAACCATCACTTAGAAATCTTATTAAATGTATTTTATTAAGACTAATAATACATAGAATCTTTAAAATATTTTAATCATAATATCTTTTGATATCTTTTCATTTTAAATATAAGATATATTTATTTTAAAATTCTAACAAATCTGTTTGAAAAGATTTTTACAAGATCTTCATTTTCGAAATTATATTTAAATATTTTCACTAATTTGGAAATTAGTTTGAAATATTATTATACATTAATAAATTCAGTAATCGTTTATAAAATGAAAAATAAAAAATTCTACAATATTTTGTATATTATATAATCACAATCAATCATATTAAAAGAAAATTATTATATTGAGCTAAATATAATAAAATTGTATTAAATTTATAAATTTTATAT
>NC_027749.1:23190692-23197506 GCF_000695525.1 Brassica oleracea var. oleracea | reverse complement strand
TTCTAATAAATCTGTGTAAAAATATTTTAACAATAATTTAATGTATTTTAAGTTATCGTTTATAAAATAAAAAATAAATAAATTATATCCTATTTTATCTACTTTATAGTCATGATCATGTTAAAATACAATTATTATACTTAAATAAATATGATAAAAGTATATTCAATTGATAAATTTATAAATTTTATTTTCATAAATATAAATTATTTATTTTAAAATATAATATGATGATAGAACGGCTTAAAATTAGCAAACCATATAATACATGTCTAAAAATTAACATATCTTAGACTTTTGTATATACAATAATATATTATCTAAAATGAATAAGCATAAAAAATATTAGTAAAAAGAAATACAGGTTTGAAACACGGGTCAGAATTTAGCATAAATAAATACAAAATAATTTTCAAATATGTTTTCTCATGAATATATTAATTTTCGTAATAACTAAATGCAAATACAATAAGATAAATATATAATAAGAAGTGAAAATACATACGGTTTTAAACAATTGATTAATTATAACATGTAAATTATAAAATTATTGTATTTGAAATAGTTATATATAAATATTTAAGTATATGATTAACGTTAAAAATATATATCACTAAGGTTTAAAAACAATAATTTATGTATGGAAAAGTGAAAACAAACATCCGCGCGATTGCGCGGATCAAAATCTAGTTAATAGGTTATTTTTCAAATTGTCCCTAAATTTAATTTAATAAAATTTTAGTTATCGTATAAAATCCTTGAAATTATATTATTTTGAAACAGAGGTATATAGTTCATTTTTGTCTCCGTATATTGTTTTAATTTGAAGCAGTTAAAAACATTAATATCATGACAAATAGGTCTGGGACGGATCCGGATATCCGGGAAATTCAGGGTATCTGGATCCGTCGGATCCGTGAATTTAATATCTGGATCTGGATTCGTGGTTTCCGGATATCCGGATTTTGGATATCCGTCTCGATATTCTATTACCAGCGAATATCTGGATTCGGATCCGTAAAAATAATATTATTATTTTTTTAAAAAACTAATTTTTAATATAATAGATAAATTAAATATTTATAACTATATTTATATATGTCTATACTATTGTAAATACTAAAATATAAGGTTATAAGAGTAATTCATGTATAAATATTAATATATCAAATATAAATATTATTGAAATTTTAAAATTTAATGTATTTTAAAAATATGGATCTGGATCCCGATATCCAGACCTAAAAATTAAAATATCCAGATTCGGATTCGGTTTGAACGGATCCAAGATTTTACTATCCGGATTCAGATCCGGGCACCCCGGATATCCTATTTTCGGAACGGATCCGGAGCGAATCTAGGATCGAATCTGGATCTCAGATAATAAGTCTCGGACCTAATGACAAGTGCAATTTTTTCGTTCCCTTGATATACTCATCGTTTGGAGGTTATGCATTAAATTATGTTTTTTTTTCTATTTTGCATTATGTGCGTCACGTAACTATGTCACCATCAGTCTATTATATTCATCAGTCTATTATATTAAAATAGAAGTCACGATCTTGATTGATGTGTGATTTTTAATAATATAGACCATCACTAGAGTTTCATTACATTTAATTATATCATCAATGTTATTATTACGTTAAACCCCACATTATAAACAATTGTTAGTAGATGTATTGTATTTATTCATATACACCAAAAGTCGTGTATTATGTTTTAGTCAATACAAAATAAACGAACACACTTGATTTGTGTCATAATTCATGTCTTTGTCATTTTCATGTTTTACATACATCTGCGTTAAACAGACATTTTTTTTTTTTTTTTAACATGAGAGTATCCCAGGTCCTTAGGGCTCAGACTAATCCTCAAGGGGAAGTGCAATCCACGGATAGACTCTCTTTCCGGGTATTCAAATGAGTCCGAAAGCATGGGCTCATATCCATGTGGGTGACAGGATGGGCAGTTCGCCACCGCCTGGCGTCGAACCCGTGAGTATGACAATTGGCCTACAAGGTCCTTCGCCAAACGGGCTACCTCATCCCGTCCGTTAAACAGACTTTTATGAACATAAACAACATCGATTAATATTTACAGCATCCACAAGTTTCTTGGATTGTAAAAAAAAAGTTTCTTGGGTTGTTAGCCTTTGACATGTTTCTTTTATGTATTGTCAGGTTCATATTTACACCATGAAGTGCCTCAATTCATTAACCATTGATGTGCAGTAATTTATCCGGTCAATTCACTAATTGCTCGATTCATATATTCTTTTAATAATGGGTTGTTTAAAATTTAGAAGAAAGAATAACAACGAATAAACTTTTAAGTTGTAATTAATGTTAGACATGAACACTGCTATTTTTGTAAAAACAATTATTACGTTATAAACTAAACGCAGTAAGCATTTGGAGAAGATGAAGATGGTGAATATTAAAATCAGATATAATATATATATCATAATTTATTGGCCACAAAACACGGGTATATTCATTTACCTAAAAAAATTTATGTCCTACATTTAAAAGTCAATTAATTATAAGCCATATCTTTCGAAAGAATACCTTTGAATCTAAGCAAATATCGTTTATGATATTTTTTAAAAAAATTGTTTGCACGTATATTCTATGTATCACGTGATTTCATTCCATTAAGTAGAAACCTAAAATTATAGTTCAAGGAAAATCTGTTCCAAAAAAAAAAAAATCTATTCAAAATATATTCTTTCATGATTTTCTATATATCATAATTTATAGTTCAAGGAATGTAGATGTGTACTCATATTTATATCAAGTCCATTCGTAATAGTATAAACGTTTGAATCAAGGACATGACCGCATCGGTTGTGGACGTTTGCGGATACAAATGATTACTATTATAAACATTATTAAGAAATTTGTACGATTGGTAGAACGATTATAAACTGATGCGTTTGCGGAATACTTATGACTGGTTCACTATCAAATGCAGCAGTGGTTAAATAATAAATTAACAATATATATTTTATATAATTATAAAATATTTAAAATCATATTATTATAATATATATTAAAATTATATTTATAAAGTATAGAAAATATATTTTTAGTTTTTATAATATAATATAAATTAAAATAATTATATTTTAATATTTATATTATTTCAATCTAAAATTTTGATTGAATATTTTATTTTTTATATCTAGAAAGTTTTTTAAAAAATTATCATCCTGCAACCGCAAACGCTAGCTTGAACCAGCTTTTTAATTTTAGAGGTTTATAGCAATTTGTAATGTTTTTGTGATTATTGCAAAACACCAACAACCACTACCAACCGCAAAACTTGCATTTGCGGGTGGTAAATGATATAAACTTATGTTTTAATAATATACTTTCAAACCTAACATACTAAAAACATATATAAATATTATTTATTTAATATTCAATAGTTTATTTTAGATATTTATAAATAACTAATACTAAGTGTTTAAATATTAATGTATATGAATATGGAATCATTGCATTAAAATACAAATATGTTACTAAAATTTATAATTATTTACTTTTATTACCTATAATCTGAAAGAGGTTAAATACAAAATAATTTACATATTTGTTAAATTGAATATTTTTTATTCATCTAATATTCAAACACAAATGATATTATAAGTTTGGTTTTAAGATGATAAACATGTAAACTATAACATTCTTAAAATGAAAATGATACACATATATTCATTTAAAATAATGGTTAATGTTTATAACGTATACTACTAATAATATAAAGAGAAATTGCCAAAAATACCACAATTATAGTATCAATTTTCATGTTTACACTAACAATTTTTACCCTTACCTTTAATGAAGGGTAAAAGACATTTATAACCCAAGGGTTAACTAATCTAGACTTAGGGTTTACAGTTGAAGGGTGGGATGGATTTTCGGAATGTGAAATTTAGGATTCTTATAAATATATAAAAACATACTTTAAAAAATATAATTTTTAAAAAAATAGTTTCAAAAATAATTTTCGATTTTCGAAAAGAAATTTTGAAAAAGAAAATCTAAAAACAAATTCAAAAAAAGAAATTTATAAAAAAATAAAAATTTGAAAAAGTATAATTAGAAAACATAAAAATATATTTTTTCAAATTTTTTTATTTTTATTTTTATTTATTTAAATATTTATTTATCATATAGAATGTATTTTTGAAAATGTATATTTAGTGATGGTAAACATGAATAATGATACCAAAAAAGTGGTAAAAATTTCTCTAATATAAAAACAAAATTTTTATATATATATATAATAAAACGAACACCCACGCGGTTGCGCGGATCAGTAATTATAGTTAGGAACTCTTGAGGTGGTTAATTTATGTGAATCAGAAATGAATACGCGGAAGTGAATTCGTATGAAAAAGCATAAGTTAAACTTTTCAAAAATTTAAAAAGCAAATATATTAAAATATATATTTTTAAAAAAATAACTAAAAATTATATGATTCAAATTAAAATAACTCAATTATTCATTTATAATAATTTTAAATGATTTCATATTAAAACTGTGAAAATACACATAAATCAAATTTATAAAAAGTTAATATTGTAATTATTTTGAATATTTCAATAATAACATACACAATATATTTGAATATATATCATATGTCTCTAATAAAAACTTCAATGCATAAAAGATAATTTGTTTTTAGAACGTAACATGACTGTTCTACTAATGCATAATTATAATATTAATTTTAATATATGTATATTTCTGTTCTTTCTATTTCGTTTTTAAATTTTATATAAAAACCAAAGACATAATTTTATTTATTTATAACATATAATTTTTTTAATGGAATTGTAAGCTTTCAACATATTTTAAATAAGATATTTTAAAAGTGTTTTGAAAATAAGATTTCGTAAATTTTCACAAGATTCTGATTGCGATTCCGGTTCTTAAACGGGAATCAAACGTCCAATGGAACTTTTAGACAACCTAGTGGTTAACTATTTCAAACACTCTAAATTAATATATTTTTTTATTTTTATTTTTTTTTGACATCAAACATTTACAGACTCATATTGACTCTGTAAACCAAAGTGGTAACTCTGCATCCATGTGCACGACAAAAGACGGTTGGTTTCTAGCACTGCGTGCTAAGCTATCCGCCTTAAGGTTCGCCGTCCGAGGAACATGAATGATATTTGAGTTGAGGAAACTGCTTCTGAGAAGCTTAATGTCTTCCAGGTATCTTTCAAATGATGACCATTCTTCAGGTTCTGAAACCATCTTCACCAATTGAGAACAATCCGTAGCAAAAGTAACCTGAAACTGTCTTAAATTCTTCATACATTCCATTGCCCAAATTAATGCCTCAATCTCCGAATGGAGAGGGGAGAGACATGCCCGTACATTCCTTGCCCCTAGCAAACTATCAAAACCCGGGAGAGTACTACACCAGCCTTGCCCTGAAAATAGGTCTTTATCCTTCCATGAACCGTCTGTAAAACACCATCTTCCTACATTTTCCCGAGTGGGTCTGGTCTGTGCTTCTTGTATCAAACTCTGATTCCTTAATACCTGCGCTTCAGCCCAAAGTGTAGATTCCAGCTCCGCTAGCTTGAGAGTATCCCTCGAATCAGTATCAATGTTACTAAACACTTTGTTATTTCGACTTTTCCATATATACCATATTATCCATGCAAACTGATGATCCTCCATCTTAAGGTTAACTCTCAAAAAGAGATGGTCCATATTAGCAAAAAAAGAGCTTATAGGAAAGAGATTCGGATTCGATGGTATCTTTGATAGCGCCCACACTTGTCGTGCTGGGGGACATTCAAAGAAAACATGATTAATTGATTCTTCCTGGTTTCCACACCGTACACAACAAGTGTCTCCTTGTATACCTCTTGCCTTTAAATTTTTCATCACCGCTATACAACCTGAAAGTAATTGCCACAAGAAATGCCTTATCTTTGGAGGACACCTTATTTTCCAGCAATAGGCTTTAAGTATATCCACTGTTGGTCCATAAAATTCCGGTGGTTTTTCCTTGTCTGGATAGACTCGTTCCACTTGATACCCAGATTGTACAGTATATTTCCCGTTGCTAGTGAAGTGCCAACCATTTCTATCTTCCATCTGATTCCTACTTAAAGGAATACTTTCAATAATTTTGACATCATCAGGGTCCACCAAAGTCCTAATTACCGATGATTTCCATGTTCGGGATTCCCAATTAATGAGAGAATCCACTGTAAGATCCGGGTAACAGTGAAGAGGGTTTTTGTTTGCTGGTCTCGGGCGGGTGGCTGGGATCCAGGGGTCATTCCACACAGAAATAGTTGACCCTGTTCCCACCCTTTTAATTAGTCCTTTACAAACCAGAGATCTAGCAGAGATAATACTCCTCCAGCCATATGACGGGGAGTATGATCGGATCGGTTCCAGGGGTGAAGCATTCCTGAAGTACCGTCCTTTGAAAACTCGAGAAAAAAGAGTATTCGGCTTCTCGATCAGCCGCCACAATTGTTTTCCAAGCATCGCCGTATTAAAGTCAGTAAGGTCTTTAAACCCTAATCCGCTATTATCTTTAGGAACACATAATTTGTCCCATGATTTCCAATGCATGCCTCTTGTACTTCCATCTGGGCTCCACCAAAACTGAGCTACTGCGCTCGTCAGCTTCTTAACCGTAGCTTTTGGTAACCGATAAACAGACATCACATGGTTTGGTAAAGCTGTAACCACCGATTTTATAATCACCTCTTTTCCCCCTTTAGTAAAAAATCTAAAAGTCCATCCATTAACTCTCTTATTTAGC
>NC_027749.1:23182192-23190651 GCF_000695525.1 Brassica oleracea var. oleracea | reverse complement strand
AGTCCATCAAAATAATCGACCGCCACTTTTTCAACCCCATTCTCGTCTGTAATCCAGTTGCCCACGTCATCATGAAGTCCCACTATTTTATTATGAACCCGGCGTTGCTTCGTTAGTGCATGATAGAACTTAGTATTAAGATCTCCTGATGAATACCACATATTCCTACTTTTCTGATGCCAATATTCTTCCTCATCCTTATAAGCCTCCTGAAGTTTCCTAGAAACCTCAAGAATATCTTCTTGTGATCTATTATTATATGTTTGTACTTCTTCTAACACCTGTTGAAGATCTTTAATTTTGTCCTTCCCATAAGGTGGATTATCTTTCCGCCATGAAGATATCTCATGCCGGCAATTACTAATTTTTGTAACAAAATCCTCAGCTTGTCCTCCCTGGTTTCCTGTCCATCCTGACATAATTGAATCCATAAGACCCTCTTGACCAATCCACCGCTTATCGAACCTAAATTGTCCCCTTTTTCTTCTTTGTATTTTATCATCCAGAAAGGCCACTACGGGTCGATGGTCTGATCCCACCAACCTCAAATATTCCGTATAAGAACATGGGAACAGCGTATGCCACTCCTCATTTGCCAGAGCTCGATCCAGTCTACATCTTACCATCACCGCTCCTTTTCCTTTACCTCTCCGTCCTTGCCATGACATAGTATTTCCACGGGCAGGAAATTCTAATAATCCACTATTTCGTATCATATTGTTGAAAGATATGAAAGAGGTCGCACATCTCACAGCACCCCCATCTTTTTCATGATTCCCTGTAATCTCATTTAAGTCTCCTATAATAAACCAAGGTTCCGATCTCGACAAACCATACCTGGTCAATCTCTCCCAAACCTGATCTCTTAATTTTTGAACCGGTTCTCCATAGACAAAGGTGAGAAAAACTTGTTTTCCATTGGCCACCGCTTCAATATCTATCATTCTATTACTAGAATATAGAATTTTAACTTGATATTCATTATTATAAAAAAGCGCCAAACCCCCACTCCTCCCAGAAGGATCCACAGTGACCATACTATCATAACCAAAGTGAGATTGATATTTTTGTACAAAATCAAAATCCTGTTTCGTCTCTGATAAGAATAGAAAGTCCGGTCTATGTTGATGCCATATCTCCCGAAGATAACTTATGGTCCAATAACTCCTGATTCCTCTGCAATTCCAACTTAATATTTTCATATATTAAAGCGGGAAATTTGCTCCTTCGAGCATGAGAATTCGGGTTTAAAGAGACACGAAAAAATCTTTGAATTAACCATCTGAAACACAATCTTACGCCATTTGAAACCATCATCCTGAAAAATCCAAAAACCACAAGCATAACGAACACAATGAAAAACTTCATCATATTTAATACTTGACCAGCCATCGTGGAAGGCGTTGCACGAAAGCAATATTATAACCACAGAACTAATCAAAAACCACAAGCATAACGAACACAATGAAAAACTTCATCATATTTAATACTTGACCAGCCATCGTGGAAGGCGTTGCACGAAAGAAATATTATAACCACTGAACTAAAGGAAACCATAAGCCCGAGTACACCATTGAGAATACTCATGTCCCGTAAATCTTTATAAGAGCAACATTGAAGATTGCATGAAAATAATGACATACATTCTCGTTTTATGAGTTTTACATGCAACTGATTTAAATAAAATTTGCTTGCCAAGTCTGCAACTCTAATTCCCATATGATTCCACAATTTTCCAATCTTCCACATCAAAATGACGCCAAAACCAAAAAAAATTGAAAACCTTTTACTACTTAAAGTCATCTGATGATTCAATAGGTCAGACCCATCATTGTGTCCTAAATTTGGCTCTACTGAATTCCATTGTGTACCATAACTCTCCCTTGTTTGCCACCAATCACTATTCCAACCACAGTTATTAGGAACAGTTTCTGTATGACTCCAATACCCAACCAATATAAAAATAAACAAGCGAAATTCTTCACCAAATTGGTCATTTGCTATCGAGTCTATAGACAAAAGGCGTGAGCTCCCTGTCCATCCCAATCCAAACAACATGTCCAAATACCCTCCATTTCCTGGATTATTCCCATTGTCAAGATGAATCATTAGCATTGAACTCGTAGATCCTAAATCTGATGAATTAATACTCGCCAGATCCGCGTAAAGCTCCTCAACAGGCCTTGTTACCATTCTTGCATCAATCTGATCCAACCTGAGAACACTCCTTAGAACCTTTGCCATGTATGAATCTACTCTCTGTGACTGGTTTGATGAGACCAAACATGGAACTTGCTTCCATGTAAGTAACCCAGACGAACCAATCCAAAACCACATCCATTGAACAGTCCGAATTGTTAAAAACAGCTGCAGATCATGGCACAGTGACCAGAGATAAATAGAAACGTGATTGTGATGCAAAACCATGTCCATTCCAATTCTCAATAAGACGCCATAACACTTCTGGGCTTTTTGGCTACCGTAAATCACAAGATCCCTGAACCAATAGGATCCAAATTTCAATCCTAACTTTAAACCTATAGGCCCAGCAAGGTAAATATATATCTTAACTAAAGAGAGAACATCCATTCCTGCTTCATGCCAAAGGAATATTAACATAAACTTGCCGGTCTTAGCGTGCCCAATTAAATGATAAAAAATCAGTATCCAAGAAACACTCGAACAAAATAAGAACCAAAAACAGAGACCCATTAACCGTATTCTCCATATTTGTTGATCTATGCAATGTATCCTCAATGAACATCTCCCAAAATTTGCAGTAAAACTAAGTCCAGTTGAAACAAGAGTAATGTGAATGCTACATAAGAGGAGCGTTAAGAAGCTCCATATTAATAATTGACTCTGCACCAGCACCTGCCTTTGTACGTGGTTTGATGATACCAGACATACAAACAGTTTCTCCCCAGGAATTAAAACCAACTCCAACCAGTATCTAATCCTCCCCAAACCACTCCTTTGTACGTGGTGTCCTTTATACCCCATTTGAGAGATAGAGATTCGATTTAAACAAAGAATGAGAATCTGAATCACAGATCTTCTCACAAACCATCGCCAAATCGTTCCAACAACACCTTGATACCCAAATCTCCTTGGGAGATCCTTTGATACATCCCTTTTTAAAACTTCCTTATCCAAATGAACGCTCCCGAAACCATCTCCCTGATCAACCCCGAGCAGATCCCGACCCCCCAACTCCGTTTGATTCCACAAATCCCACCAATCCCACCAATCATGAGCCATCGAAACCCTAGGTAAAAATCGCCGCCATCGTCGTCTAGCTTTCTTTCTCTAATAAAAATCTTAAGATTTGGTCTTGATTCTCTTTGATTGTTTCATACTCCAGTTTGGACATTTAGGATTTGTTTCCAAGTGTTTCTATAAGAAAATCTTTTTAAAAAAATAATATAATAATATTTTCAAAAATAATTATAATCATATTAATCTTATTTAGTTTGTTGTTTATTTTTAAAATTGTTTTCAATATAAGTAAATTTGTTTGGACACTGAAATTAATAAATAATTAAATCAAAACTTAATTGCCATATACACAGTTATTTTCAGAATGTACAAAATAGAGAGAAGAGTTAAATTAATATGAAAAATGAAATGAAATTAGGCTTTAGAGTGTGTGGGTCGCAGAGAAGGGCAGTGCAGAGAACAACCGACAAAGTCAAGTTGGAAGCCCAGCCACATGCCCTGCCACATTATGGGGCCCGCCCATTCTCTCTCTCTCTCTTTCATTATTACTTATCTCTCTTGATTTTCCAAACCCTTAAACCCTAATTTGTCCAAACACAATTTACCCCCACTCATATCTCTTCTTCCTTCCTCTTTCACTCTTTTTTTGTCGATCCTTCCTCTTTCACTCTACCTTTATTAATTTTTAATTAGTTTTTAGCATCACTAAAAAGTAATTTTTTTTTATTTTTGTAAAGAATAACATGTGTTTCTCCCTATCTTTTACCTTTTATCCTTTTGATATACTAGAGTCTTAAGCTTTTCAGAATAAAAAAGTAGGAGTTTAATCCAAACATCTAAGAGCACTTCATTGTCAAAGTTTCTATAGTGAATTTCTAAGTTAAAAAATATTTTTTTCCTAACAACTTAATTATTTAACTAAATTTCAATATTTTAAAGAAATTAAACTAATAATTACTTGATAAGTCTATAAAAAAGTTTCATGAGTTTCAGTAATTGTATTTAGAGTATTTATTTTCTATTAGTGAGATACTTATCGGGGTTCTATCATTAGAGCTTTTTTTTAAAAAATTTAGTAGACCATATCATATCATGGAAAAATATTCATTTCATATCCAACATATCGCACCGATATATTCAAATCATACTCAACTTATATGACCATGCAAAAACATACATGTACTTTCGTAAATTTCAAATAACATACATATTGTTTATTTTTGACGAAATTATACATTATTCGCTACATCATTAGTTACATCATATAATTTTGCTGACGTGGATGCTAAGTCAGTTAATTTTGCTAACGAAGATGACACATGTACACAATTTTTGTTTAAAATAAAATAAATCAAAATAGTTTTTTTATAAAAATATCTTTTAGAAAATGTAAATGTTTATAAATTTTTATTATTTAGTAAACTTAACAAAATTCAATTAAATAGTGAAATTTTGAATCTTATATAAGAGATATATTCATTATAATGTTTCGATCCTATTTAGTATATGTTACTCTAAATTCATTAATTGTAAACAACATAACCATGATTAATCAAGAGTATACGACTCCATTGAATTTGAATCATTAAGACATAGATATAATTCATATAAGGACAGTATTATGATAGGATCAAAACATTTTAAAATATATCTCTTATATAAGATTAAAACTTTATTATTTAATTACTTTTTGTTTATTTTACTAAATAATAAAAAATATAAAATTTTACTTTTCCTAAAATATTTTTTTTATAAAACAACTATTTTGTTTTAGAAAAAAATATTGCACACGTGGCATTCTTGTGAGCAGAAATAGCTGATATAACATTCACGTTAGCAAAATTAGATAATATGGTAGGTGATGTGGCGATTAATATATGTTTCTTTAAAAAATAAATAAAATATATGTTATTTTAAATTTTTGAGAACACATATATGTCATTTAAATCGGGTATGAATTGAACATGTAATTACCATTTTTCCACCATATCATCATGCACTGAGATATTTGTTCGATTTTTTGTTTTCCTTTCAAAAAAAATTATCCTTATCATGTTCAAGCTAATTAATCGAATATAATGGATTTATCAATCAATTTTCATCATTTAAATACGAATATTAATTTTATTCACATCCGATGAAGTCATCATGCATATATAATATATTTTCTTTATATCCTAAAACAGATGTAACTAGACGTGCATTCATTCATTTATTTTTGTGCCACTTAGCTACGTAATGTTTTTTTTTTGAACAAAGCTACGTAATATATTGTACTTTCAGAATATGTAAAATACAGTATCAGCATATCTAATCGTCAATATAACAATCCATGCGTGTGGTGAATACATGTGAAAAGGGTAAAAAAAGTTAAAAAGGTTGCGAAAATGTAAAAATGTCGTAATTTAATTATCTGAATTGATACAAAGATAATAAAAGTAATCGTCATAGCTTCTGCAGAATTTTCCATGGACAGCCTGTCGCACGATAATTACTTCTCTACCATAACATGTTTTGTCCCCTTTAGCATTATGACCTCATTCACTTTTTAACAATTTATTTGGCTTTAATTTAAAAACGAATCGAACTAAAACCTATTTATAGTTTAACCAACCAAAAACTGACAAGTTAACTAACTGTTGTGTCCTGGTTACTACTGTTCTTGAAATTAATTAGGTTCTTGAATGACATCCTCAGGAAATCCACAAGAAATTGTTAAGATATGAAATGTATACATTCACACAGAGAATCAAAACCAAAAAAGGCAGTTTGATGTAATAACAACTGTAGAAGAACCCAACAATGTCTGAATCTCTCTCTCTCTCTCTCTCTCTCTCTCTCTACTCTCTGCCACCC
This sequence comes from Brassica oleracea var. oleracea, assembly GCF_000695525.1. Taxonomy (NCBI): domain Eukaryota; kingdom Viridiplantae; phylum Streptophyta; class Magnoliopsida; order Brassicales; family Brassicaceae; genus Brassica; species Brassica oleracea. Next base: position 23,184,576 of record NC_027749.1, on the reverse strand, counting down.
TCTACGCTTTCCCCCGAGCAACCCTTTTCCTTTCTTGCTATGCTTCTTTACACCTAAGCATAGCTGTGGGGACATTTTGGAATTTGGAAGTTCCAAATTGCACCAACTTGGTTTAACTAAAGTATTCAATTTTATGCCCGTTCCACCTAAACTGATCTCTGGTTAATTAGATGCATTTAAAGTTGCATCAACCTGGCGATTGGATTAAGCTAATGAAATATTTTAGGCGGCCACCGTTTCTATATAGTATATATATAAGAATTTTTTAGCTGGATAAAAAAGGAAAGCAGTGATTTGTCCCTATCAGCTCTCTTTCTTTCTGAAAAACAAAACTTAAGGGTTATGTGTAGCCAACTTGTTTTGTAGCCGAAACCAAAACGATTCCTACTACTTCACTGTTTCGGAACACTTGCTTTGTTGTTTTCTCCAAAACAAAACCAATGAGTTTTGTTTGTCTCTCAAGTCTCCAAAACACTTACTTTTAACACAGTTTTTAGGTTGTGTGGAGGAACAATGAAGAATCTGTTGTCTTACTGTTATAGTGACAGAGGCAACAAACCAAACAGTAGTTTTCATCTACTATATTGGCTTCCAACTGATAATAGAAGATACCAAGCTAATGCATCATCAAAAAGGTTCTTCTTTTTCTTCCATGTGACTACGATTTGTTAGTGTGTTTTGACAACTCAACACAACGACATAACATCCTCTGTTCGTTGACTTTTCCTCATATGAAGACTGATGTATTATCAACTTCTTTATTATAATAATTACTCCTTAATTCACAAAGCAAGTATTCAGATTACGACAAAAAATAATGACTTGGATGAGAAAAGCACCACTTAAAGCATCATTAAACCTAGAACCCCATTAGAGTTTTTTAATAATTTTTTAAGTATTAAATGTTAGTTAAGAACTTAGCTAAGACACCAACATTTTTGTGTTCCAATGCTACTCTTTTAATTAAAAATTTTTAAAAAAATTCTTATAAATATGGTTTCTAGATAATGACAACTCTTGTAACTAGTGCTAGCATTCAGCAACTACATCGGGGAAAATCTGCTTGCCTAGTGCAAGCTTTCACTGATGCACATTAATAATAATATGCCACATAGTCCCAATACTTATTAAGGCTCAATCAATACTTTAAAGACGAAAAATCTTGTAAACTGACTTAAGCACTCTGCAACTTCAAATTGGAACCAGTCCATCGGTGCACACAGTTGTCCATGTACCAGTAGAAGATTCAGCAGCTACCGCAGCCCCTGCTTCTTCAGGTGGAACGCCGGGTCGAGGAGTTACTCGGAATGCTGCCAAGATATTAGGATCCTTAGTTTCATATTCAGGAGTATAATAATTCAATTTATACTCTTTAACACCAGCTTTGAATCCAACACTTGCTTTAGTCTCTGTTTGTACTCTTTAACGCACAAGAGTAACCAACACTACAAGAAAACACAATATTAACAACGGCCAAATTAGTAGTAACTTCCTCGTAAAAGAGGCTTTACGAAGAATTAGCGAGGAAGCACGTTTCGTCGTTATTCGTTCGTCGTAACGCATATTTCCTCGCCAATTCGTCGTAAATTAGCGAGAAAAAATTTCGTCGTAAAAACGAAAAACATTATTCGTCGTAAAAACAACGTACACTTTCCACGTAAGGAGGACGCTACATTTCCTCGTAAATACCTCGCAAGTGTTTCCTCGTAAATTACATGTAAATCTTTCCACGTAAAATACTCGTTAAATATTCCTCGTAGTGTTGACGTAAATATTATTCTCGTTACTTCCTCGTAACTTTTCGACGTAAAGTAGTAGTAATTTAGCTACGAATTTACTTCGATTTTGATATTTCCAGAATTAAAAAATATAATAAAAGTTATTTAATTTTTTAATAAAAATCTAATTTAAAAATAAAAATAAATACGAAAATATTTTATACATAAATAAGTTTTGAATATAATACAACCAACGAAAAGTATTAAAAAAAGAACTACGGGTCGTTCATCACCCGGTAGAATTCCTTACTCCTCCTCTCTACATCCGCGTCGGCATTTGTGTTGTATGATGACTCGCCTGGAATGGGATTTTATCATCGCATGTTCCTCAACAAGGACTCTCATTCCGGATTTGTGGTCGCTATAACGTCCAAGAAGCCCTCGACTCCACCCACACGAGCTTTGAACGCAGTTCGCATCGAGTCTAACTCGTTACGCAGCTGAGTGACTTCATCTTCCCGTCTCTGACCATAAGACGATGTCGCTCTCGGAACATCGTTGACGGAACCAATCCCCAACGTACGTCCCTTTTTCTTAGGGACAACCTTAAAAATAAAAAATAAATATTGTTAGTAAAAAGTTAAAGATAAATTAAATGAATAATAA
>NC_027749.1:23181897-23182039 GCF_000695525.1 Brassica oleracea var. oleracea | reverse complement strand
GGCCCGCCTTGTTCTTGTGGGTCCTCTCGTAAAGTTACAAAAGAGACTGGAGTTGTCCCGTCTCTTTGGCCTAAAAACATTTAAGAAAGTTAGAATATATATATATATATATAATTAATTAAATTAAATATTTAATTACCAT
>NC_027749.1:23176218-23181793 GCF_000695525.1 Brassica oleracea var. oleracea | reverse complement strand
CGCCAATAACGGATGAGGCCATCCCACACATCCGTGGTGAGCTCAGGTGGTTTACCACGCTCATACCCCTTCACCCTCTCATTGATCCCCATGGACCAATGGTATTTTTACTGTAACACGAAAAAAATAAATTAAAAATTAGTTTTTAAAATTTTAAAATTCGAAATCATAAAAAAATTAAAGTATATATAATTAATTAATAGTAACTTACAGCGAAAATTTTGAACCACGTCTTTCTGACGTGGATCGGCGTCTTTCTCCAGTTTGGATGTGGCTCGGAGAAGTAACCTTTGCTCGGCGTCTTTCTCCAGTATTGATCGTCTCGGTTACGTTCCGAGCAACGCATCCGTAAACCCCAAACCTGAAAAAAAAATTAAAAGTATAAATTAGAGAAAAAGACAAAAATAACACTAAATCAAGTTTTTGTTCCCAAACTAGCACTCAAGGTCAAAAGTCACAAAAATAACACTTAATGTTTTATCAAAAGTCACAAACTTAGGGCTTAGAGTTAAAGGGTGGGGTTTAGGATTTAGGGTTTAGGGTTTAGGGTTTAGATTTTAGGGTTTAGGGTTTAGAGTTTAGGGTTTAGAGTTTAGAGTTGAGAAATGAAGTTTTGGGGATAAGATTTCAAATTTTGAAAAATAAAAAAATTAAAATTTTCAAAAGATAAAAATGCTATTTTGGTCATTTTAGTTTTTGAGTGCTATTTTTGTGATATAAACTTAGAAACGTGTTATTTTGGAGATTTGCCCTATAAATTATTTATTATTGTTATAAAAGAATTTAAAAAGAATTAAAAATAAATGTAACGTACCACAAAGTTCCGTCCGGTCGGTCGGGGTCTAAGATAGGTAAGCCTTCTCTGTCTGGCTGAGCGAGAAGGTCTTCGACAGTGTACTGCGAGTAAGGAGCACTCGGCGGCACCATCAAATCGGGATGAATCCCGGCCGGCATCGGAGGAGCCATCGGAGGAGGCACATGATCATGAGGAGCCGGTGGTGCAACGAATCGAGGAGCCGATAGTGCATCAGAAAGAGGGGACAGAGAGACTCTCTCAGAATACTGAGTCTCGGGGACAGTCTCCGGACCCGAAGAACCGGGAGCTGAAGAAGACGGGTCTAAAAGACTACCAGGCTCACCGAACATCTCTTTGTAATGGGGAGTAAGTCTGTTCTTTCGAACCGTCTGGAAAAAAATTAATTTTAAAATTAACATCAACAGTAATTAACAAATTCTATAATTAACCACTTAATCAACACTAACTAACATAAAATCCGTAAACCTATCTAAATTCCCTACACTAACCACCTAATCTACCCTAAACTAATCAACTTAGAGAGGAAATAGAGAGAGTGTACCATTGCTACGAAAGAGAGAGGAAGTTGGGACGAAATGGGAAGTGAGAAGCTCGCGTGTATATATAGAAAATTAGGAATCGTTGTAAATTCGTCGTAAAGTTATGAGGAACTTGCGAGGCCCGCATTTGGTTTCCTCGTAACGCCCTCGTTCATTTACGAGGAATTAGCGAGGCCCGCTTCTTTATTTTCGAGGAATAAGCAAGGCCCGTGTTTTCTAATTACGAGTTTTTTACGACTAATCTAAAATGAGACGAAGCTAATTGGTCGTAAAACCTTTCGAAATTTCCTATAAATACACACCAGTTTGCTTCTCAAATCAAAGATAAACTCACCAATTTGCTTCTCAAATACGAGATAATTACTCACCAGTTTGCTTCTCAAATTAGAAAGATTTGAAAAAAAGGAGAAGAAAGATACTGGAACACATGTGGGCGGAGACAAGGCTAGACTTACGTAGGTCTCGCCTTGTTTCTTCCCACCTGTGATTCCAGTATCTTTCTTCTCTTCTTTTTTCAAATATTACAACGGTAGTCCCCAGTTGGTCGTTTAGAGAGGAAATAGAGAGGCTCGCTTTTTTATTTACGAGGAATGAGCGAGGCCCACATTTTCTTATTACGAGTTTTTTCCGACGAATACGGCTTACGTGGAATTAACGAGTTCCGCGTTCTTTATTTTTAAAAATCGTCGTAATTTCCTCGTTAATTTACGAGGAAATCACGAAGATTATGTTTAAATCCCTAAAATCCGAAACCCCAAACCCCATCTTCCTTATCTTCTACTTCATATATTCAAAACCCCAACCCCATCCTCCCTTTAACCTGAAATCCATTCCAAACCCCAAATTCTAAAACCACAATTCCTTAACTTATAATCTCAATCTCTTCTTTTCAAAACACAAAATCAAATTATATAAATAGATTTTCATGATTAAATCCATCAAATAACATGCATTAAGTCTGAAAATCAATCATATTAAAAACAAATACATCAATCGGATACATCGACATTCTCGTCATCACTAGAAACATCATCATTTTAATTAAACTCGTTTTCAACAGCTTCGTCCGTGGCATCGTCGGTAAGATCTTCGTACTCATGATTATGCGGATCAATGAGAAGGATGTCATCAATTTATTGTTCAGTTTCCTCGACTTCATTTATCTGTTCTTCTTGCAATGGTGGTTCTTCTCCACTGATGATTCGTCCACGAGGTATAACTTTGATCACGGCTAACCAATTTATTCCCGATTCTCCCATCCGAGGGTATGGAAGGAAGCTTACTTGGTCTGCTTGTAAAGCTAAGATGAAAGGCTCGAATTTGTTGTACCTGCAAAAATAAAGACAACATAGAAATTAATCATACAGATCATGTATGCCAAAAAAAAAATTTGTTGTACCTTCGTCCACCATTGACATCAACTACACCGAATTTGTTAAACCGAACAACTCTGTTGACGACGGGGTCAAACCATTCACATTTGAAGAGGACGCATTTCAGCTTCAATAACCCTGAGAATTCCACTTCAATAATCTCCTGCAAGATCCCGTAGAAATCTGTCTCGCCTTTCACACATATTCCATATTTTCTGGTAGCCCGCTGTCTACCATACTCATATGTGTGAAAAGTATAGCCTCGTGTGAAATACATCTGTGATGTGGTGACTTTTGCAAGTGGAGCTTGAATGACTTTGTGAAACCACGCAGGGGAATCTGCGTCGCCGTCATAATCACCTGCGAAAATAAAGAGAACGTTGAAATACATATCATGTATGAAAGAGTTTGATCGATCAACCTGCAAATGGTGATGATAAGAGTTTGAGTTAATACCTGATTCTTCAACCACTTAATAAAATGTTGATCTTTCCTTCTGTCTACATCACTTGTTTCCTGGGAATGTTTCTTCAACTTGAGAAACAAATAGGCTGTAAAATCACATTTTATATTAATTAATCTTAATTTGGAAATTATATTTCTTATAATTATATGTGTTTAGAAGTTTTCATAAAATATGTTACCTTTCAAAATAACGCATCAATGGATCCTCGCAATTGAGTAGAATATAGGTGTGTGCACTATGAGCGTCTTCTTCACTCGACCACCAAACCTCTTTCGATTTCCCACCGATTCGTCCAATCTGGCTAAATATGTCTGGAACACCAGCAATTGCATATGTTGGCGCGACACCACCATCATATCATATCTTCTTGGAGCTCTTTTCCGGGTACGTACTTTTGACGCAAAGTAGTACGATGTGAAGTGAGAAGTTTCTTCCGTCAAACTTCCAGCAATTATAGAACTTTCAACTTTTGCGAGGTTTTTTACTTTTCCCTTCAAATATTTCATGGCACGCTCATACTGATACATCCATCCGTAATGTACATGTCCACGAAGCAATGCCTCATATGGGAGTTGGACAGCTAGATGCTCCATGACGTCAAAAAATTCTGGAGGAAATATCTTCTCCAAGTTGCACAATAAGATGGGGATGTTCTCGTGAAGTTATTCCACAACTTCTTCTTTAAGAGTGCGTGTGCTCATATCCCTGAAAAATGCTCTAATGCCTTGTATATTCCAAAAACAATTAAACACATTAGTAGTCATATATTATCGCAAACTAAACCATTAATTATAAAATTAATGAGTTATAAGAGTGCGTGTGCTTCATGTACGTTTGTTGGAAGTAGCTCCGCAAATGTAAAGGGAAGTAGTCGTTGCATAAAGACATGACAATCATGACTCTTCAACCCGGAGAACTTTTGACCCTTTTCAACACATCTAGAGAGATTTGAAACATACCCATCGGGGAACTTCACTTCTGATGCCACCCAGTTGAACAACACCGACTTTTTTCTGAAGACAATCTGAATATCAGAACGAAAACTTGTCCATTGCTTTTTATATGTAACTCACTTCTTGAGCAAATATCCGGCAAGTCCAACCTCGATTTGATGTTTTCTTTTGTCTTCCCTAGGACTTTCAATATTGTATCCATGATGTTCTCGAAGAAATTCTTTTCTATATGCATCACATCGTGGTTGTGGCGCAGAAGAAGATCCTTCCAATATGGCAACTCTCAAAATATCCTCTTCTTGTGCCAGTTGTGCCGACCACCGTAAAAATCAGGCATATTACCGGGGACATGCCAATTACCACCACAACGAACTGTTTCGTTAGCTCCGTAGTAGTCGATTGCACTTCAATTTGTTCTCCAGTTAGATATCGAGGAGGAGGGTCTCTCACAACCCTTTTGTGCCTAAACAATTTCTTTTTTCTTCGGTACGGATGGCCAATGTGAAGAAATCGACGGTGACAGTCGAACCAATTTGTCTTCCTACCATTCTTCAGTTTAAGCGCATCTGTCGTTCCATTACAATATGGACAAGCTAATCTCCCATGTGTAGTCCATCTAGACAACATCCCATAGGCATGAAAGTCACTTATGGTCCACAAAAGCATCGCTCGCATCGTAAAATTCGTCTTCGTTGAGCAGTCATACGTCCTCACCCCTGTTGACCACAAATCCTTCAACTCTTTTATCAGTGGTTGTAGGAAAACATCCAGAGACCTTTTTGGATGGTTCCGACCAGGTATTAATATGGTCAAGAATAGCAACTCCCTTTGCATGAACATCTCCGGTGGCAGGTATAATGGCGTAAGAAAGACTGGCCACAATGAATATTGTCTCCCTGACATTCCGAATTGACTAAATCCATCTGTGCATAATCCAAGATACACATTCTGGCTATTGCTAGCGAATTTCGGATGTACTTTGTTAAAATGTTTCCAGGCTCTTGCATCTGATGGATGAGTCATCTCACCATCCGTCTGAGTATGCTCGGCATGCCATCTCATCCCTCCGGCTGTCTGCTCAGATTGGTACAATCTTTTCAATTTGTCTGTAATTGGTAGGTACCACATCCTTTGGTACGGCATCCTATTACGTCCTCGTCCTTGCGGCTTAAATCGTGGCTTCTTATAGAATCGATATTCTTCTAACTTCTCATCATTTACCCAGTAGATCATGCAATTGTCGATGCAAACGTATATAATCTCCGAAGGCAACCCAAGACTATAAACCAGTTTCTGAATCTCATAATAAGAATCAACAGACACATTGTCTTCCGGCAAATACTCTTTAAACAAGTCCGCCCATTCGTTCATGCAACTTTCAGGTAGATTGTGATCAGTTTTAATATTCATCATTCTAGCAGCCAACG
>NC_027749.1:23172083-23176200 GCF_000695525.1 Brassica oleracea var. oleracea | reverse complement strand
TTCTCCATGTTGAAACCAGATATAGTAATTTGGCGTGAAACCTCTATATATTAAATGCTTCCAAACATTTTCACTATTTGCCAATTTCGAATTGTTGCATTTCCGACAAGGACAGAACATCTTACTGCTTTCTTGGGCGAGCGGTGTGGAATCTGCTTGATGCATAAATGTCTCCAGCCCTTCGAGGTATTCTTTCGTCACTCTCCCGTTAGCATCTCTGTGCATATACATCCATCTCCACACCTCGAAAATATTCCCGGAGCCCGACATTTTTTTTCTTTCACGTTTTTATTTTTTTTCTTGTTGGTGTGTTTAAAGTGATGTTCAAATGTCCATATTTATAGGAAATTTTCGAATCTGGTTTTTTACTACGAATTTACGACGAAATTTAGTTAGGTAGCCGAAACAAAAAATGTGTTAGAACTACAAAGTTGGTGGACTCGCAATTTTCTCTTTAAGTAAACGTAAAATATTTTCTCGTAAAGTAGTCGCTACTTTTACGTCGAACTTACGAGGAAACCATATTTCGTCGTAAAAACAACGTTATGTTACGTCGTTTTTACGACGAAATCGTTTTCTTGTTATTTTACGACGAATTAACGTTGCTTTTAAATTTCCTCGTAAGATTCTTGTAAAGTCGACGTAAATTTACGAGGATTAATTTTTCTCGTTAAATTTCGTCGCTATAGTTGTATTTTCTTGTAGTGCAATCTTTATCTATAAAACCTGAAATAGATGTAGCTAACAAGGAAAGCCTCATCTACTTATACAATACTCTGTTTTTAAAATGGATGTACCTAACAATGAAACAATGAAATATTCATTTCCTTATGCAATACTCTGTTCTTGAAATAGATGTATCTAACAATGGCTGCTTAAATCCTAAGCACCAATCAACGATCTCATATAGTCTTCAAAATATGGAATCTCGCCAATGCAACTAGGATTCCCTCATGCCCTTAAATCTACATGTGGTTCCAATAGAGAACTAGATCTCCATGATCCACAATGACTATACTTCAACACCCAAAGCACATAACTTTTACTTAGATAGTTCATTTCCAAAACCTTGAACCACCAAAAAATACTAAGTTCCAAAAGGAAGACTACACTACAAATCTCATCTACTTATCCAATACTCTGTTCTAACATTCATTGTATTGCATCAAAATTGAACATGTACCTGGCTCGGAACATGCTGATCGTAAAACGGTGAATCACTCGAGACATTCATGTCGTATCCAGGACTCATGAGGCGTATGAACATAAACCGACAAGTACTTCTCATTCCCTCTAAAAAACTTCTCCCAAAGCGGAAGCATAGGCAAAGGCCCTCTCGTCATAAACATGAACGCAACCTTCGGAACTCTATCGTACGGATAATCCTCCTTCATCGGAACCATCGACGCTCTCCAGAACAGCTCCTCGTCACTCATCCCATGTCTGACATCCTCTGCCCGAACAAACCCGTCGACGCTCCAGCAATCTCGAATCTTGGCCTTCTTCGCCGCCTTTACTGTCGTCGTTGTCGTTTGAGCAATCACGGTGGATGACTATGCAATTGGAGTAATCATGGATCGTTTGAAGGAATTGAAGTAACGATCGATGTGGGAGCTCGCGGCGAGTCTGATGATGATTCCGGCCATGAATATGAGGAGAAACGAGAGCGTTTGAGCTAACTTTAGTAATCCTATGTGTTTTTTCAGAGAAGAAATCAATGGGGAGAAACACAAAGAGGAAGAGATAGAGACACAGAAAGGAAGAGAAGAGACGGTTCTTGCAAACCCTGACGTTTCTTGTGTTAATTACAATTTTTCTTTTAAAAAGAAATCATGTTAAGAGACACATCTAATATCCTTGGTTAATGATGCTCTTATCATGTTGCGTCTTGGTCCTCTTTCATAACGCGCTTTCAACAAGAGTGGCTTTCACGCTCCAACGTCCGCTGTAATGGCTTTTTCTAATAAAAAAAATATAGTGGGTCTTCATTAGCATAAACTAGATTGATTGGGTCTATGATTTGGGTCCAATAAAAAGAATTTAAGTTGCAAAAGACAGAAAAGTCTTTGATCTGCCAAAGAAAAAAGTGTTCGATACTTTGATCCAAAAAGAAAAAACTGTCATTTAAATACCAAACTTACTCATTTTTCCTATAAAAAATACAAACTCTTGACTAACACAAATAAATACCAAATTCACATTGACGGAGCCATTTTAGTATTTACTTTTTGTCAACATTATATGATCGTGTATATGCCGTTTAATGTTAACGGTGATCGAAATTTTGTCTTGAAACTTTGTCGTAAGGACACGAGCCGGAGAAGCTCACACAACTCCACTTCTACTTCCATGACGTAATCTAGGCCTAACGTAATCTCCGTTTGTATTTATTTTGGCAAAAATAAATAAGTTTGGTATTTAAATGAAAGTTTTTTCGATCTAAAAGCGTTGTGTATCAATTTATTTTGTCCTTTTATTTGATTCAGTATTGTTTTGGTTAATTTTTTGATTAATGTTATGATCTTTTTTACAATGAGGATTAAAGAATAAAATATCTAATGACGATGGGACTATTGTACCCCCGTGAGAAACGAGGAAACAGAAGACTTTATCATTTATCAAATGTTAGCCAAGTACAACACTATTATACTCCGTCTGTTTCATTATAAAATGTCGTTTTAAGTTTCACCACACGGATTAAGGAAACAATTAATTTTGTACATTTTCTATAAAAAACACTATTACCTATACACCTAACCATATTTCAACCAATAGAAAAATAAATTTTGCATAAAATTAATAAATTTTGCGTTAAAAATCGAGAACGACACTTATTTTGTAACTAAAAAAATTCTTTAAAACGACACTTAATATGAAACGGAGAGAGTAGTATACAAGACATAAAAAAATTATAAATGATGAATGCCAGTGGTATCAGATTACAAAGACGTGTTTGGTATGATATGATACTTTTGTCTTTGTCTGTTCGAAACTACGCTAGGCGCTAGTCGGACGGTAACCTCGGGCCTAGCGAGTTACCGAAAAATCGGAGATTAAGCGGGATATACGCGGGATCTAGTTTTTAATATTTTTTATTTTATTTAATAATTAAAATTAAATATATAGCAAAAATAACATTATAATGTGATAATTTATATATACTCAAATTTATATCAATAATTAACTTTAATAAAATCTATTTTTAAAATATCTATATATATAAAGAATAGTTTCCTTCACTCCTAGGCTGTCCACAAAGACGGACACGTCACTAATTCGAGTCTTGAAAAGCCGACACGTGTCACGGTCAGTCAAAAGTCAATGTTTTATTAATTCTTGAATTTAATGGGTTTTATGTGTTTACTACGGTCCAAATACATCTTCTCTAAAAAAATAAAAAAAAATGGTATACGAAACTTAGGGAAAGTGGCCGTCGAGCAACAATTCCCGTTCAGTTAGCTGTCAATAGAAATCCAACGGTTTCACCGGTGACGAACGATTCCGATCAATGTCAGTCGGAAGCCGAATAGACTTCTCCGTTACGGAAATTAACTTGGTTCATGCATCTTCATTAACATTCACATTAATACCTACTCTCTACTTCTCACACGATCTTGCATTCAATGAATCTCCTCAGTCATTTCTTTGTGTTAATCCTCCATTATAAATATGAAGGATTTCTTCCAAGAAAATCATCAGTTCATTTCTCTTAATAAACAACACAAAAAGGTGATGAAAAAGATTTGTTAAGCTCATCGTTGTACTTGACGGATTGTGACAGAAAAGTGATAAGAAACAGAAAAATGTGATGAGAAACAGAATAAAAAGAGAAGAAGAGAAAATAGGAAAAGAAGATAGAAGAAGAGAGATAACTTTTTTTAGTGAACTTTTTTTTAAAAGATCTATTTATCTTTAGCTCATAATAATTTCCAACATTTTGGTGTTGATTTTTCATTATTGTGGCTCCCTAAAAGAGATCTTAAGGATACAACAGTTAGTGCAGACACTTATGGATATATAATCATGCGTGAGTATGCATGATTGTGATTTGTGAGTATACTTACTATATATATAAAGAAGGGTTTCCTTCACTCCTAGGCTGTCCACATAGGGACAT
>NC_027749.1:23171064-23171818 GCF_000695525.1 Brassica oleracea var. oleracea | reverse complement strand
TTTAATCTGGAGCCGTTACGGAAATTAACTTGGTTCATGCATCTTCAATAACATTCACATTAATACGTCCTCTCTACTTCTCACACGATCTCGCATTCAATGAATCTCCTCATTCATTTCTTTGTGTTAATCCTCCATTATAAATATGAAGGTTTTCTTCCAAGAAAATCATCAGTTCATTTCTCTTAATAAACAACACAAAAAGGTGATGAAAAAGATTTGTTAAGCTCATCGTTGTACTTGACGGAATGTGACAGAAAAGTGATAAGAAACAAAAAAAAAATGAGATGAGAAACAAAATAAACAGAGAAGAAGAGAAAAGAGGAAGAATATAGAAGAAGGGAGATGACTTTTTTTAGTGAACTTTTTTTTTAAAAGATATATTTATCTTTAGCTCATAATAATTTCCAACATCTTGGTGTTGATTTTTCATTACTGTGGTTCCCTAAAAGGTTGTAGCCCTGATCTCAAGGATACAACAGTTAGTGCATACACTTATGGATATATAATCATGTGTGAGTATGCATGATTGTGATTTGTGAGTATATTTAAATTACATCTTTCACGTACCGACTACTGGATTATGAATTCTATTTAACTTGGCTGTTTCTGTCTCCAAAATTGACTAAGTTTTGATATATAAATAGAATGCATTTTTCTTATTATACTTTCAAGTTTGAGTCTGCATATATCACAATAAAATGAGTACGGTGGACGAATGAGCTGAGTGTGGAATACTAAACATGTTCTTACA
>NC_027749.1:23144343-23170964 GCF_000695525.1 Brassica oleracea var. oleracea | reverse complement strand
AAATACTTTTTAACTGATATATTTATGTATTTTTGGTTACTAACACGTCCGTAGCATTAATAGAGAGAGAGAGAGAGAGAGAGAGAGAGAGAGAGAGAGAAAGAGATTATGCTAATAGTAAAAATTCGTTTTTTTGGTTAATTTAAAATTTAAGAAAATAGTATGTCTCATATACATCTCTTGCAAATGTAAAACTAAAACACAAACCACAAATAATATAAAAATAATAATCTTGATTACAAGTAAATTATATCCCGCCCGTAGGGCGGGCCGACCCTAGTATATGTATATACACATGCCTAGACAAGAAAGAAGGAATTAATTAGAGATTAGTTTTTGTACTTTTATTATAAGCATATGCTATATACGTAAAATGGCAAAGATTGGTTGTCTCCTTGTGGTCAAGACCACTGCTATCACGCTGAGCAACCTGGCTTCGACGCCCCATCTATGCATTTTATTTATTTTCACATTATAATGTTAAAGTACAAGGTCCTACATCGGTTACAGAAGAAAAAGGAAAAGAAATGCGTCTCTATATATTGTGTACTCCACATGAAATGTATTGTTAAGATATGGGGTTTCAATAAAAGCCCAAAATATCTATCTTTATATATAAAATTATGGGCCAATTAATCAGTTTGACGGGCCGCCTAATCGGTTTATTGAGCCGATTAGTTGGGCTTTTAGCCGATTAAATAGTTTCCGATTTTATTGACCGATTTGGTCAAAATCGCACCGGACGAAGTCTGAGTAGCGATTAGACGCGCGCCTAAACGGCTAGGTGCCCGCGTTTTTGAACAGGGCTTATATCTTTAGCTCACATTTATCTCGTTTTGCCTTATATATTTCTTACCGAACAACAAAATTTTAAACGGTTTTGGTTTAGTTTAAAATCTTAAACAACATATTATAATAATATGTCTCATGTACCTTGAAGAATTAAAGATTCCAGACATAAATCATCATATAAACACATTTTTGACGTCAAATAGCTACTTACAAATATGAACAGTAAGTTAATTGAATTTCAAGATGACAAAAAAGTTAATTGAATTTCAATAATATAAGTTGGAAATGGTATGAAATAATTGATGCATGATTAATTTAAATGTGTACTTGACTAGTGTATAATATTCACAGATTGACAACAAGTTAATGTAATAAAGGGATCATGATTTTATTCATGATGCTGGGAAAAATCTACATATTTTATTCTTCTTCGATATGATGCCACACAGATAAAAAGATATAAAAATGATTTATGGGGATTGGAAAATTCACATTGAAGACTTGTAGATCGAACTTCTTCTTTTTTAAACCTTTCCTATATGAATTAATTTTAGTAGTTACAAATTATTTTTTCTTACAAGTATCATATTATTTGTAAAAAAAAAATATTTTACAAATAATTATAATCAGACTTTTTCTGTACGCATATTTACATGACTTCAAACAACCGATTATGTTGTCTGGATTCAAACAAGATTTTTATTGCTCTTCTATTCATTATTTTTTTCCATTAAATTTATTTTCTGATATACTTCTTTTTATTTCTGATATGCATTTGCGTTAGTGATGTCAGTAAGATGTGGATGTCTTATCCAAAGAATAAAAAATCATTAAATTATCTTAAAAACATTTCCTTCAGTTAATTATTGTAGTCATCTGTAGTATCATATTTTCAAATTAAAACTCGTCAAATAATACTAGCTGGTCTTCAAAGATTGGATTTTTCCTAAAGTTTCACAAAATAGTACTTATAATGTTTTATATCAATAGATTTTTTTAGCTCTTCACACATATATATAAATACATAAGTTTACGATTAATAGTTTTAATAACATTAAATAATAGAAATTTGATAAACCCAGTTATTTTAAAAATACAATATATTAATACTAAATAATATATTTTTAATATGTCTGATTTAAAAAAAAAAGTGTTTATCTCTTAGAAATAGAATCCCTTATGTTTTTAGTAAATTTTTATTTTTGTATTGGTAACATATATTTTTAGGTTTAGAAGAAAAAAGAAAGTCTACACAAATAAATTTATCCATTCATCATTTTATCCAACACAAGAACCTTGGTTTTGTCTAAATTTGATTTAAGCGACGACCTTAACTTTGATCTAAAAAAACCTCTGAAGCAGTCTCTCCTCTCGTCTCTCCAGCGAATAATCACTACATTACAGCCATACATACCCACATTCCATTTTCTAAATAAGACGGCGTCTCTTAATAATCAATCCCTTCGTATCCAAGTCTCTCCTCCTCAAACACCAATCTTGTAGATCCTCTAAACCGAACAAGAAAGTCCAACACCTTTCTCCGGTTTAGAATCTGCATTTTAACTTCGAAATCTTAAAGCTTTGCCTTGAGAGGTTGAGACATAATCAAAAAGATGAGTTTCAGGGATGAAACAGAGGATGCGAGGAATGATCTGCGACGACCATTCATCCACACGGGAAGCTGGTACCGGATGGGTTCGAGACAATCTAGTATGATGGGTTCGTCTCAGATTATTAAAGACAACTCAATCTCTGTTCTTGCTTGTGTCTTGATCGTTGCTCTTGGTCCTATTCAATTCGGATTCACTGTAAGAAAAAAAAATCCAAACGTTTCCTCCGTTTTTTTTTTTATTTTGAAGAAAGGTTTGACCTTTTGATGGGAAAAACTCTGTTTTTGGTTGTGTCTTTTTGGGTTCAGTGTGGTTATTCTTCTCCAACTCAAGCTGAAATCACCAAGGATCTTGGTTTAACTGTATCTGAGGTAATTAGACCAATCTCTCTGTCTAGGCCTGTCTGTCTGGTTTTTATAATGTGTCTTTGACTTTGTTCTGTTGGTCCATGTATTAGTACTCTGTGTTTGGTTCTCTGTCCAATGTGGGTGCTATGGTTGGTGCAATTGCTAGTGGTCAGATTGCAGAATACATTGGAAGAAAAGGGGTAATATTATTTTGCTGTTTATTGATTATTATTAGTAATAAACTCTTCTTTCTTGTTTTTTTCTTGAACGTTTTTGTTTGTTGTTTTGGACAGTCTCTGATGATTGCTGCGATTCCCAATATCATTGGATGGCTTTGCATATCATTTGCGAAAGTGAGTATCTCTTGTCATCCAATTTCTCCATTCAGCTTCTCAACTCCATATCTGGCTTTGTGTAGGATACTTCTTTTCTTTACATGGGGCGTCTTTTAGAAGGCTTTGGTGTTGGTATCATCTCTTACACGGTAACCACTCAACTCATCTAGTTTTTTTTTTTTTCTTGCTTATGGAAGTAACACGTTTGGTATATTATATGCAACTTTTTTTTTCAAATGGTCTTAGGTGCCTGTATATATAGCTGAGATAGCTCCACAAAACATGAGAGGAGGATTGGGTTCAGTTAACCAGGTTTTGAAAATGTCTTTCTCATCTTCTGCATCTTGATGAACCGACTACTCTTCTATGCTAACTATGTGATATTTTCTGTAGCTTTCCGTAACAATTGGAATAATGCTGGCTTACTTACTTGGCCTCTTTGTTCCATGGAGAATTCTAGCAGTTCTTGGTAAAACCTTAAGACCATTTCTCTTATCAGTAAGCTCTAAGCACTTGCATGATTTGTATTCCTTTTACCTTTAGGTACATTGCCTTGCATAGTACTCATACCAGGCCTCTTTTTCATCCCTGAATCTCCTCGCTGGCTGGTACGCCTTAACAATAGAGTGCTTATTTATCTCAGTGCATATTATGGTTAATCCACTCTTTTTTTTCGTTAATATGTAGGCAAAGATGGGTATGACTGATGATTTTGAGACTTCATTACAAGTTCTTAGAGGATTTGAGACGGATATCACCGTTGAGGTTAATGAAATCAAGGTAATATTATTACACATTTACACTGAAAATGTTCTTTGTTTCAAAAGGTACCATGCAGACGGATGTTTAAACACTTCTTTATGCAAATGTGTAGAGATCTGTGGCATCATCTACAAAGCGATCATCTACAGTTCGGTTTGTAGATCTCAAGCGCAGGAGATACTACTTCCCTCTTATGGTGCAAATACTTCTCCTTTGGTTAATACTTTTTCTACCTTAAGAAACATTGTCATACACTCCAGTGTTTTGTTGTGTGTGCAAAATAGGTTGGTATAGGGTTGCTTGTACTTCAACAACTCGGTGGAATCAATGGCGTCCTGTTTTATTCCAGTACAATCTTTGAATCTGCAGGTAGGTCCTTGCCTTAAGAACACCTGACGCTTCTTGTTTCGTATTATTACATAATCTCATATTCTTTGTGTGTGTTTTCAATTATAGGAGTTACCTCGAGTAACGCAGCAACATTTGGGGTCGGTGCTATTCAGGTAGTGGCCACTGCAATATCAACATGGTTGGTGGACAAAGCAGGTCGTAGGCTTCTGCTTACTGTGAGTATCAGTTCATTAGTTTCATAATCTTTAGGACTTCTCTTCATCAAGACATGCCGAAGTTGAAAACTAATAAGGCAGATGGAAATGTTTAATAGATCTCTTCGGTTGGGATGACGATTAGCCTTGTGATTGTTGCAGCTGCTTTCTACCTTAAGGTACTTTTTTAAAGTTCTCATCTCCTCCGCCAATCCTGAGGTTTGACTTTTTTAACATCTCTTTGTTATAGGGATTTGTGTCTCCTGATTCAGACATGTACAGTATGCTGAGCATCTTGTCAGTAGTAGGAGTAGTGGTAAGTTTGTTATGTATTAAAACTTTCTTTATGCATTGAGCTATTGTCTTTGCTTTTAACTCTGTTGGATCTTTACTCAGGCAATGGTTGTTTCTTTCTCATTGGGAATGGGACCAATCCCATGGCTCATTATGTCTGAGGTATAGAGTTGGTTTTAGAAGTTAGAACTTAAAAAGCTTTATGAAACTACTTTTTGATTGCTTTGTTGTTGTTTTTGGTAAACAGATCCTTCCTGTGAACATAAAGGGTTTAGCTGGCAGTATAGCAACTTTAGCTAATTGGTTCTTCTCTTGGTTGATCACCATGACTGCTAACTTGCTCTTAGCCTGGAGCAGTGGAGGTTTCTCCCTCTTCCTCTTTTCTCTTTGTCACCCATAGATCATCTTCTTGATGTGGTTTTTGGTTATTTTTGGACAGCAACTTTCACTATATACGGGGTGGTTTGTGCATTCACAGTGGTGTTTGTGACTCTGTGGGTTCCTGAGACCAAAGGGAAAACGCTTGAAGAACTTCAAGCCTTATTCAGATGAGAAGACTTAAAACAAGTTCATTCTTTGTATTATCTATCTCTACATCTCTGTTTTGGCCAACAAAGAAGTGTGAGATTTTTCCAGCTGTTGGGCTGAGAAGTTACTAAGATTTGTTTGTTTGTTTGTTATGTGTCAATAATCTTTTGTTACAATGTATATGACCACACTTTCAAGTTTTTTTTCTTTTTTTGTTGTTGTTGTAATTTGATCAAGTTTATTCTCATAGACCACACACAGATTATGCATTGCCGGAATGAACAAAGATGATCTAGAATTTTTAACTTTACAGGTTATTTGTTGATGCAATGTTCCTCCAGAAAAAAACTCTAAACTAGTTTAAAATCTGGTTTGTAAGGATTGAATTTCAAGTTGTTAAATAGTTTCTTGAAAGCTTATGTGACAAAGAAGGCATATATTTGGGTGAAACCAGAGTGACAAAGAAGAAGAATCAGATGGAACGTGAAATAAGTCTAATATTTGAAATGGGCCTCGTTGGGCCTAGTTTAAAACTCTGTTGAGCCTACATTTGAAACTCATTTAATTTGACCTTGAGGAGAAAGTTAAATCGTGTGATTAAAAGCATGACACGTGGAAAAACACACACCGTACAATTAAAAATGTATCCGTTGTGATACTTATTTCTCTGGAGACAACTCTTTTTCAAAGATTTTTACAAGCCGAAGTTCATGGCATTCTTAAAATAGTAAGTTCTTTCTCCTCGAATTTGTCTTGTTGGGTTCCTATTTAATTAGGGTTTGATGCAATTGATTGGGTTTTTGCGATTTAGTTCTAGGGTTTCAAGTTTCCTTAATCGTTTGTTGTAGTGATCTTGGAAAGCGCTTGAATCCGTTTGGAATCATCGTTGAGGTAATGTCTCTGTCTACGCGAATTGCTTTTGTTCTTCTATCGTTGAGTATACGAAGACGAACATATCTTAAGAACTTGATCGTGCTTTAGATTTGGGCTACTGGATGTTATCTACATCTTTACCACTTGAAATTGGTTTGTATAAAGCGATGATTGTATACATACGTTTCTTTCTTGTGCCGATTGCTTACGTATTCTTTGTACAAGTGGACAAACACAGATCACTTTAGCCTCTCTCTTTGTTTTTGTTTTTGTTTTACAGAATGTGGATGTGGAGAAACAACCATCATTGACAGATTGATGATAAGTGTGGATCTTTGAGTTCAACGGCAACAAAAAGCAGATAAGTTCTCTACGTTTTTTTGTATCAGACTCCAAAAAGATCATAGGCAGACACTAATCTAATAGTGTTCTAGCCAGATTCTTATTTTGGGGACATATTGTCCCGAGTCCCTGTTGCTTGAAAGCTTAGTCCCAATAGAAAATCTAAATCCATCTCCCTAGAAACTGTTGGTTGGTAGTGCAAAGAGATGTTTGGCGGGGGAGGGATGGAGAGTAACACCTACTTTAGTACCCACGGCTTTTTACAAAACAACCATCGGCTTAAAATATAGTCTTAAGACATAAAATGACTATGTCTAAGGCTATGAATTGGTTATGAGCTTGTTGGATGGATATAACGACCACAAGTTTTGCAAACTAATTGGAAAATCTTGCTCCCGCGGCGTTATTAAGGGTTTGAGAGAAGTCTTCAGACAAAGACTCTACATCTAAACCAGATCCATTACTTACACACAGCTTTAGAAGTTCAGCACCCACGGCTTAAAAAAAAAACAAGTCTTTAGACAGAGACTGAGACTGTGATTGTAAACGTATCACCAGATTTGTACCCTCGGCTTGCAAGAAACAAAGACAGTGATTGAAAACGTATATATCACATCTGTACCCACGGCTTGCAAAAAAAGTCTTTAGACAGAAACTGTGATTTTAAACGTCTTCATCACAACAGTACCCACGGCTTTGCAAAAGAAAAAAGGTTCTAGACAAATACTGTGAGTGAACAAGTCTTCATCACATCAGTACCCACGGCTTGCCTAAAAATAGGTTTTCAGACAAAGACTGAATGAAAACGTCTTCATCACATTTGTACCCACGGCTTTGCAAGAACGTCATTAGGTTGGTTTTGAACTTGTTGGATAGAAAAAACATTCAGTCCCATAAAGCAAGCCTTAAGAAAAAGACTGTGGATATATAACCTTATTTTACCACTAACAGGGTAACTATGAGGCATTTTGCGTCAACTAAAGACTAATTAGATTTATGATTTCCTCAGGTTTTGTATGTGCTTCAGAAGACTCGGAGACGATTCCAAATGTATCAGATTTCTTTGACAGGTATGTGCTTTTCAAAACTTGTTTGTTACTTAGTTGATACATTCAATTATCAAGTGAAGACCAGTTACATTTGTTTAGGTATTGTTCATATCCTCATTGACGCTTGTTCAGGTATATGCTTTTCTCCACTTTTTCTCTTACAATTTGATATTCTTACATATATATGAATACAAACTAAGTAAGTGACAACGTTTCTCTCATTGATTTAGCATCCACGAGATTCTAAAAACTGACTGCTAACATATCCATTGATGAGCAAGTAGATGCTTTTTTTAATATTGGAACATTACATTGTGTTTACAATGTTTAATCTAAGTAAGTGACAACGTTTATCATTGATTTAGCATCCACGAGATTCTAAAAACTGACTGCCAACATATCCATTGATGAGCAAGTAGATTCTTTTTTTAATATTGGAACATTACATTGTGTTTACAATGTTTAATCTCTGTTATCTTTAATTTGGTGCTTGGACGTATAAAGTATCTAGGAGTCTCTTCTAGATCAACGTAGGTGAGAGACTCCTGTAAACTGTGGTAGTAGTTTTTCTTTGAATCTTGAATGTTTTTGATTTGTGTCACGCGTTTAACCATCAGTGGTCATTCTAAACTTGTTAGAATCTCTTTATTTGTTGCTTGTATGTATTATAAGGTCTCTCATGTTATGAAATCAATGTATCTTGGATTCTCTGGTAAATCAACATAGGTGAGAGATTCCATCATGTTGTTAGTATCTATTTAGTTTGGTGCTTTTATGAATAAGGTCTCTCTTTAGATAAACAAATGTAACTATTATATTTTAGAGTCTCTTGTAGATCAACAGGTGAAAATCATATAGATTGTGTGAGTATTTAGTCCTTGAATTTTGAATGTATCCGTTTTGTGTGTATGCTCCTCTTACTCTCAGTGATCATTCTAAACTGCGTTAGTAATATGTATGTTGATTAGAAAAAGTTACTATTTTAAATTGGTTTGGTGTTTGTATGTATTATAATGTATCTTATTTTTATGAGGTCACTTCTAGATCGACGTAGGTGAGAGTCTCCTGCAGAATGTGGTTGTAATTTCCTTGGATATTGAATGTTTCTGCCTTGTGTTATATTCTCAAGTCTTAATCCTCAGTGATCATTGTAAACATGTGAAAATGACTTAATCACAACTCTGCATAGTAAGCTAACGATTACTGTGTTAGATTCTATAAATTGTATACATTGACTTGAGTTTTTACAGTAACAGTGATTTTTATCTGTTATCAAGTCTATGAGTCTTGGCAATATTTTTGTCATTGGTCTAGTATTCGTGAGATTGTAGAAACTTATTGCTTGTTAATCCTTACAAGAAAATATTATTTAAGCATCAGAAATGTTTCTTAAAAAGTCTTTTCATATACTTACTAACTATTTGTGATTAAGTATCTGTAGAATTCTAAACTGATTGGTAATATATCCTTTCGTAAAAAGTTATATTTTATTTCGTGTTTATATTGTTACTTTATGTATGATGTATCTTGCTGCTTGTGGTAATAGTTTTCTTGAATCTTGAGTGTTTAGGCTTTGTTTTATTACTCTAAACCCTTTGTGATCATTTCTAAACATGTGAAATGACAAGTTCACAATTCTCATATGCTGATGTTAATTACTTCGTTACACTCTATAATTGTTACAGCCTATCCCTTGGTCTCCTAGTATTACTCAGTTAGAATGTGCAATTCACCTTTCTTGATTTTCTAGGATTAATGTCAAATTCAAGAAATTAGAAGTATCTAAAGTCCTGTTGTAGCCATGTGGAATAGGTGCTCTGATATTCTCTTCTATCTAAGGTTTTGTTTCGGTTAATAGGAACCGTTGTGTTCTTTAATAGGTGGTAGATTTGGAAGTTCTTGACTTTAGTTTATTACAAAATCCTCAAGTTTTTAGTTTGTTGCTAAGGCAAAGTAACACTGGGTTACTATCACAGAAAATTATAGGAGTGTTTCTAAGAAACGGGCATATGTGATTGCTAAACTAATAAAGAGTCATGTTATAGATTATGACTACTGTAGATAGATTCAACTGTAATGTTTACTGAAAAAAAAATATTACTTCTTTAAATAGACAATTTGAATTTCTTAGTTATGTACATGAACAATCATGTTCTCTGTATGTTTTATAGCTTTGTGTTAGATTATAAGATCTGTTTCTTGCACTATGGTTGGTCTTGGTCATCCTCTTATCGATATCGTCTATTGCGTGTTCTTGGCTTCGGATGATATTTACCAAATTAGACGTTTGCTTCTTGATTCTTTGAATATAATTAGTGTGGCTAAATTGATTTCTCCACTTTATTTTCTTTTGGATGTTAGATCACATAGTTTATTTTCTTCTATGGTCTACACTCTTTATACTGATTAATTAGTTGAATGATAAATACAGCAAGTTCTATTAAATCTAGCTTTACCTTTTAATAATAGACAAGTTGACCATGTGCAACCGTGGATAATCCTTAAAAATTCACTTTTTTATTTTTTTATTATTATTTATTTTTCAACAAAAAAAAGAAAAATAACCGATGGCAAGTCGCCACTTAACAGCGGGATCCGCAAACAATGACAATATTTCTCACGGATTGATACTTATATAAGGATAAGAAGAGGCTAATCCTTAATATAGCGTGAAATTTTATAATTTTTTACTTAGGATTTGGAGTTAGGCTCTACTGCAATGCCCTTACACCAGCAATATCCATTAGTTTCTTAACTTATCTATTCACCGTGTGCATCTTTTTGGTATCATTCAAATATCCTAAAGTGACGTTACCATCAAATACATAAATCAAACATTAAAAAAACCTACCACAACTTAAAACCCTATCAAGCATTATTTATGAAACAATTAATTTTTAGTTAATTTCAAATCGCCATAAATTATTCTCTAAAACCAAACCGTTGTTGGCAAAACTTGTTTTTATCTGATTCATGAAATTATAAATCAAAGGTCTTCTTCCCATCATGGTTCTTAACTAATTTATAACAACAATAGTTAAACGATGAACACGCACAATATTTTAAGCCTATTGATACCAGCTCTTCACCGGTGTGTTCTTCCTCCTCGACCGTCTATGTGACAGCGGTGCAACCGCCTTCACCGTCGTGTCCGGCTTCTTCTCATCCTCCTCATTCGGTAAGTCTTCATGTTTCCACTTTTGCTCTTCTTCCACACTAGTGCTACGTCTAACTTTCCTCTTCTGTTTCTCTCTGTTAATAATCTCAACTTCTTCTTCTTCGTAGTCTTCGTCTTCTTCGGATTCTTCCTTATTGAAATCTTCTGAACTCTCAAGATTCTTCCTCGGCCTTCCCCTTCGTCTCCTTGTTGTCTGAGACCCCGACGGAGAGGAAGCTTCTGATACCGTCACTGACGGTTCATTTGCTTTCTGAAACCTTCTCTTTCCCATCAGTTTTTTTCAACAGCATACAA
The DNA here is from genome assembly GCF_000695525.1 of Brassica oleracea var. oleracea. Taxonomy (NCBI): domain Eukaryota; kingdom Viridiplantae; phylum Streptophyta; class Magnoliopsida; order Brassicales; family Brassicaceae; genus Brassica; species Brassica oleracea. Next base: position 23,160,015 of record NC_027749.1, on the reverse strand, counting down.
TTTCTTTTAACAGCTTATTTGTTTTTTAATATCTTCAAGACATTTTTTAAAATAACTTTTATCTTCAACAACAGTAGTAAAATAAATAAAAATATCTTCAAGGGAAATAATTTATCGGGCTTTTTTGTTTTTAATGTTTTACAGACAGAAACAAAACCAACAATAGTATTTAATATCAAAATCAGATTTTATGTTTGTCCGTTGGTTATCTTTTAATTTCTTCTCTATATTATCCACCAATATTGTACATAAATGTGATAGATTATTACTGGAGACAGGGTTCACGTATAATGTGCTACGTCTATTCGTATACTAGTCTATGAAATATCAAACTATAAAGCTTCAAAGATTGAAATTTATAATCTAGTGAAGAATATTGCAATCTTGTAACCACCGGTTGGTAGCTGCAGTTTGTGTGTTAGGTTTGAGTTCTAATAAAAAGGTTCCAATTCTATAAACAAACCCATAAATAAATTTCACATGCTTCTACATGTAGATGTGATTCCAATCGTTGCTATATATTGCTCCTTTCTTTAACTATATATACAATTACGTATGTTGCACGTACTCTGATTTTATTTCATTTTTGTACATCGTTTCTTCTTTTAGTGATACCTGAAAAAAAGTAGGAGATTGCATACATGATCATGGTTTGAATGCAATATTAATTGAAACTCGAAAGACTTACTTATCATATGAGAGTAGATTCAAACCGTCGTTTAATACAACAAAAGTTATGAGTTAGGACCAGTAGAAACGGCATGACGTCCACTTTTCATCAAGAAAGTTAACCGGGATAATAATTTTTTTAAAACGAACCACTTACCTTTTTGAAAAAACAACAAAAGAATGCGCGTCGTTTTTAATGAAAGTGACCGTGTCTCGTAAACAGAGAATAGGCTTCTGGTCCAAAAGGGATAAGGATCACGACATCACGTGATCAGAAGTCAGAAAGAGTCCATCTTCTTTCTCTCTCGTTGGATCATACCCAACAATACAAACTCAAATCCTCCCCATCAAATATTTTCTTGATTTTTGATTATTTTCTCCTAATTATATTTCTTTTTCGTGGTTTCACCAAATACAAATATTTTCGATAAAGACAAAACCCTTTTTCGTGTATTTTTATATTTTTAATACTTATTTGTTGTTTTGATTTTGGAGACGCAGACAAGAAGGTTATTAAGCACTCTTTGTGACTTCGTGGATGGAACTTCTTCTTGGTGAGCCTCCTTTCTCTTCTCCTGATTTTTCTGCGCTTTTGAGAAAAAAATTTCAATTATTTTGTTTGTTTTTAATTTTTAAAAATAGTTCCTTTGCTATAGAAACATAGTTTTAAAATGTTCAAAATCTATTCTTTTCCAGGCATAACGTTGGCTATATCTCTCACTGAAAGTCTGTTACTTTTTTTCACCTGAGATTTGATTCTTCATAGTTTCATTGACTATCTCTCTGTTTCAGAAAAAGCAAGTAAAGTATGAATCTTTACAATTCTTTTGTGATGATTCCTTGTAAAAGTTTCTATTTTGGGAATGAATGAATGAATGTTATCTTTGCTCCTGAAAAAGTTGTTTACTTTCCATTGATCCAAAATTTCAGCAGCAAAGCAATCCGGATCCAACACATACGTCTCTCTGATGCCAAGGTTTCTTCGATCCATTAAGAAATATAGAAAGTCAGTTTTGGTTCTTTCTTAATCATGGTGGAGCCTTGCGAGACACGCAACAACGGTGCAGCATATCAGATGGTTAGATATCAAAAACATCACAACTCCAGGATACCGTCATCATCAACAGCATTGCTATCATCGCCATTGCTAGAACTGAGAGTGTTCTACGTCAGAATCAGCAACTTCAAGGTGGATGAATCCACACCTGAGATCCTCACAATCACTCACATCCCTCTTGATCCAGATACACTTCTCGAGATCAACGGTACTCGAATGAGCATAGTTTCCTCTCAGCTAAGGAGAGATCGTGCTGACAAGAACTCAGAAGCAGCTATTTATATCAGCACAGACAGTATCAGGTTATCTGGTAGTGTGAAGTTTGAGGTATACGACAAAGAGGACCTAGTTTTGTCTGGAACGTTAGAGATGTCTGGTGGTAGTAATAGCGTGAAGCAGCGGTGGGGAATGAACTGTGAAGCTGAGATCACTGCAGGGTCTGGTTTCTTGAAGGAGTTGTCTTCTCTGTTGCCAAGTGTTGACGTCTATGTCACTGGTTGCTTCTCGGGGACACCTATTATTTTGACCAAGACGCTGCAGCTTGGTTTCAGAAAGAAGAAGAGTAGAGGGACTGGATTAGATTCGATTGCGGAGTATGAAGCTGGTGAGCCATGGAAAGATTTTGAGGTAAGTTTCAGTTAGAGTTCTCTCTGTTGCTGAGTTCTTTGCAGTGTTTTGCCCTAAGTGTTGGAGTTTTTTTATTTGTGTGTGTAGGTAACAAAATATGGAAGGTATAAAGAAGATTATGGAGGAGAATATGATGATATGTATATGAGAAGAGAGTATGAAGATGGTGAAGATGGAGAAATGTCATGGTTCAATGCGGGTGTGAGGGTTGGTGTGGGAATTGGTCTTGGTGTATGTGTAGGTCTTGGCGTTGGAGTTGGACTTTTGGTTCGTACCTATCAATCAACCACCAGAAACTTCAGAAGAAGGCTTCTCTAGTTCAACTCAAATTTGCCTCAAGCTTCTTAGTCTTCTCTAACTCCCACTCAGTCACAAATCTCTTTTGACTGCTATATAGTCCAATGCTGGTGAGTATAAAACCTTTCTTCATGTGTTTTTTTCTTATTCTCTGTGTGCCTTCAATTTTTGAAAGATTATTCTCTTCTTGTGTTTGTTGAGTTTAAGACAGAAACAAAGCTTGTCACTGCCTTTATTATCTGTAAATAAATGCAGTTTTCAGGTAATTTGTACAAATAAAGATACACCTGTCAACAGACCATAACAAACGCCTTCACATTGATATCCCCTTAAATGCCCACTAGTCATCTTCGCTAACTCCGGAAGAAACTAACTTCATTGCACTACTGTAAAAGCTGGATGCACCACAATCTTTCATCATCTCAGACCCTATATGTTTTGTCATTCTATGATTCCTATATGTTCCAGAGTTTAGCAGGAAATTCTTCTCCGAAGTTGTATCATCAGCGGAAAAAGCTTCATTTGATTCTAAAACACCCAACAACTCTGAAACTGTAGCAAGACGAGAATGCATATATAGCTTTAGTCCATCAAGAGAGTTGTGTAACAAATGCATGCCTCCTCTGTGAAACTGCTGTGATGAGTAACAAAACCAACATTGAGACAACACTTGCGTCTACCCAAAACCTAAATTTAGTTATTGATTAAAAAAGAAGATTGGAATCAATGAAAGAAAAATCAGTTAAGCGGAAGAAACCTCAGAAAATTTGCACCAGTCATATCAAAGATTGAATAATCTCATATGTCCAGACATAAATTAAGCAAATTCATCATCGCAAACATAATCAAACTGTAACATAAATCACAAACAAAAGGATCAAAAAAACTCAGAGAATGCTACTAAAAAGTTATAGCGGTGGCAGACAATCTACACAAATCGGTTTAGTTTTGGTATAATATATTTTTTTTTTTAAAGAAATAATAATAATTCGGATCCAAACTGAAAAACCCAAATAAACAGAAAATGGGCTTAACCAAAATATTATTTTTCATTTCGCTGATGCAGGTCTGTGCGTTACCTTAGCATTAGAAGTGGCAAGTTTGCGTTACGTGAATGATGCAGAACGTAGAGCATGGATTATAAACGTTATCAGGTCTATCTTCGCTGCTCTTGCTTCAGCTCAGCTTCTGCATGCCGGGTAAATGATCAAACATGCTCATTTATGAAGCAAACCAAAAACACAGAAGCTGATGTTTATACTCTTGACTGAAAACGCAGAGACTATGAAGTACTAAACCACGATATTCTCTTAAGACTAGTTGATACGGTTAACAGCATGCAGAGCAAGAGAGATCTCTCGTGGGATGAAGATAGTGAGAGCGAGGTTGATTGGAACACATGGATAGATACAGATATAATTGATGATGGTGACAGTCTCAGAGATCCTGATTATAAGATTCCAGAACAGATCATGGATAGTTCGGTGTTCACCTCATCATCAAGACTGTACAATCTCCGTGCTCGATAAAACCAGCAATCAAGTCAAAACATTCATCAGATGATGTAATGTCTAGGGATAGTTTCAACATTGTCTAAACCACTGGACCAAACCTGTAATTTGTATGCTACTTCATAATCTTTTTATTGCAAAACTTAGGAGTAGCCAGTAGAGGCGTTTAATCCAGAACCTCATTCTGTGTTTTTTTGAATAAAATGAGGTTTTAAGCTAAAATCTGAGCCCGAAACCTCAATATGTAAACGTCATTCATGTGAGTTCTAAGCTTTGTTTTTCTAGTTGAGTTAACTAGATTTAATTTCAAACGTCACTCTTGCATATTTATCATCAAATGGATTGAGCATAAACAGTCTCACAGATTTCATCTAATTTTGCAGTAATTACAAGAAATTGAAAAATCTAATTTCACCTGAATACATCAAAACTCTAGAAGAATGCATATACACTCTCATCAAATTAGCTTTCATCAAGCTGAGAGAGTGAAATTGAAATTCACAAATTCTAATGGGATGTATCAGGCGTGCTTGAAGAGCTTCATGCTTAGCCAATGAAAGTAGACGGCAACCGTTATAACAGGTATAGTCAAGGGGACCAAGAAGCAGTAGTAGTACCTATCATTCTTCAGACCTTGGTTTAGCGGATTTTGAGAGAGCGGTAGCAAAGTTGAAGCGATGACTGCGAAGACGAATCCGAAGAAGGATACGGAACCAATTATCACGAACAAGTATCCCCAGAATAACTCTCCCGTCGTCGTCGTTGTTCGCGGAAGCTTCATCGGAGTATCTGAGTAATACGTTGTGATTCAGATGTAATCAAACGTGTTTAAGCCCATTTTCTGTTTATTTGGGTTTTTCAGTTTGGATCCGAATTATTATTATTTCTTTAAAAATAAAAATAAAATATTATACCAAAACTAAACCGGTGGCATCAATTCAGACCGCCCCGTCTGCTAGTATCTTATCACTGTTTCTTCCCATTACAAAACAAAACTATTTAAAATTCTAATTTTGATAAAGACATTGGCATCAGATAATAAGCGGAGATTGTTTTTCAAACACTATTATTCTGCGTTTTTAAGCATAAATTAATCAATTCTTCATCTGCCATCTAAAATTACGCTAATTTAAAAAAAAAAAAATCTAAAATCTCTAAATTAAAAGGACAAGTTTCGGTCGATTCATTTGACGCCAAAGCAAAGAGAAAAATTACGCAATGGGTTGGTAAGATAACCGTTTCGATCTCTGCATCCGTTCTTAACCTCTCTACCATTCTTCGTGATTTTACTCACTTTGGTTAGAAAAGTGGGTAAACAGATGCATTAAGATTCACTAAAAAATCTCGAACAATAATACAAAAAATATAAATAGGAAAATCAATCAATATTCAAGAACAAAAAACATAAACAAATCAATACACTCAAAGGCGCGGAAAGAACCTGCTGCTGGTGAGTGGTGATGAAAGTGTTAGATAGATAGATTGTACTTTCAAAACTGGAGTTCATCGTTATTATTTATATAGCGAGATCCTTCTCGCCATCTAGGGTTTCCCTTTTAACCGGGTTATTATAATGGGCCAGAGATCAATAATACGGCCCGTTTTAGTTTGGTCATTAGGTTACTTGACTTATCTAGCAATTTTGTTCTTTTAATTCATGTCTCTAGGATTTCTACAGTTCGACTCCATCCATACTGCTTACACTCTCTAATCATTTAAGGCTGATCAGTCTCTTTTTTGCCGACTAACATATTTTGTTAACAGTGGAAATCTTTTAGTTCAAGGTTTGATTTAAGTTTTGATTAAGAATTTGTTTATGTTCATACATTGGAGAATGTCTGAGGTTCGAATTACAAAAACTGTGATTAATTATAACTTACATGAGATTTTCAATATGGTGTAAGTACAACCATTAGACATAGTTTTTTTGTAAACGACTCATTATAATACAAATAAGACCATTAAACGTGAATCTTTATAATTAATTATACAGATTTGTTGGTTGCAAAGTAATTCTCAAAATTTGTAATAGATAACTCAATGTTAAAAACATGTTTTGTTTTTTTTTTTAACTTTTTTTTTATTATATAAATCAATCCCGAACGGGCATCAAAGTCGAATACAAACCAGACTCGAACAAAATGATCTAGATCAATACATTTACAATTTCTAGTTTCGCAATACCACCTATCCGACGCGTTCTGCTAGATTGCTTAGTAATCACTAGACTACCGATGACCGTTCTCTTCTATTGACGTTAACCCCGGGGAGGTGGGTTTAACCTCGTTGCCTCGGACTCCGGAGTCCCCGAGACGTCGCCTGAAGTAGCTGGTAGTCGGTGTTCTTGCCAAGTTTGCATTCTTCCTTGTCGATTACGCGCAAGACATCGGAAGGAGAGAAGGAACGAGAACACCCATACCTGAGGAGAGTTGTCCAAACCCCACTGACACTCACCTTCGACACCAAAGTCGGGCCTGATCTCATAAGCCACATTTTGCCTAGAAAAGTCTCTAAACCTGCACACAACCAGCAACGACACTACTGACAGGGTCAAGGAACCCAATCAGAAATGGGATATGTCCCTAGCCAACCGAGACACTGAAGCAAGCAATGACGTAGAACTCGCTACACCGGCTGTCGCCTTTGAGAATCAAAGAACGATGGAGAGTGACATGAAAGATCCAACCTCCAGTGTCAACAGAGGAAGACGAGAACATAAGAACCAATGAGACCAAAACCTCCAGAGAACAAGGCCGTCGCCACATCCTAAGAGGCCCAAGACGAAGACGAGATACAGAGATCCAAAGCTAGAAGGATCTCCCAAGAACACATCAACCAGCCATAGACGACTGGAATTCGAGTTAAAAATAGAGCCTCACGAATCGGAACCGGACTGGGCACCACTACCGACTGCATACTGCAGTACGCGACTCGCCTCCGAGAAACTCACCGGAGCTAACTTGGGTTCGCTTAGGTAGACCGAGCCTCCACGACGCCGCAACAGACTGCGAGAACCACCAAGCTAACCCGATAACCACCTCCATAGACCCGCGAATCACCACAAGCCGGAGCAGAGGGGAGACCTCCACGCCGAATCTCGAGCACCAAGACCAACAGAGAGAGATCTGAAAGGGGAAACATGATCTACTCACCAACCCTGAAAAGCCGGCTCCTCCGTCAAAACCCCAATCTACTCCACCGCGCGCTGCCTCCAGGGAGGGCCGAACTACCGTCGGATCTGACACTCCTCGCGAGCGGAGAACAAAGCCGTAGATGTACGCCAACCCAGAACCAGACACAAAACGATAAAGGAGCGAGGCTGAAGAAGAAGCAAAGAGTAAAACGAGGAAGGAGAGAGGGGAGCTCCGGCGCCGTCACGCGCTCTCACGCGCCGCCGGATACCGGACCGGACTTGAAAGCTTTGTTAATTAAGAGAGAGGCTGGAGCGATGGGGGAGGAGAGAGAGTTATCTGGTTTCTAAGAATTTTTACGGACCTAAGAGCATGTGCAACGCGGGATTTTAGCTAATCCTTAGCGTTTTAGGATTAAAAAAAATGAAAAAATGGGAAAGTAAGGATGAATCCTTAATTAAGGAGAAGAAGGACCAAGTCCTTAATGTGTTGGCGTAACGGGATTGGTTCGGGTTTAGGGTTGTCTTTCGTAAGGGGAGAGAAAAAACATGCGACCAAAGTCATTATCTCGAGTAGTCGTTCAATAAATGAAATTTTTTAATTTAATAATTTTAAATTTCTAAGATTCAATTTAAAAAATATATATATATATATATATATATATCTAAGGACTCCATATTAGATAACACCATTGGACCTACGATTATGATTAGAGTCCTTAACTATTCAAGAAAAAAAAACATTATTATATTGCTAAGGATTCCATTGGTGGGTAACACCATTGGAGTTGCTCTAAAAAACATGTTTTGTTAATTTGGAATAAAGATTGAAGTTCTATATATATCATGATACATAGACCTTAATTGGTAGAGCATTATCATTAGCATTATGCTCTAGATTATCCAATCAATAATTGTTACAAAAGCATTTAAAAAAGCATTTACTAAATGCTAATGCTCTTCAAATGTTCTCTGGCCAATGCTCTCATATGAAACTTTTAGAAGAGCATTTGCATTCATAATTTATAAAACTAAGAAAAATATATAATTAATTCATTTATTTTATTAAATAATATCATAAAATTACTTTTATATCTAGAAAATAAAATTTTGATTTATAAAATTATTTTACAATAAATATTTTTTTTTCAAATAGTATTTCACATTTAAAATATAACTTAATTTATATAATTTAATTTATTTTAAATGTGAAATATTATTTTTAAAAATAGATATTTTAATTATAAAATTTATTTTAAAATAAATTTTTTTGATATAAGCATAATTTTAAAATTATTAAATAAAATAAGTTAATTATATATTTTTTAATTTTATATGTTGATATATTTTTATATATATTAGAAATATATTCATTAAAAATAAATATATTATATATTATATACTAATTTTTATACTAATTTTAAATAATATACTCATACTGCTCTACCAATCATCTTATTAAACAGTTTAGCAAAAACATACATCTCCTGCAGCATACAGCTCCTGCAGTATACTGATTCTATAGCATACTGCTACTGCTAATGCTCTCATACTGCTACTGCTAATGCTCTACCAATCAAGGCCATAGAAGTAACTAACAGATAATGCTAAAGAAAGTCCATATAAACCAAAAATGAATTAACACGCTGTTTTTGTTTATGCATGTAGGTAAAGCCAATTAGCTTACCTGTAGTTACTAATTAAGCTGATTTGTCGTTTGGGTGTAAACAAACAAACATGATGTCGATTGGAAAATATATGTTTTACAATTACGTTTCATTTACATCCTCTATTTCTGTAGACAAAAATCAAAACCACTCGCTCCCACGTATACCAAATCTCAAGTGTATCTCCATTTTTTTTTAAGAAACCTAACTTTCAAAACCAAACCAATATTCTAACAATGAAAGATAGATCAGAGAAGAGGGTAACGATCTCGACCGTAGCTAATGATCATTGTTCATATCCGACGGTGGCAAGAAGCTCTCCAAACACAAACCACAAATATTAAAATCCACTTCCTCAATCGTCCATTTCTCCTCTATTCGTCTCCGGTGGTTAACAGCTCCTCCATAACGATAAAGCGTGGTCAACGTTCGACCACCGTGTGCTATGTTAACCGAGTCAACGTACTTGTAGTCGTCAATGATTGACTCCATGCTTGTCTCCCAAAATACACCGTCGCTCTTGCCCCTAGCGGATTTGACTCTCACGAGCTTTGTGTCACCGAATTTCACGAGAAGTCCCGTCCGTTGGCTGAAGTAACCCCACACCGTGTGGTGGATCACCTCCGTATTAGGCGAACACTGCGCCTTGAGAATATCTGCCGGTGTCTCTACCTTTAAGACGAAACAGTCTTCGTTGTTTACGGTTTGTTCGCCGATGCAAACGGCGTCTAGAAATAGACTAGCCGTGCACCTCGGGTCAAGTCCCTGCCACATGGTCAATACATGCAAACTTTGTAACAAGTTGGACAAGTATCATTGGCTACATTTATCTATATTACCAATATGCAACCAAATTTCGTTAGTTTCTTGGTATACAACTAGGATTGGCTGATTGCATGTATTAATATGGTGTGTGAATTGTCTGGTTTAGTTCCATTTAGTTTTTTTTCCATCGTTTACAAAACACATATATTCATAGTGTCAAATGGGAGGATTGTCCATCGGTGGTCTGGTCTGTGTCCAACACATAACCGGTCATAGATTAACTCATATACGAAACCGGTTTAAATGAATCAAGCCATATATTTGTAAACATAATATGCATGGTACCATGTTAGAACATCTATATATAAACAACATGTTCGAACATGACTCCATCAATGCAAATCCAATAGTCTATAGTCGTTCTAGTTTCATATAGTTAATCATATAAATTTTGATATTATGTAACAATGATTAAATACAACATTCATTTTAAGATGTACGTACGTACCTGAAAAAAACGTCGGAGAGGGCGGGGAGGGCCACGGTGAGCCTGGGAAGGTTGGGTAGATGATTGGTTCCAAGCCACTTTGCCGTCACTACCGGCGCTAATCTTGAAACCGGAAACCACCAGCTCCAAGAACCAAAGGTTTGGATTCTTCTGCCATAAAACAAAACCTCCGACTTCAAAATTGCCTTTCCCCAGCCGCACCGGCGTAGTAGTGGTCCCTTCATCCTCTCCAGCAACCATCTCTGAGCCTTGCATCCTCACCTGCCCCACTGCGTACATGCTCTTCACTGCATTCAAAGCGGCTGGACCTCCACACGCAGCCACGTACTGCTGCACTATATACTTAGCTGTTGACGCCTCCTTTAAATATATACACAAGACCATCAACATCACTCAATACTAGTTTTTCCATAGTTAAGTAATAAGACCGAAGGTGCTTTTTCATACTGTATATTCAAAATCTGACTAATTATAAGATAATTTTTTCATACTAACAAAAGATAAAACTCTATATCAAGTTACACACTTCATCTCTAGCTATGAATGTTCTATCTGCCAATCATACATGTTGTTTCTAGGCTAATCCCATGAATTATAGAATAGTCGAAGTTTCTTGACATTTGAAACACTTGTACAATTGTACTAGAAAACCATAGCTAAAACCACGATAGGAAGATTCGAATGGACATAAACCCACATAAACAAATCTTAACAACATTGAACCCTGTGGTGTTAATTGGCTTGCATCAATATACATGTTCATATCTGTTGTTAATTAACTGTCTTGTCGCGCGACTTTCATATCTATGATGAAAATGAAACTTGAACATAAAATCCTAGAAGAATCTACATCTAAACCTACAAAATTATCAAGATGCTAAGTTAAACTAGGTAACAAGGAAGTAACAAAATGCAAACAAAAACAAAAACACAAATAGATAACAATAACACAACAATATATAAACGTACGATGGAAGTGTCATTGATGGGTCGGGAGAGACAGAACTCGAGAGGAACATGAAAAGGAATAAGAGGACTTCCCACGATCTTCAACAACGCCACAAACTCGTTGTCTGATTTTGACTGCAAATGCATATTAACATTACTCATCGACGAAGAAGACGCTGGCGTTCTCATGTCAGCCGCGACTGCTGTCACGACGGCATGCGCCTTCATAAGAGCGTGCATATTCCTCCACCGTCCCGTCGCGTTGCTTCCCATCTTCGTAAACATTTCTTCCGGTACAGGGACCTCTAACACCGTCTCTAACCCGTCTTCATTGTCTAGATTCGGACAAAGCTTCCTCATCTTCATCTATTAATTAAGTAGTTAATTTGTTTATTTATGAACGATCCGAGAGAAAGAGAGGATTAGGGTTTTCCTCTTTCTCCGAATTTTATTACGGGAGATAGAGATAGATAGATTTTAGAGGATCATGAGGATTAACTACGAAACAACTATTCTTGATTTTATTCTTCTCATTTTCTGTTGGACGGCTTTTATATATAACTAAGGTGCTCCTTGCTCGTAGCTATCGTGAGAACACGATTTCAGGAGGATCAATCCAATCTCTATCTACGTGTATTTATATGCATTCATATAGTCTTATACTGATGTGACATATACATTGATTTAGGCCATTGTGTCTATATATGGACGAAGAAAATTAACAATCTGTGTATATCATACGAATATGTGTATATATACTTAATTCCATTCATACACACAAAATAAAATGAAATAAAAATATGTGTATACACAGAAACACATTATGGTCGTGAAGAATAAAACTAGTTTTTCTTTTTCTTTTGACGAAGGCATAAAACAAAACTAGTTGAGGAGTAAGACCTAATTTATATAATCGGAGTCGTTGTGCAGGAGACCAATGTTTTATCGAATATCTTTCTCTATACGCAGTTGCACATTACTTATTCATGTAAAATGGGACCATCGTAGAAAGTAGAAAGTAGAAACCAAAGAAGAGATTGGCGTCCAAAGAACATATCACCTTTAGGCTTCAAGTAAATTTGTTCAAATCGCAAAATTAAAAATAAATGAACTTAAATAACTTTCAAAATCCATGCAATTGATAAGAAAAGAACGGAATGATTTATGCTTATTGCGTCACCTGGCAACCCGCAAATAGATAATTCAGCCTGCTTTTACATAATACTGTACTACTTAATTCCTCAACAATCATCTCTAATGGATTAATCTATTTTTACTCAGAGTTATATAACAAAAGGCTATTTATTAACAATTATGCAAAATGAAAAAAAAAACTGGAAGTGGTGGTCCTCTTCTTTTCAGTACTGGTTGATGTTTCGGTTTCCAGTTTGTTCTGGTTTAGGTGGTATGTAATATCTATAAATGAGCAGGGTAAAATTGTCAAACACATTATTACTAAAGTCTAAAGGAGCATCAGTCAACCAATCATCTTAAGCGTGCCACAAGACATAATAACAACTTCTAAACCAAATGATTCTGTATTCATTAATTTGGTGGGAAAAAGTCTGATACATCTTCCTGCGATTCCTTTCTTACAAAGGTTTCTTGAAGAAGAAGGTTTTCGAGGCGAAAAAGCCTCAGCCGGAAAACGCGCGTGCATGTGCAAGTTGTTCGACGAAATTTCTGAGAGAAGATATAACAGTATTAAGAGAGATGCGACTAGAACCGATTAAATTCTTGAGAAACAGTGCAGGCGTAGTGCTTGGTGGGTTTGTGATCGTAAACGTGGTTTCCATGGCAGCTCTAGGAGCATTTCGATTCACTTTAGATGAGAAACGGAAGAAAAGCGGATTGTTTTGCCAAGTCTGTCGTGGGAAAGGGTTTTACATATGCAAGTTGTGTAAAGGAAACGCAACTATAAGTTGGTCGCCATTGTATGATCCTGTTTGTATCAATCCAGTTCTTTACCCTACTTGCGATGGTCACAGGTTTGTCTAGCTTCTCTTTCTTCTAACTCTGGGATCTCTGTGCGTTTAGCACTGCAAATGAAGGCATGGAAATATTGTCGTGTCTGATTGTTCTGCTTCTAGACCAAACCAAACACTAAAAGTTTTGTTTTTTTAATCATCCCCCAGGCCCCAGGGTACAACGATGTATCAACTGCGTAGAGAAGGAATATTGTTGATTACTCCTTTGAATCCTTTGGTTTTTACTTTTAGTTAACGCTAATCTACTTTTAACTTCTACTAAAAGTTTCTTTTTTGTATTCCATTATGAAAGGTACCATTTGTAGCTGTGCGCACTGGTTATGCTTTTCTTCTAGCTACGTTAAATTTGTCTAACTATATGTTTGATGATATGGGTTAGTTTTTGACAAAAGTGTTGAATTGCAAGGAAATAAATAATTTAAACATTCTGTAAAAAAGAATATGTTTTGGATCATGGCTTGCATGATACATCGCTAATCAGTTTGCCAAAGACAAGCCCACATAACAGTTCAAGTCGCTGGTTAATGTAACATTTGTAAGGGAAGAGAATAATCAGACATCTTAACATTTCTTATCTACAAATAATGATTTTGAAATAAAACTCATGAACTTAACAACAAACACTACTAACTCTCCAGTGCTTCCATTGAGAAAAGCTTTGTGTCGCATGTTTGGATAGTAAGTGAAGAACATATGAGATTCTATAAGGATCCAGATAACTGTAAGCAGATGAAGAAGAATAGCTTCTCTCACATTCACAATCAACATGCCGCCGTCAGAGTTTTTCACATCAACCACGAGCCTTCTTCCCGTTACCAAGTGTAAGCTCCAGATCCTCCATACCAACATCATGTATCCTCTCTCCTTCCCACGGCTTAACTTGGCTATTCTCAAACTTAAACTCAGAGCCTTGACCAAACCCTTGGAACGCAGCAGCAACATTCGGAGACATCCCCAGAGGTAAAGAAGGTTTCATAAGATTGAAGGTAGGAGAGGCTGGCACCATAGAGCCAGAGAAGGGCTGTTTTTGTTGTTGTGCAAACTTCTGAAAACTAATCCAATGACCAGAGTCAACAGTTGAAGAGTCAGACTCATCACACTCAGGTATTGTAGCCGAAGCATGAAACTGGCGATAGGTGGGACTAGCAGGTGCAGAAACCGCATAGAAAGGATAGTTAAAAGACGACACTGATCGTTTAGCGTTGGCCATGGACTGCTTAGCGATAGAATCCCAATTAGTCAAGGGTTTAGGGTTGTTGCAAGTTGGAGACGAGAGCGGTGGAGTAACAGGGCAACTGTTTGAGATTTTGAGAGAAGGAAGAGAAGAGGAAGCAATGCCTCCATTTCTGAGAAAGGGCACCGCGAGAAGGACCTGGGAAAGATGAGGAAGATGGGCTGACTTGGTAAGAAGGGATGGGACTCTGAAACGCCGAAGAAAGAGGGCTCTAGTTTTGAGATGTGTAAGGAGTGTCTCTAGACGATGTACCATCTATCTCACTAAGTGGAGGTCTGCATCCCTGTTTGAATTGCTCAAATGAAACAAATATGCGTTAGACATAGACTTTGTCCCCAACAAGACTTATAAGATAATGGGCTCAGCCCATTTAAAAGGGGGTCACTAGGAAACCCTAAACCTCTCATTTCTATAAATAAGGAGCCAACCTCTTTTGAGAGGGCTCTTGGACTCTATTTTGGTCTCTCATCCATCTCTCTACTTCTAGAGAGAGAAACACCTCTCCACATGTTTTCACCTAAGCACTTGTGATCCTTTGTTGTAGAACTACGATTGGCTTGATCCCCTTTCGGGGTACGTAGGCAACCCTTCACCGGGTCCAGCTATAATCAATAAACACCTTTTTTCTTATTCTCTCCGAGTCGTCTCCATCCGGTTCAAGCTCAGCATGAAGACTTCTCCTAACCCCACCGACGAGTCCTCGTCTCGTTCATTCACTAGTTTGTTGACAGTTCTCGATTCAAACAGTTGGCGCCCACCATGGGGCATGGAGAAGTATCTTCGAGGAAGATTGAACTGGAGTCCGTTCTCTCGTCACTTGACCGACGAGTCATCACTCGATCGACGAGTCCTACTCGACCGACGAGACGTCACTCGACCATTTTGTTGTCACTCGACCGTTCTGTCGTCACTCGGCGCAAAGCGTTCTACGAGTGACCGCCAGGGATCGAGCCAAGCGACTGCGCTAGAACGATCTGCACCAACCGTGGGGCATGGGGATGTAACTTCGAAGAAGATTAAACTGGAGTCTGTTCTGTTGTCGTACGATCGTTTTGTCGTCACTCGACTGTTCTGTCGTCACTCGGCGCAGATCGTTCTCTCGTGGTCGCTCGACTCGATCTCTCGCGGTCGCAGTCGCTCGACTCGATCTGCGCAGTCGCTTGGCTCGATCTCTCGTGGTCACTTGCTCGTTCTCTTTACTCGGCGCAGATCGATCTCTCGCAGTCGCTCAGATCTCTCTCTCCTCGTGGAGTTGACGTGTCGATTCAGCA